>NC_139227.1:60893245-61238245 GCF_055691185.1 Crinia signifera | reverse complement strand
TATATGCTTACGCCTGGGGTGGCTTTCTAATGGTCCTACGACGGAGCCATACAATACATCCATAGAAAGAAGATAGCACTCACCAGGGCTTTTCAGCTTGTATTTCAATCTGCTGTTTTATTCCATCAGCAGGATGCACATAATTACAGATAAGTCAGGTCGACGTTTCAGCCACAGAACGTGGCCTTACTCATGACCACATCAAAGACAGACAAACAGATCCCTATCAGTAGGGCCACCCCTAATACCCAAAGCCGGTAACACCCACCTATAATCAACAAATCAGCATTCACTATTATAGGCATATATCCTATAACAAACAGGCGGCCAATAAAACCAGACACAGTGCTGTACTTACATAGACATCACCCAGGTGTCCATTAGGGCGGGTAATACCGCCATCTGGTCCGGCGTGCGGTTGCGCTTCCAGGTAGCGTGCACGTTCTGTGGCCGAAACGTCGACCTGACTTATCTGTATTTATGTGCATCCTGCGGATGAAATAAAACAGCAGATTGAAATACAAGCTGAAAAGCCCTGGTGAGTGCTGTCTTCTTTCTATGGATGTATTGTATGGCTCCGTCGTAGGATATATATATATATTCGTCCTAATCTTTGCGGCCACAGATTATGCTACAGAATTTACGTAGGAATCTAGGCGTACTACGTCACCACCCTAGGTCCACGCCACTACCCTCATGTGTCTATTACATTTAGTATAGTTGTTGTAAGTGAAGGTGATCTAGTCAGATCACTTAGAATAGGGTATTAAATCGCCCCATGTTTACGCCCCTTAAGGCTTTAGGAGGGGAACTCATGAACATGTTCCCCCTCCCTGAAAAGTGCTCTCCCTCCTCCCGTTGTTCAGAATTATACATGGGCTGAAAACTTCATATACATATTTTGGTACTCTTTACTTAGTTGGGCGCCCGTCGCGGTCATCGCGGGTACATTTATGTCTGGCCGCGACGCGACCGACGCGATGCCCGCGATTTCCCATTGAAACCCATGTTAAACATGGAAATCGTGTCGGTCGCGTCGCGGCCGGCCATAAATGTACCCGCGATGCCCGCGACGCGATGCTCCCGATTTACCATAGGAATCAATGTTAAAAGGCGCGATGGACCCGATTTTACTGTTAAATGGCTCAATGGACCCGATTTGGCCATAGGAATCAATGTTAAATGGGCCACAGAGCCCATTAACCCTTAAATGTCCCCCCAAATTTTTAACGCCACCCCACGATCCACGCCAACCCGAAGCGTGGCGAGCGCAGCGAGCCCGCGAGGGGCGGCGGTACGCGTCCTCCGACCTTTTCATGCCCTACTATCCACTAGGGCGTGGAGTGAGAATATAATAGTGTGGCGAGCGCAGCGAGCCCCGCGAGGGGACGCGGATACCTTCACAGTTATACGCGTCCCCTCGCGGGCTTCACAGGTGTCCGTGGCGACGCCGACACCTGTGAAGCCCGCGAGGGGACGCGTCTACCTGTGAAGGTATCCGCGTCCCCTCGCGGGGCTCGCTGCGCTCGCCACGCTTCGGGCTCGGTGGCTCGCTGCGCTCGCCACACTATTCTATTCTCACTCCACGCCCTAGTGGATAGTAGGGCATGAAAAGGTCGGAGGACGCGTACCGCCACCCCTCGCGGGCTCGCTGCGCTCGCCACGCTTCGGGTTGGCGTGGATCGTGGGGTGGCGTAAAAAATTGGGGGGGACATTTAAGGGTTAATTGTGCCTATTTGGGCTCTGTGGCCCATTTAACATTGATTCCTATGGCCAAATCGGGTCCATTGAGGCATTTAACAGTAAAATCGCGGTCAATCAGCCTTTTTAACATTGTTCCCTATGGAAAAATCGCGGTCATCGCGGGCATCGCGGCCATCCCGATTTACCCGCGATGCCCGCGATGACCGCGATTTTTACCCCCGACGACCGTGATTTCAATCGCTGGCGCCCATCTAGGTAAAGAGTACCCATATTTTTTATGTGAATGTATTCAAAGTAATCAGCCCTGTTTCCTGCAGTGTCCGTGGCTGAATTACTTGGGCGGCGCAACACTAGTGATTAGGTAGAAACACGTGCAGCTTCAAGTTCGGCAGGTATACTGATGTAGTAACCCCGCCTATTGTTATGCTGGCCCCGCCCATTTTGGTTTGGGGCTGCCCACATGAGGCCGCTTCCAGAAATTTTCCAGGGCCACTTTTGGTCCCCAATCCGCCCCTGCTCAGGGACTTACTTTTCCCATCATCAGAGATGGGGCTGAACTCGCTGCTCAATGAGCATGTCTGAAAGGCCCCGGCATGCACTGTGGGAAAGAACTTGATAATAGTAATAAATCTAAAAAATGCTGTTCATGTTGTTATCATATGACCAAAGTTTTAAATGTTTTCAGCATGTTACTAATGTTATATAATTTTTGGAGAATTTAAACCAACTCATTTGGTCACATGTTCTGCTCTAGGAATTACATGGTTTGAGATTTATTTGTTATGTCATGCCTTAGGTTGCGAAACTTTTGGCCTGATTCTGGTTCACTTGAAAAAGCAAATTTTCTCTCTAATGGACAAAACCATGTGCAATGCAGATAAGGCAGATGTAACATGCAGAGAGAGTTACATTTGGGTGGGGTTTGTACTACAAACTGATATCTATATTGCAGAGTAAAAATAAAGCAATCAGTATGTATTCTGTGCACGTTACATCTGCCTCACCTGCAGTGAACATGGTTTTGTCCATTAAAGAAAGAATTTGCTTTTGCAGGTGAACCAGAATCAGGCCCTTTGTGATATCTGAATTCTTAATATAGAAAAGATACATTTTCCACACTGAACAAAATAATCTCTGTCATCACTTTGTTTCATTTGCAAAGTTCTCCTATGGAGAGGGGTGTTAAAACATATTTAAAAAGTAGCAAGAATGTATTTTTTTCCATTGGGATAGAAAATATTGGCCCTTATTCCGATTTACTCAGTCGGGTGCGAATTCGCACCGAGACTGATGTTTTGCGTATGTGCAGAAGCATTTCTACACATCTGCATACATTGGGAGCGTGCAAACTCGGTGCAAAATTTGTTTGCCGAGTGTACGCTCCCTGCCTTTTGAGCAGGGGATGGAGAGGGGCATGAGGTGCCGGCCTGGGACATTAGCATATGTGAACGCCCAGCATTTCATGGACGTTCCCATGAAAACGCTGGGCGTACACATGTTAATGCGTTCGTAAGGCACATGCAGGGGGCGGCCAGCTGACATAACCGGATATCAGCTGGCCGCCCTATGCCCTGGAATTCTACACCACCCTTACATATGTGTGTGAATTCTACACCACCCTCACATATGTGTGTGAATTCTACACCACCCTCACATATGTGTGTGAATTCTACACCACCCTCACATATGTGTGTGAATTCTACACCACCCTCACATATGTGTGTGAATTCTACACCACCCTCACATATGTGTGTGAATTCTACACCACCCTCACATATGTGTGTGAATTCTACACCACCCTTACATATGTGTGTGAATTCTACACCACCCTCACATATGTGTGTGAATTCTACACCACCCTCACATATGCGTGCCGAGTAGTATGAAGAATACTGCATGTCTTGTGCTATATCTGGACCACCCTTACATATGCGTGCGCCTTCATCATCATTCGATGGTCGGTGACCATCGAAAGATGGGGTAGGTTCCCACTAGCATGCGAATGGATGTTTATGTAAAGCATCCATTCGCATGCCGGGAAAACGTAGCTGGCGTGCAAAGGGGGGCGGATGTACCACCATTCGCAGGACGGGTTCTGGATGACTCGCAAAGGTGTGAATTTGCACCCGAGCAAGTCAACCAGAATAAGGGCCTTTGTTTGGATCATGCAAACTGGAACTAATATATGGGCCTGATGCATAGATGTATGAGTCATTGGGACAACCAACTAAAGGTCGACATGCATTGAGATGATCACTGGTCGACATGGCTTGGGTGGACAAGGACGGAAGGTTGACACAAGCATTAGGTTTAACAATTTTTTTACACTGTTGCATTATTATTGGAAATCTTGGCATGCACCTGTTGCACTGAGCATGTGCTATGATTATCTTGCGATAGTGGTCATAGGGGTATATTTATGAAGTCCTGCAAAGAGATAAAGTGGAGAGAGATAACGTACTAGCCAGTTTGCCCTTAACTGTCATGTTACAGGCTGTTTGAAAAGCGACATGAGCTAGTTGTCTTGTACTTTCTCTCTGTCTCAGAGGCGTAGTAAAAAGACCCCATTGAAGATTTATTTGCAAAGTGAATGACAGTCAGGGAACATTTGGAGAAGGTAAGGAGTGGTAGTGGTGGTGCAGGCATGTTGCAATCAGTTTGGGGGAGTGTGTGAGTGGGAGGCTGCGACTGTGATTCCGCTTGCAGCTGCAATATATCCAGTGTCTTAGGGTGTACGCACGGATAACTTTTAACAGGGGATATTGACTAGATAGTCAAAATCTCCTAGAAGGTTAGCCAAAATCGCCCTATTTTTCTCCTGTTTAGTCAATATTGTCTAGCAGAAATTGCTTAGCATAGATTGACTGTGCAGGCAAGAAAATTTTGACTAGATCATAGACTATCATTGCTTAGACAAAATCGCTTAATCAAAATCTCCAGTGCATCTAGCCAAAATCTCTCCTAAAATTGCTTAGTCAAAATTGTCCATTAGTCAAAATCTCCCCGTGTGTACATCCCTTAACTTCCTGATGCCAGGCTGTGCGACCATTGGGCTACTCAGAATCTTGATAATCTACTGTACTGTGAACAATGCATATTTGTACAGTTTGTACAGTTTTACATAGCAGCTGGGGTTACGGTATAAATGGGAGAATATGTCTATGTCGGCAGTCAGTAGGTCGACCATTAATGGTCGACAATTACTAGGTTGAATACTGGAAATGGTCGAAATACCCAAGGTTGACATTGATAAAAGGTCAACACAAGCTTATGGTGGACATAGACATGGTCGACATGACTAAAGTGAACATACTTTTTTCATGCTTTTTGTTGTCTATGTCGACATGGACACCATATAAATGTAATGTGTCCCCTCACTGCGTGTACGGTGCCTCTCTGCACTCGACACACTATTATGTTTCCATTTTATGCCCACTTGAATAGTAAAGTATGAAAAAAGCCTTTTTGAGAAAAAAAATGTGAAAAACTAATTTCAACATTATTCATGTTCTTCTCACCTTCTCAAGGTGCCAACCTTGTCACTGTTGACTATTAGTGGCTGACCCAGTGACTGTCAACCTAGATGTTGTCTACCCAGTGACCACATACAGCAGAAGGTGGGCATCTCCATACAGATCTAGGTGCCTGCAATATATTTGTGCACAGCCACTGCATAACAATTCTAGACTGCGAATTGGGCCCTATATATATTGACATAGTTACATACAGTAGTAGTTAAGGATGAATAAAGATGTGCATCCATCGAGTTCAACCTTTGGGTAGAGTGTCTGATATATTTTCTACCTCCCTTTATAAAGGTAGTGTATTCTGATTTATTAGACAGATTATGATATTTGGTTGTACCCCTGGATGTTTTTACCCAATAGGTATTTGTCCAACCTTAAATGTATTTATCTTGTCTGCCGACACCACCTCTCCATTTTAGTTGCTCATCATCTTCTCAATTGTAAAGAATTGCAGAGTATGCTGGTGCTGTATAAATACATGTTAATAATAATTATACCCCCAGCTTGCTTATTGAGTACTTATGCTATTTTCCCATATATTAAGAAGAGTATCCACCTTCTGATACTTTAATTGCAGCGTTACTCAGGGCTCTGCTTTATTTGTTGGCTTACTTTGGTCTGTAGAAAGCCAGATGAGATCCCTTTGTATACTCTCCGGTCACCTCTCCCAAATAGAAAACTTAAAAGAGCTGTGTGTCACAAAGACGTTTATTCTATCATGTTTGCATAGCAGCATTATGGAAACTCACTCCGCATAGGACCAGAAAACTGAGGACATACACATGACTCTGCTATTCTGCCACCGCCACACTTGCAGGGATGGGGCTGTTTCTGGGGGCTGTCCATTGGGACACCAATTAATTAGTTGGTCCAATGGTGGGTATGGGTATGTAATTAGGGTACTTATGTATTATCTGGGCGCCCGATTTTTTCATTGCATGCTACTACTTAAGGCATGCGATGCGATGAGATTTTCATTGTAAAGACCCGATTTTTAATTGTATAGTCAACCATGGGTGATTTCATACCCCCACTATCCAACTACGCATGGAGTTTAATCTATATAGTGTGGCGAGTGCAGCGAGCCCGAAGCATGGCGAGCGCAGAGAGCCCCGCGAGGGGCCGCGGATTACTTTACATGTATTCTGCGTCCGCTCGCCACTCTTCGGGCTCGATGCGCTCGCCACACTATATAAAATCAACTCCATGCGTAGTTGGATAGTGGTGGTATGAAATCACCCATGGGTGACTATACAATTAAAATTGGGTCTTTACATTGAAAAATCGCTTCGCATGAATTGTATGCCACTATATTGCATGCGATGCGATAAAAAAAACGGGCGCCCAGATATTACATAAGTACCGTAATTAGTTATGTGAGGCTAAAGGAGCTTATTCTGATCGTAGCGGCCAAACGTGCGTACGTTCCAAAACAACGTACGCTATCCGTACGCGGCCGTTGGGGTTAAGTCCACCCACAACTCAGCCGCATACGTACGGCCAGAAACAACGTCGAAGGTACACGGACGGGCCAGCCCTTACACTCCGACAACTGGCGTACAATTGAGCGTACACCACCGTTTACGGACGTCTCTCGGCCGTCTTCCCACCGACTTCTTGCGGCTATCTGAGCGTACGCCAGCTTGCACGGACGGGTCCCTATTGTTTTCAATAGAAAAGTCAGCTTATGTCACCGCTCGTGAGAGTGAGCGTACGTCCGTGTACGCTGACATACCCTTCATATATATGGACCTGCAAATCTTGCCTTTGAACTATAATGATGAAAATTAATTAATTGATTGAATTAATTAATGTGCAAAATAGTGGACATGGGCTTAAAACATTGCTGAAACATCCTTTGTAGGTGTTAGATGTGGTTTATGTTATTGTATCCTAAATACAAAACCTATGTTTGTATTAGAGTGAACATGTTGACACATGTCGACTTGTGTAGATTGAGTGTGCTACTGTGTAAAGTCTATGAAAGCACGTAGTGAATGTGTATAACTGTTTAACAAATACCTGCCTTAGCATATATAAGCAGGTCTTAAAAAGATTCTTACCTTAAATTAAACAAACCTTTAAATGTTGAGAAGTTTCGAAAGATAAGCTTCCAATGTGTTTGAGTGCTGTGTGTGGCTTGCAGGTAGTGAAATCATGGTTTGGACTTAATAGACTGCAGCATTGCTTATTACATTCAGGTGTATGTGTTTGGTAGTAATCAGCGTAAATTAGCAAATCCAGGCGCACGCTGGCATGCGGTATCTGTAGGGGTGGTCTGAGATGGCGGTTGGCGGCCGCCTGTTTTGTGTCCGAAATGAACGGTGCTTTAGTCGATCGTGAGGTAGTAGCACCGCTCATTTTTGGTGCACACCCCCGTGTACGCCCATATTTACGCCCATTTTCCCTCATTATTTCGGCCGCTCCCCTTATCACGCCCCTATGCCGCCCCCAATGCCCGTACACTCGCGTATAGGTTTTTTCGCACGTAGAGACCCGTCCGTAGGCGTTGTGGAGTGTTCGCGCCTGCGCATTAGCGAATGTACGCATGCGCAGATCATAAAAAATCCCGGGACGTACGCGTACGGCCCGGCCGCTCCAACCAGAATAAGGCCCTTTATGAGCCACCATGGCCCTAACTGTGCGGAGTTGTATATTTTCCCCGTGCTTGCGTGGGTTTACTCCGGATACTCTGGTTTTCTCCCACAATCCAAAAATATACAGGTAGGTTAATTGGCTTCCAAAAATCAGGGCCGTTTCTAGAGGCGGACAAGCCGTGCAGCAGCCCGGGGCGCCGCACGGCTTGTCCGCCTCTGAAACAGCCAGGGCGCCCGGCAGTCTCCCCCCCAACACCCCGTAGCCGTAGCCGCCGTAGTCTCCCCGGCCGGCCCGACTACACACTGGAGAGGGGAGGGGAACGCATCGTGCGTCTCTCCGTCCCCTCGCTCAAGTCACTGGGCTGCCGCTGTCAGCCAATCAGAGCTCGGGCGCGAGATATGAATGGCTGACGGCTCAGCTCAGGTACACCCACTGAAGGGGAAGGAGAGAGGCAAGATGCGCTCCCCTCCCCTCGGAAGCAGCATAGAAAAAGTGAGTTTGGCACTGTGGGGGCATATGTGTAGCAGTGTGGGGGCATATATTTGTGGCACTGTGGGCCGGGCATATATTTGTGGCACTGTGGGGGCATATATTTCTGTCACTGGGGGCATATGTGTGGCACTGGGGGCATATATTTCTGTCACTGGGGGCATATGTGTGGCACTGTGGGGGCATATATTTCTGTCACTGGGGGCCTATGTGTGGCACTGTGGGGGCATATGTGTGGCACTGTGGGGGCATATATTTGTGGCACTGTGGGGGCATATGTGTAGCACTGTGGGGGCATATATTTGTGGTACTGTGGGGGCATATATTTGTGGCACTGTGGGGGCATATATTTGTGTCACTGTGGGGGCATATATTTGTGTCACTGTGGGGGCATATATTTGTGGCACTGTGGGGGCATATGTGTGGCGCTGTGGGGGCATATCTGGCACTGTGGGGGCATATTAGTAAATGGCATCAGTTGTGCGGCAGCGGCACATGGGGCATAATGTGTAATGGGCATTACGATGTGGGGAGTATTGTGTAATTGCCATCACAGTGTGGGGTCTAATGGGCATCTTGGTGTGCGGTGTAATGTTTAATTGTCATCACGGTGTGCGGCGTAATATGTAATTGTCATCACAGTGTACGGCGTAATGTGTAATTGGCATCACGGATAAATAGTGTATAATGATTTAAGTAGCCTGTCATTGTTTGGCCTTGATCTGTGAGGCGTACTAGGTCACTGTGTGTGGCCTTCAGCCCGCCAACTTAAGTGCGGGAGGACAATAACAATTCCTGCAGCAACCAATGTCTGGTCATGCAGGTTGCAACAGTGTGATATAAGGTAATTGTTTTCCTGCTAGACCACGCCTTACATTAAGCCACACCCCCCTTTTTAAATTAAGCCACACCCCCTATTTCGGCGCGCGCAATTTCTATGATACCATGTTATGTATTGGGGGGCGCATTTTTTTTTCTTCGCCCTAGGTGCTAAATTGTCTAGAAACGGCCCTGCCAACAATATTAACCCCAGAATGTCTGTATGTGTGTATATGTGGTAGGGAATATAGATTGTAAGCTCCACTGGGGCAGGGACTGATGTGAATGCTCAAATATTCTCTGTAAAGCGCTGCGGAATATGTATGGGTACTTGTGGAGTATCACGGCTCCCATCGCATGCCATCGCATGCCATGCATGAGATGGCATGCGATGAGATGCGATTTTTACAGGTTTTTAGCTATTTTTTGGGGGGGAAAATAGCATCGCATCGCATGCGTTTTTGCACTGAAATGCATCCAAATGCATTGAAATGTGTAGCAAACATGTTAAATGCCCCCAAATGTTTCAGAGTGTACCACCCCCACTATCAACGCCAACCCGAAGTGTGGCGAGCGCAACGAGCCCGCGAGGGGCGGCGGTATGCGTCCTACGACCTTTTCATACCCCCACTATCCACGTCGGCGTGGAGTTGAGAATAGAAAGTGTGTCGAGCGCAGCGAGCCACCGAGCCCGAAGCGTGGCGAGTGCAGCGAGCCCCGCGAAGGGACGCGGACACCTGTGAAGCCCGGAGGGGACGCGGATACCTGTGAAGGTATCCGCGTCCCCTCGCGGGGCTCGATGCGCTCTCCACGCTTCGGGCTCGGTGGCTCGCTGCGCTCGCCACACTTTCTATTCTCAACTCCACGCCGACGTGGATAGTGGGGGTATGAAAAGGTCGTATGACGCGTACCGACGCCCCTCGCGGGCTCGCTGCACTCGCCACGCTTCGGGTTGGCGTTGATAGTGGGGGTGGTACACTCTGAAAAATGACATTTGGGGCCATTTAACATATTTGCTACACATTTCAATGCATTTGGATGCATTTCAGTGCAAAATCGCATGCGATCGCATCGCATCGCATGCGATTTGATCGCATGCAATGCGATGCGATTTTTTAGCATGCGATGGACATCGTGGGAGCCGTGATACTCCACAAGTACCTATGTATGCTCTATATAAGAAACTATTAATAAATAAATAATGACCTGTGAGAAAGCCTCTTTGTTCCTGTCTTCCCACCCTCCCTGCCCAATATTTTTGTTTTTGTATTGTTTTTTGTTGTCAGTGTTTTAATGTGGGAAAAAATGTCTGATCACTGTTTCAGGTGCAAATTTGGTTAAGTTGATTAATGTTATGGTTTTTGGGTGTGCTCACCTTCATTGACTTGTTTATCCATACCTCCCAACTGTCCCAATTTTCACTGATCTGTCCTTTTTTTGGGGGACTGTCCCACATCCCACCCAGGGCAGGCATGGTTTCATGGTGGGGGGGCAGGTAAGAGAATCTATTCAGCGAGATAGAGGGGCTGAGGGCATGGCCAGCAGCAAAGCCTGACCATGCCCCCACAATGGCAACAATGAGGCATGGTGTCGCAGGACGGCTGTGATAATAGGCCAAGCCCCTTGTCCATGAGGTCATGCCCTCAAATTTCCGGTGCGGTATAGTTTGTTGCTGGACTACACGGTACTTGTGTATTATCACAGCGCCCATCGCATCGCATAGCATTCCACTAATTAAGGTATGCGATGGCATGCGATGACATGCGATGGGACCCGATTTGAGCCTTTCCCTGGCCGTGAGCATACAATTTTAACATCGCATCGCAAGCCATTATAATGGCATGCTATGCAATGCAACGCGATCATGCCCGATTTGGGCTTATTCCCATGTTAAATGCCCCCCCAGACCCGATTTGTAATTGTATACCCACCCTGATGGGTAATGACTAAGGGCAGTATTCAATGTCAAATATTCTCCGTGCATGGCGAGAGATTTTTTCTCTCGCCATGCACTCTCCGTGTTCCGGAGCCTCCTGCTCCCCCTATTCAACGTGTTAAAGACTCGCCGCCACTCGCGGCGAGTCTTAACCCCTGCAGCGGACGAGCGTCCGCGGCAGGGAGCTGTCAGGGAGCCGGGGGACGTAGCAGCCAAGAGAGATTAAAGTCTCTCTTGGCTGCTGCAGGTGATATGGGGTGGGGAGCAGGGCTCCCCTGGACCCAGGCAGCACAGGCTGCCCCCCCTATAGCCAGCGGGGGACCCAGTATTCACTGTACCCGAACGTGCATCGGGTGCAGTGAATATATGAATATCTAATGAGCGGCTCGAGCGCTCCGGCCCCCTGCTGGCTGCACTGTGTAAAAAAAAAAAAAAAAATGTAAAAAAATATTTTTTTTTTAAATTAAATATATATTCATGTGCTATAGGCACATGAATAAAAATAACATGGCCCTTCACAGAAAAAAAAACCTGATTTTTTGACACCAAAATTAAAAAAAACACCCTTTTAGTTTAAAAGTTCACATTACTGCTCTCCATCAAAAGATGGAGAATTTCTACACGGAGAGAGACGGCGAGAATCACTTAGAAAGACGGAGAATATTTCACATTGAATAGGGTGGCTCGCCTTTGGAGAAAAAAAACCTCTCTCCACCGCGTGAAAAGCACAAACTCTCCAGAAATCACAGCGAATTTTTCTCATTGAATACTGCCCTATGTTAAATGCCCCCCCCCCCCCTTTTAATTAATTTATTAATTTATTAATTGTATTATTAGGTACTGCTTGGCAGTGGCACTCAGTGGCACACGTCAGTGCACAAGCAGCATGGAATTATTTTTTACAGTCCCACACAGCACAAGTATTATTTTTTTATTAAATTAGATATAGCAGCCTAGTATGTACTTGTACTACTAGGTACTGTAGGTACACTTAGGCAGTAACACTGCCAGTGGCAACAGTGGACTGAGTAAATAATACTGGCAACCTCTATTCACAGTATTCAGTGCAGACAGGCAGCACCAGTGGACTATATATAATTCAATTAATTATTAATAATATAGCAGCCTAGTAGGTAGAGAAAATAAACTACTAGGTACTAGGTAGGTAGGCAGGCAGGCAGTAGCACTGCCAGTGGTCACCACAAAAGGTAGTTAGTTATTAATATTACACACCACCAGTAGCTTTATGCAGTGCACCAGCAGAATTTATATAATAATTAATTTTATTATTAGGACGGTACTGCTTGGCAGTGGCACTCAGTGGCACACGTCAGTGCACCAGCAGCATGGAATTATTTTTTACAGTCCCACACAGCACAAGTATTATTTTTAAATTAAATTATTAGATATAGCAGCCTAGTATGTACTAGGTAGGTACACTAGGTAGGCAGTAGCACTGTCAGTGGCAACAGTGGACTGAGTAACTAAATAATACTGGCAGATTCAGTGCAGGCAGCCCCAGTGGACTATATATATAATATAATTAATTAATTATTAATATATAATATAATATTACAGGCACAGCACAGCACAGCACCAGAGGTAGGCCCCAGCACAGAGGAGACAGTACAGTACAGGTACACTGTTAGACTGTTCTCCTAAGCAGAGAGGAGAACAGAGTACACAGCAGCACTGAGGGAGACAGCCCCAGCGAATAAAATAAGTAATTACAGCACAGCACACCAGAGGTAGACCGCACAGAGGAGACAGTAGTACTACAAGTACACAGTTAGACTACACAGCACTGAGAGACAGCACCAGCGATTGAAAAATATTGCGCTCAAGGTCAAGCTCAAGTTTAAGCCCCAGCAGCAGCACCGACACACCGTCTCCCAACCCACTACTTGACTGGAGTGAAGATGGCGGGTGCGGCAGCCGCTTTTAAAGCCTCGCGAAATCCGGCGCCGGGAGATGACGTTCTGACCACGCGGACGGACCCGAGTCAGGCGGGATTCTCCGAGCACTGCTCTGAACCGGTCTCGAAATTATGATGTTCGTGGGGGCTTGGATCTCTGGAATCCGAGTCTGCACATCTCTAGATATAAAAGCAGTAGATTAGTGTACATTCATGAATCCATATTTTTATACTTATAATTTATTTTATTTAGTTTATATGAAGGGCATATTTAAGTAAAGTGCTTGAATGAGAATAATAAATAAATAAAAATAATAATGAAAATAAAAATAAAAATAAATATGCAAAGAAATAATAATAATAATAAATTAAAAACAAATAATTAATTTAATAAGTGAAGAAGAGGCTTGTGTATTTATATATATATATATATATATTTTTTTTAGTTGATTAATACAGAGGTGATATTATAATTATATTATCAAGTGACAAATACATAGAGTGCTATACTGTATATAGTATACTAGGTGATTCATCGCGCCCTACGGGCGCTCTTCACACCGGCGTAAGGGGCTACGCCCCTTAATTTGTGAACATTTGTATTGTGAGAAATATGGTTAGAATTGTATGAAAGATGCCTGTATTGCAGCTTCTGGCAGTGGGTGAGGGTCCAGCGTGGCAGCACAGGAGTACCGGACGGTGGCCCTGAGTCAGTGTCTCCTCCTACTGGGTGGGAGTTAGGGTGCATGAGAGCAGGAGGCTGGGATATGAGGCATGATAGGGGTATGTGGGCAACACAGCGTCAGCGATTACCCAGTGGTGGAAGTTACGGTTCAGGAGAGCAGGAAGCTGGGTAGTGATAGGGGTGTGTGGGCATACGGGGGACTAAAGAGGGTGGTGGACACTGTGCAGCTTCTGCCAGTGGGTGAGGGTCCAGCGTGGCAGCACAGAAATACAGGAGTCAGTGTCTCCTCCAACTGGGTGGGAGTTAGGGTGCATGAGAGCAGGAGGCTGGGCGGTAAAGCATGATAGGGGAATGTGGGCAACACAGGGTGAGCGGGTCTCCACTGGCGGAAGTTACGGGGCAGGAGAACAGGAGGCAGGGCAGTGTCCTCCCACATTGATGGCAAAAGTATTCAACATCGGCCATAAACCATCGATTATTTGAAAATCATTGATGGTCGATGGGCATCCCTAGAACTGGAGGAGGGTGGGGGACAGTATGCAGCTCCCGGCAGTGGGTGAGCGTCTCCTCCCACTGGGAGGGAGTGAGCGTGCATGAGAGCAGGAGGCTGTATAATAGTGGTATGTGGGCAAGACATTGATAAAAGTTGTGGCGCTGGTGCAGAGGGCAGTGGGGAAACCTGCAGTGCGGCAGCCAGGGCCGGATTTCCCACCTAGGGGCGGTACCTGCTTGTGGTGGTACAGGATCCCCCATTGTCACGGGGGTACGTGAAATGCGGGAGCGGGGGCCGCGGTGGTCCGCTGGGGGGTGGAATTGCCGGAAGGGGGTCTGGGGGGTCTGCAAATTGCGGGAGGGGGGGTGGTGTGTGGGGATCCGCGGTTAGCGGGAGGGGGCGGGGGTCCGCAAATCGTGGGCGGGGGGGGGGCTTGAATCGTGGGAAGAGGGGTCCGCAAATTGCGGGAGGGGGGTTGTCGGGGTTAGTGAATTGCGGGAGGGGGGGTTGCGGAGGTCCGTGAATTGCGGGAGGGGCGCGTGGGGTGCCGTGAGTCAAGAGGGGGTGGTGCGGGGGTCCGTAAATCATGGGTGGGGTCATGAATCGCAGGAGGCGGGGGTCGTGGGGGGGCTGCGAATCGCAGGAGGGGGGGTGTGGGGGGTTGCCGTGAATTGCATGAGGGGGGCGTGAATCAAGGGAGGGTGGGCGCAGGGGGGTGGTGCGGGGGTCCGTGAATCGCGGGTGGGGGCATGAATCGCAGGAGGGGGGGTCGTGGGGGGTTCCGAATCGCAGGAAGGGGGGTATGGGGGGTGCCGTGAATTGCGTGAGGGGGGCATGAATCGCGGGAGGGGGGGGCCCCGAATGTGTGAATTACGGGGCGGTCGCAAATCGCGAGAGGTGCCGAGGGGGCCCGCAAATCGCGGGAGGGGGGCGCTATGGGGGGTTTCGTGAATCGCGGGAGGGGGGGTCGTGAGGGGTTGCGAATCGCAGTAAGGGGGGTGTGGGGGGTGCCGTGAATTGCGTGAGGGGGGCATGAATCGCGGGAGGTGGGGTCCCCGAATGTGTGAATTAGGGGGCGGTCGCAAATCGCGAGAAGTGCCAAGGGGGCCCGCGAATCGCGGGAGGGGGGCGCTACGGGGGGTTCCGTGAATCGCGGGAGGGGGCGGCGCGAATTGCGGGAGGGGGGTCGCAAATCACAGTAGGGGGGGGTGCCGTGAATCGCGGGAGGGGGGGTCGCGGGGGGCCCTTTTAATGCCGGGAGGGGGGGTCGCAGGGGGCCCGCGAATCGCGGGAGGGGAGGATGCAGGGGTCCTGCGAATCGCGGGAGGGAGGGGTCGCTGGGGTCCCGCGATTTGCGGGAGGGTCGCGTGGGTCCCGCGTTTCGCGGGAGGGGGTGGTCGCGGAGGTCCAGCGAATCGCGGGAGGGGGTGGTTGGGTCTGGGACGGATATTAGACAGCACTTACATCGACAGCCATTACATCGACACCATTAGTTCGACAGCTCAATAGGTCGACATGGTTTTAGGTCGACATACCATTAGGTCGACATGTCATTATGTCGACAGCTCATTATGTCGACAGCTCATTAGGTCGACAGCTCATTAGGTCGACATGTTTTTAGGTCGACACTGCCATTAGGTCGACAGAGTCTATGTCGACAGTCAAAAGGTCGACATGGGTTTTTTCACTGTTTTTTGGCCGAAATGTCGACACAGTCGACATGGACACAGTTTGAAGTGTACCGCAGCCGCTCGCTATGCTTCGGGCACGGTGCCTCGCTGCGCTCGGCACACTATTTTATTCTCCCACCACGCCCTAGTGGATAGTAGAGCATGAAATACCGCCTGTCGGCACATGTCGGCTCAATAAACAGTGAAAAAACCCATGTCGACCTTTTGACTGTCGACATAGACACTGTCGACCTAATGGCAGTGTCGACCTAAAAACATGTCGACCTAATGAGCTGTCGACCTAATGAGCTGTCGACATAATGACATGTCGACCTAATGGTATGTCGACCTAAAACCATGTCGACCTATTGAGGTTTCGAACTAATGGTGTCGATGTAATGGCTGTCGATGTAAGTGCTGTCTAACAATAGTCCGGATACCGGGGTGGTCGCGGGGGTCCCGCGAATCACGGGAGGGGGGGTCACGGGGGTCCCGCGACTTGCGGGAGGGTGGAAAGCGGGGGTCCCGCGAATCGCGGGAGGGGGGGTGCGGGGTCCTGCGAATGGCGGGAGGGGGGGTCACGGGGGTTCCGCAAATCGCGGGAGGGGGGGTCGCGGGGGTCCCGCGAATCGCGGGAGGGGGGGTCGCGGGGGTCCCGCGAATCGCGGGAGGGGGGGTCGCGGGGGTCCCGCGAATCGCGGGAGGGGGGTCGCGGGGGTCCCGCGATTCGCGGGAGGGGGGGGTCGCGGGGGTCCCGCGATTCGCGGGAGGGGGGGTCACGCGAATCGCGGGAGGGGGGGTCGCGGGGGGTCCCGCAAATCGCGGGAGGGGGGGGTCGCGGGGGGTCCCGCGAATCGCGGGAGGGGGGTCGCGGGGGTCCTGGCAGAGGGTAGAAATGTGCAGGAGTAATGGTGGATGGTGGCTGTGGAGTAATGGTGGATGGTGGGCGTGTACTGTAGCCCTGGCTGGGCGGGGGGAGGTGATGTCAAGGGGGTGGAACGTCAGACACATGAAAGTGAAACTGTTCTACACAGGAACGTTCTCCACAGGGGTTGAGTGACAGATCTGGCTAAATATATAAGAGATAGTGCTTTGTTGAGTGTTTATAGTCATATCATGTACCTGGTATTTATCTGATTGAGATATTAATTAAGACTCCTGAGCTTAATGATATATAGCTTAAAACCTGGACTATAATGTCAGTGTTTGAGAACCTCTGAATTAGCTCCTGATTTATATACCTAAAACTACCCAGTAAGAACTGACCAATAATGGTCCAATCAGAAATGTTCTATCTAGTCTGCCTCTGGATTTATTATATTATTATTATTTTTATTATATTATTATTTATATAGCGCACGCATATTCTGCAGTGCTTATACTGTATGTCTTATTAGCTCTGATACCCACTATCCCTTACTCATTCCCCAAAAGACAAACTATACACCTATACACTGAAGTTCTGTTCTCCTACATATATTTTACAGAATAATTAAGTTTAATTTAATAACAAAAAAGACCACTTTAAGGTGGATAAGCAGATGAGTAATATACTGCCAATCAAATAACTCCTAAACAAGCTATAATGAAGTTAAAACCAAAAGTCCAAAATTCCAATCACGTAATTATTTGCATGTTGGACTTTGGCATCATTTAAGTGACATTACAATAACTAAGCCAAACCTTCTTTCTTTTTCTTTTCATTTCCTTAATCCTCACACTTTCAGATGCATACCGCACATAATCCACACATAATTTATCTAAAATAAAGACTCGGACAACTGAACTATGGCATGAAAGGGGTCAACTTTTTATTGTTGAGAAGAGGAAGTCCTATTAATTCTAACTCTTAATAATTGAGTCCCTCTTCTATCTAAGGTGGCGGGGAGAAGAAAGGTTGTACAGGTTGAATATCCCTTATCCGAAATGCTCGGGACCACAAGCATTTCGGATAAGGGGTTTTTCCTGTTTTTGGAATATATATTTTTTAACATACTTACCTGGTCCCCCGGCATCCCCCGTCATCCACGGCGGTCTTCAGGATCTTCGTCAGCGGTCCCGGTCAAAAGCAAGTTCCATAAAACCTGGCCCGTCACATAAACAACTCAACTAACACTAAGAAAAACTAGCCAGTCTCAAAAACCCTTAATATATTCTGCAAAAGAAAATAAATAAAACTAGCAAGACCTAAGAGCCCTGATGACATCCTTCAAAAAAGATGAACATCCCCTCGTCCAGGAGGTGAATGCCATCCGACCTAAACAAGCGAGTGTCACGGAAGCCAATTCTTCCATGGGAAATTACATGACCGTCCTGTTGGACAACAGCACGACCAACCACATAGTTGATCCTCAAGCAGACAAAATCGATTGCTGCTGGCCTGATCGCATCTCTCCAGAATTGCCTAGGAACAATTTTAGAGCAAATAATCTTGCAAAAGTGCCAGCTCTGCATCAAATTCAACAGATCCTTTCAGATCTCGAATCTCAATTCAAGGCCCGAGTGAACGTGAGGTATTTACCATCAAGGTGGATAATAACAAACAGCGGTAAGCCCCAACTTGATGCGGAGGACATCGTCAGGACCCTTAGACCACCCATCTGAGGCCCCTCACCCCTATCCATCTGAAGAGTTGTACTTCAGAGAAATGAAAAACATCAGCCGCTGCTGTGGACCTAGACACTATCTATATCTATATATATATATATATATATATATATATATATATATATGCTTGTGTGTTGGCCGGCACTCCCAGACGCTGGTCCAGATAATTGCTGACCCGGTGCCTTCCAGTGTGGACCCGTGGGTCCCAATGCAGGGTTTTGGAGAAACAGGCGGCACTCTCGGATTTGATAAACAACGTGAAAGCAAATTTATTGTTCCGACATGTTTCGGGCGGTATGCGCCCGTCCTCAGGGATCAATATTACAACAAAAGTGAACGCAATATATACAGAACCAAGTGAAAAAAACCTCCCCCTGTGCTCCATGGTTACCCGCCCCTCTCACATGTGATATTCATTGCTTACCCGCGCTTCCGCCCCCTCACAGCGTGTGCCGCTCCGTCGGGCGCCATTAGGGAGGCCGTCGCCATGTTCAGCTCCCAGCCACTCCCCGTGACTCCCCATGACGTCAGCGGGCGTCACCTTGCGCTGCGGTCCGGCATGGAGGCCAGGCCTCGCTCTGAATCACGCAGACGGATGGTTGCCATGGCACCTGGGGATACAAACAATACAAAAAATACACATCAATATAAGGTGCATAAAATACATTAAAAAACTGTGAAATAAGAGGCTGCTGTAGCCATAAAAGAGGCGATTAATTCGCCAATCCACTGCTAGAAATGAAACAAATATATATAAAAAGACATACATGTAAGGTAATTAAAAACTTGCAGTCAGGGATTTTGTGAATATCCTGGACCACTGCTATTTCAGGATAAATGCATTGGCCTGTCCTAAACGCATCAAAATGATGCCAGTGTAAATATCGTCTTATTCCAGATAATGGTGCCAATACATATCCATTACAGTGGTGCATGATATTCAGGGGACTGTGTGGCAACATGATTCATAAAAAGTGCTTAATAAGCTCTATTATTACAAAAAATGATACATCCCATGTTGCTCATTCAAGCCCCGAGGTGAGAGCGTATCCAAGAGGTGAATCCACCTTGCCTCCAGTTGTAAAAGCATCCTTTTTCTATTTCCCCCTCTAGGTGGCTCTGGTACATGGTCAATGATCTTTGACCTAATGCTTGCTACACTGTGTTTCTTCTCAGCACAGTGCCTCGCAACTGGCTGTTCGCTCCGGCCCGTCATCAGGGCCTGTCTGATGGCTAGGCGATGATTCGCCATTCTTTCTTTAAACTGACACTCTGTCTTGCCCACGTAGTAAAGCCCACATGGACAAGACAGAATGTATATGATGTACTTACTGGAACATGTGACCGAATGTTTGATCTTTATTTTCCGGCCTGTGTGAGGGTGATTTACTGTGTCACCAGCCAGCATGGAGCTGCAAGTGACACAGCCGATACACTTAAAGCAACCTTTAGGGCGGGACAGAAAATGTGTAGGTCTGATGTTTTTGGTTAACTTGGCCATATCTGTTTTGACCAGTTGATCTGCCAGGTTACGGCCCCTCTTATAGGCTGGCATGATGGTGGTATTATGCAAACTTTTCAAGCCTCTATCAGTGGCTACCATTGGCCACAAGGCCTTAACCTTTTTAGTGATTTCTACTGCCCACTGCATGTTGGGTAACCCATGGGATTCTGTTGCCTAGATCTTTTTTCTTATTAGCTGCCCTGAGTGCTGTTTCTCGGGGGAGGCTGAGCACCTTTCTTTGATGGCTATCAGGCTCCTCCTATTATAGCCTCTTTGTTCGAATTTTTCTTGCATCTGATCCAGGGCTTTTTTGGTGGTCTCAACATTGCTGGTAATTCTCCTTACTCTCAACATTTGAGAGTAAGGGAGGCCCTGGCGTAATGCTATAGGATGGCAGCTATCTTGTCGCAATATTGTATTGCGATCAGTGCTTTTTACATATAGCGATGTTTCTATTTTGCCTGATTTAAGCTGGATCTCAACATCTAGAAAATTAATGACCTCCATACTCATGTTGAAGGTCAATTTGACAGGATGATTCTGTCTATTGTAGGCCTCAAGAATCCCCCTTAACTCATCCGCTGTCCCCCTCCAAAAGATGAGCAGGTCATCTACATATCTGCGGTATGGTATGACCTTCTCCGCATAGGGGGCCTGAAAAAACAATTGCTCGTCAACCTCACACATATAGGCATTGGCGTAGGATGGGGCCACATTCGACCCCATCGCTACGCCAATGCGTTGTCGATACATCGCACCATCGAATGAAAAATAGTTGCGGTTGAGTACCAGATTGAGCAGGCTCATGTAGAAAGGTACTGCGGGGCCCCTGTAAATCTCACTAGTGCGTAGCAGGTTCTCCACTGCATTCATTCCCTCTATGTGTGGTATGCATGTGTATAATCCTACCACATCTGCACTGCACATTATGGTGCCTTCTGGAAGGTCGCCCAATGTGCTCAATAATTCCAATAGGTGATTAGTATCCTTTAGATGGGACTTCGTCACCTGAATGCATGGATTAAGGAATACATCCAAATAAGTGGACACTGGTTGGAATAATGAACCCCTGGCAGAGATGATGGGTCTGCCAGGGGGTCTTTCCAAGCTCTTGTGGACCTTGGGTAGCATATTCAGTAAGGGAGTGATCGGGTATTCGGTGCATAGTACCTTTCCCAAATCTTCTGGTATGATCCCATCCCTTACAGCAATATTTATTATGCTATCAACCTCTTTTTTATAGTCCACTGTGGGGTCTTTACTTAAGACCTCATAAATCTCAGTGTCCGCCAATTGTCTCTTACACTCATTTACATAGTCTTGCAGATCTTGGACCACTACTGACCCACCTTTATCCGCCTTACGGATTATGATATCTGTCCTCTTTTTCAGTCCACATAAGGCGTCTCTTTCTTCCTGGGTCAGGTTGTTATGATGTGGCTTGACTGTGGGTGTTTGGATGGATTCTTCCATCATGCGGATGAACGTCTTTATGGATGGACTTGATACTTGCGGGTCGAATGTTGATTTTGGAGCTAGCTTCTTCAATTGGGGCGGTATAGTCGGACCGCTTTGTGCAGTGCTTTCCTTTCCCCAAAAGTGCTCTTTCAATCTTAGCGTGCGACCAAATTTGTAACAGTCCACTTTCCATCCAAACTGATTAGGAACGCAACTGGGAATGAATGATAAGCCTTTTGATAAGACCGAAGCTTCGGCTTCTGTGAGCGGGGTCTTAGACAGGTTAAATACCAGTTCTTTTAATGTCGAGTGCCTTTTCGGCCTGCTCTGCCTTTCGGCCTGCCGACCGCGCCTTGTCCTCTTCCTCTGTCTGTGGGTGTTTTTAGACCCGCCCGGGTCCGTACCCCTAAAGGGGGATTCCCATCGGTGTTGGAAGTGGTCTGGGTGCCGTTGTTAAAATCACTGGCGGAGGTGCTGGTGCCATCTTCATCCTGACGCCTGTATCTCTGTCTGCGTGGTCTGGAAGGCCCCTGCTGACTCGTATGTAGGCCAGCTGTGCTGAGCCAGTGGTATACCCTGTTGGTCTCATAGTCAGCCTGCACCTTCCTCCGTTTCTCCCTTTTAAATTTTAGGAGCTCTTTGTGGTAGGTCTCAATTTGGCTCTTTAACTTGGCTCCCCAATCGGTCTGGGTGTCGACCGTCAATATCGACACATGGGTAGACTCAAATGCGGACAATTTTTCTTTCACTGCTGTTAATTCCTTCGTCGACTCATCCACCACTAATAATAGTAGGTCCATGGAGCACTTGTTTAAGATGCCCACCCACTTCTTGCAAAAGGCGACATTATTTCTCCCTATTGTGGGGACACTCCGGACTTGGAATCCCCGTGGGATCTGCTTGTCTTTGAAATATTCCGCCAAAGTGGATGCATGTAGCATATAGTCGACTTCCCTCTTCTTTAGGGAATACCAGTCTCTGTATAATTCTTCATTTTCAACTGCAGGGGTCTGGTCTTGTACAAATGCAGCCTGTATGATGTTATCTGCATCGATGTCTGAGTAACTAAATCGGTCACCTGTGTCGATTTGAGTCAGGCTGACACCGGCCAGGGGGGGCTCCATGTTAAATGATGATATGGGAGGTTACCTTCAGTCGGTGCTGGCTTCAGCTTGCTTTAATGGAAGATCCACTGTGTGGGAGATTTACCGGGCACACCGGATGAACACTGTGTGCAAGGTTGGTCCAACTCCAGATGGACACTCTCCGTTTCCCTGTGCTGCAAGTAGATGTTATGGTTTCTCCCTTGGCGCCCGACGGAGCGGCACACGCTGTGAGGGGGCGGAAGCACGGGTAAGCAATGAATATCACAGGTGAGAGGGGCGGGTAACCATGGAGCACAGGGGGAGGTTTTTTCACTTGGTTGTGTATATATTGCGTTCACTTTTGTTGTAATATTGATCCCTGAGGACGGGCGCATACCGCCCGAAACATGTCGGAACAATAAATTTGCTTTCACGTTGTTTATCAAATCCGAGAGTGCTGCCTGTTTCTCCAAAACCCTATATATATATAGATATATATATATATATATATATATCTATATATATATAGATATATATATATATATATCTATATATATATAGATATATATATTAGAGATGTGCGGACTCGGATTTCAGAGATCTGAGCCCCCACGAACGTCATCAATCTGAGCCCAGTTCCGAGCAGTGCTCGGAGATTCCCGCTTGACTCAGATCTGGACGAACGGGCAAAACGTCATTGCACGGTGCCGGATTTTGCGAGACTTTAAATAGCGGCTCCCGCGCTCGCCATCTTCACTCCAGACTAGGAGTGGGTTGGGAGAGGGTGTGTTGGTGCTGCTGCTGGAGCTTGAACTCAATTTGTCACTGGGGCTGTCTGCTGGGGCTTGTCTCCCTCAGTGCTGCTGTGTACTCTGTTCTCCTCTCTGCTTAGGGTGGGATCACCAGTCAGCTCTAACTGTGTACTTGTAGTACTACTGTCTCCTCTGTGCTGGGGCCTACCTCTGGTGCTGTGCTGTACCTAATATATTATATTATTAATAATATATATATATATATATATATATATATATATATATATATATATATATATATATAGTCCACTGGTGCTGCCTGCTAGTGACTGCACTGAATAGAGGCTGCCAGTACCTACTCAGTCCACTGGTGCCACTGCCAGTGCTACTGCCTAAGTACCTAGTAGTACTACCTACCTACTAGGCTGTTATATTTAATAAAAAAATAATACCTGTCCTGCAGTGATGCCCGGAACTGTAATAAATAATTCCATGCTGCTGGAGCACTGCCAACCAGTACCTACTGCAGTATAATTAATTATTATAAATTCTGCTGGTGCATACTAGTATTGCCGATGTATCTACCTGTCTTGTGCCTAGTACTGCTGTAACTATCTACCTGTCTGGTTTCCACTGCCTAGTACTGCCGTATCTACCTGTCTGGTGCCTTGTACTGCCGTATCTACCTATCTTGTGCATAGTACTGCCATATCTACCTGTCTTGTGCCTAGTACTGCCATATCTACCGTCTGGTGTTTAGTACTGCCGTATCTGTAATACCTGCCTGCTGCTGCATACCTACTGACGTATTATAATTGCTCTCCAGTGGAGCTGTCCTGTGACATAACTCCACAAAAATAATGGAGATCCAAAATATGGTGTATAAAAAAATAGGGAAAGATAAAGATCCACTTCCTCATAGTTCTGAAGCTGCTGTCACTAGTCATGACATACTGTAGACAATGAAAAGCCAACAACGTCGTCTGCCATGGCCGTTGCCCAGTGTGAAAGCAGAGGGCATGTACAACCGAAACCAAAGTTCCGTAGAAGGATTGGAAAAAGTAAATGTAAATCGATGGAAGAGAAACGTAAACTTGCCAATATGCCATTTACTACACGGAGTGGCAAGGAACGGCTAAGGCCATGGCCTAAGTTCATGACTAGTGGTTCAGCTTCACATGATGATCAAAGTCCTCCTCTCCCCCTGCCCAACAGTAAATATAAGAGAGTTAGGCTGACACCGACTAAAAAAACTCAGAAAATAACTGCCTTCTAAAGACATATCCCAAATCCCCAAGGAGAGTCCTAGGGTGTCGGTGGTTGTGATGCCGGACCTTCCCATTACTGTACGTGAAGAGGTGGCTCCTTCCACCATTTGCAGTAGGCCCTCTGCATATGCTGGAAGGATCACCTACAGTCGAGTTCCAGATCTTAATAATGAAGGTGATGATGTCTCCTGCTCTTCCATTGATAATAGGTGTCCCCCAACATTTTATTCTTGGCCCTCTTCTTCTCTGTCTCTACATGTCCTCCCTGGGTGAGCTTATTTGCTCACTTAACTTCCACTACCACCTCTATGCTGATAATACTAAAATCTACCGATCCTTTCCTGATCTCTCTCCCTCTATCCTCACTCATACCTCCAACTGTTTCTCTGCTGTCTACTCTTGGATGACCCAGCACTTTTTTAGACTTAAAATATTAAAGACTAAGCTGACCTCTTCCCACCCTCCTGCATAAAACCTGACAATCTCTCAACCTAACCTGTCTAAGCTCACTTCTTCGCCTTCTGTGTCACCCCAGTCTGTCTAACCCTCCCCTTTAGAATGTAAGCTCTCACGAGCAGGGCCCTCTCTCCTTATGTGCCTTTCTTAGAATATATAAACCTCTGCCACCCTGATAATTGCTTCAGTGTCCTGTCCCCTGGTGCACCTATCCATATTAACCATGTACTTGTCCGAAACTGTCTTGTACTGTAATTTGTTATGTGTTTTTGATTATAACTATGCTCTGTAAAGCGCTGCGGAATCTGTGTGCGCTATATAAGAAACTAATAATAAATAATACACCAATAGGAGGATATTGATGTAGCTAACGCTGAGGAGAAAGTTGACGAGGAGGATGCAGAGGTGGTTTGCTTAAAAACCAGGGGGGAATCAGGCATCTGGGGGGGGGGAGGGGAATTGATGTCCATGGGATGAAAAAGCCAATCGTCATGCCTGGGCAGAGGACCAATAAATCCACCTTTACGGTCTGTATTTTTTTTATCCGAATCCGGACAACAAATGTTTTGCCATTTGTAGCTTATGTAAAACTCCAATAAGCAGGGGTAAGGATCTTGCCCACCTAGGGACATCCTCCCTTCTACGTCACCTAAACAACCTTCATAAATCAGTGTTTAGTTCAGAGTCCAGGGACACCTAAATCCCTTGGTCCTCCTTTTGAAGCCAAGCGGCTGAAAAGCACACCGCCAACTCCCTCCTCGTCAAATTCCTCCTCAATCTGGATCGGGGGGAATCCTGCAGGCCATCTCACCTGCATGACTGACTCCATAGATTCCTCCGGAGGATCCTGCAGCGCTATGCCTACTACTACTGCCGCTGCTGCTGCTGTTGCTGCTCCTGCTGCTGTTGCCTGCTCTATGGCAAAGCGGATAACTGAGGCCTTACAGCTATGTTGGTGTTAGACGTGCATCCGGTGTCCGCCATCAATGGAGTGGGATTTAAACGGTTGATGGAGGTATTGTGTCCCCGTTACCAAATACCGTCTAGACTCCACTTCACTAGTCAGGCGATACCCGCGATGTACAGGGAAGTCAGAAAAAGTGTCCTCAGTGCCCTGAAAAATGCAACTGTACCCACTGCCCACTTAACTACGGACATGTGGACAAGTGGATCAGGGTAAACGGACTATATGACTGTGACAGCCCACTGGGTAGATGCATCGCCTTCCACAGCAGCAGCATCTCCTGAACGCCAGCTCCTTCCAAGGCAGGCTACGCTGTGTATCACCGGTTTCAGGAAGAGGCACAATGATGACAACCTCTTAGAGAAACTGAGGGAAATCATCTCCCAGTGGCTTATCCCCCTTAGACTCTCCTGGGAATTTATGGTGTCGGACAACGCCAGTAACATTGTGCGGGCATTAAACATGAGCAATTTCCAGCACGTGCCATGTTTTGCCCACACAATAAATTTGGTGGTGCAGCATTTCATCAGAAGTGACAGGAGCGTGCAGGAGACACTTTCGGCATTCTGCCACTGCCTACCGAAGGCTGGAGCAGCAGCAAAAAATGCTCAATCTGCCCTGCCATCAGCTTAAACAAGAAGTGGTGACGTGCTGGAACATCGCCCTCTATATGCTGCAGAGGATGGAGGAGCAGCAAAAGGCCATTCAAGCCTACATGGACACCTAAGACACAGGCAGAGGAGCTGGGCTGCACCTGACTTAAGCATAGTGGAGGCTTATTTCTGTGTTGTGCAAGGTTCTCCAGCCATTTCAACTAGCCACACGTGAAGTCAGTTCCGACACTGCCAGCTTGAGTCAGGGGATTCCCTTGATCAGGCTGTTGAAGAAGCAGCTGGAGAAAGTGAAGGAGGAGCTAAAGTGTAGCAATTCCGCAAAGCATGTCGCTCTTGTGGATGAAGCCCTCCATATGCTTTGCCAGGATATGAGGGTGGTCAGTCTGTTAAAGTCAGAGGAATACATTTTGGCCACCGTGCTCGATCCTCAGTTTAAAGCGTATGTTGTGCCTCTGTTTCTGGTGGACACAAGTCTACAAAGGTGAAAAGACCTGCTGGTCAGGAGATTGTCATCTGAAGGGGACTGTGTCACGGCCCCAGCACCTCCTTCATTTACTCCCACACCTGTGCCTGTGAGGAAACAGCTGCGATTTCCCACACAACCCACTGGCGGGGATGTAGGGCAGGCAGGAGGTAGTTTTGACATCTGGTCCGGACTCAAGGACCTGGCAACGATTGCTGACATGTCTACTGTCGGTGCATTGGATGCTGTCAACATTGAAAAAATGGTGGATGATTACTTTGGTGACAGCATCCAAGTAGACATGTCAGACAGTCCTTATATGTACTGGCAGGAATAAAAGGCAGTTTGGAAGCCCCTGTACAAACTTGCTCTATTTTACCTGAGTTGTCCCCCCTCCAATGTGTACTCCGAAAGAGTTTTTAGTGCAGCGGGGAACCTGGTCAGTGAGCGGCGAAGAAGGTTGCTTCCGCAAAATGTGGAGAAGATGATGTTTATAAAAATGAATGATCAATTATTCAATGAAGACCAGGAATTGCATCCAGAAATTATAACGGGACCTGTAATTGTGGAGTCCAGCAGGGACGAGGAATCAGAGGAGGAGGAGGATGATGACATCTTGTCGCTGTAGAGCCAGTTTATACAGGGAGAAATTATGAATTGTTTTTATTATGTGGGGGCCCAAACAAACCAATCATTTCAGCCACAGTTTTGTAGGCCCTGTCGCTGAAATGTTTGGTTTGTTAAAGTGTGCATGTCCTATTTTCGAAACATAAGGGTGTGTAGGAGGGCCCAAGGACAATTCCCTCTTGCATCACCATTCATTAATCCCATGGGGTAACTGGACTTGTCTTTCAATGCATACAACTGTTTGCATTCTTCTTGACAGTGGTAATACATTTAATAAATTATAATCAATCACAGAGCTGACCAATACCCACTGCTGAGATTAATTAATTGATTCGCCCACTGCCCCTCGGCTGCACATCGTAAACATGATCAAGCCAGATACGATTAGGAAGGAAGCCACCCACCCGTAAGAACTGGTATACAGCTCCAACCCAGGGGTAAAAGTGGTCCTAGAGAGGTGGGGGAATTCTTTTCCATCTGCCACCTAATTAATTACCCACTTCCCCTCCACCCATTAGGCAATGTTTTGGGAGATGACTGGTAATCCCAAAGTTGAGCAATCAGATTACATTTATTGTGAAATATTTTTATTATATTTTCTAAGCAAAACAAGTATAAAATATAAAAAACAAACATGAACATTAATTACAGTTACTTTTTTTAACCGTTATCGTGATACAGAAAGGTTTTTGTCTTAAAAAATTGCAGAAAAATAAGTGCTTAAAAACAGTTTGCTCTTTAATCTAAAAGCTATACTTACAAATCTCCTAAATTCTAAAACTATTCAAAATGTACAACACAAAAACATTAAAAAAAGGAAAATATTTTAAGTGTTTTTTTGTTATTATGATGTTAGAATGTAGGAGTCCAAAAACTGGGTTGACCATACATGGCTGATGGATCAGACATAGATACTGGATTTGTGTCATAAGGGAGACGACTGGTAATACTAATAATAATCACAAAATTGAGCAATCAGATTAAATTAATTAATAATAAAATAATCAAACAATCAAGCCAGATAGCGGTCTTATTGGATGTTAAACTGATCAAAACGGTTACACACTTGCAGACAAATTCAGTGCTGCACGAAACACCCACTGCTCCTTGGCTGCACATGGTAAACACGATCAAGCCAGATAGGGGTCTTATTGGATGCTTAACTGTACATGTACGGTTAGGTAGGAAGCCCCTGGTTTCTGAAAAGCTATACATCTCCATCCCAGGGGTAAAATCCGTCCTAGAGAGGTGGAGGAACTCTTCCATCTGCCACCTAGTAATTGATTACCCCCCTCCCCTCCACCCATTAGGCAATGATTTAAGAGATTTGTACAGAAAGACTGCGCTTATAAAAACCAGGTGCATGTATGTCTGAATTCACGCTCACCACTTAATTGTACATACATGTATTTATTATTAAGAATATATCAAATTAAAAATGTATTAACATATCAATAAAGTGTACATTTTATTGATATGTTAATACATTTTTAATTTGATATATTCTTAATAATAAATACATTTATGTACAATTAAGTGGTGAGCGTTAATTCAGACATACATGCACCTGGTTTTTATAAGCGCAGTCTTTCTGTACAAATCTTTGGGAGTACAGGTGGGGTTACACGTAAGTGTACCCAACACCTGAAAAGGTGTGAGATCACAATCACACCATTTAGCCTGCTGCTAAGTAGATTGTATTTGGTTGTAAAATTACATATGGATATTGGAAAGTGAATTAAAATAAAATATTTTTAATTAGCGCCTATCACAAGGGGAGATCTCTTCCCAAAAAATGATTTAAGAGACAACTGGTAATAATAATCACAAAATTGAGCAATCAGATTACATTAATTAGAAACATAGAAACATAGAATTTGACGGCAGATAAGAACCACTTAGCCCATCTAGTCTGCCCCTTTTTAAACATGTTACCTCAAACCATATTTGATCCTTATTTTTTTGTAAGGATATCAATATGCCTATCCCAAGCATGTTTAAATTGTACTACTGTATTTGCCTCTACCACCTCTGATGGGAGGCTATTCCACTTATCTACTACTCTTTCTGTGAAGTAATTCTTCCTCAAATTTCCCCTGAATCTTCCTCCCTCTAGTTTCAGTGCATGTCCCGTGTTCTGCTGCTCCTCTTCCTGTGAAGAATGTCTCCCACCTGTACCTTGTTAAAACCCTTGATATATTTGAAAGTTTCTATCCTGTCCCCCCTTTCCCTTCTCTGCTCTAAGCATTAAGTATACATATTAAGATATTTTAGTCTTTCCTGGTACGTTTTGTGATGTAGGCCATGCACCATTATAGTTGCCCTTCTTTGTACAGTCTCTAATGTATTTATATCCTTCTGGAGATATGGCCTCCAGAACTGAACACAATACTCTAGATGAGGTCATACCAATGACCTATACAGTGGCATTATTTCTTCTTTCTTTCTACTGCTGATACCTCTCCCTATGCAACCAAGCATCTGACTTGCCTTCTTCATTGCTTTGTTACATTGCCTACTTGCCTTTGAGTCCCCTGAAATAGTGACACCTAGATCCCTCTCTTCCTCAGTAGTTTCCATTATAGTGTCATTTATACTACTGTATATTTAGTCTTTGGATTTTTGTAACCCAAATGCATGATTTTTCATTTTTCGGCATTAAACTGTAGTTGCTATGCTCTTGACCATTCCTCTAATCTACCCAGATCATCAATCATTTGTTTTACCCCTCCTGGTGTGTCTACCCTGTTGCATACCTTTGTGTCATCTGCAAAAAGGCACATTTTACCCTCAATTCCATTTGCAATACGTATCGCCAATAAAGATATTAAAAAGCACTGGTCCAAGTACAGATCCCTGGGGTACTCCACTTGTAACCTCTACCTCCTTTGACTGTACTCCGTTTACTACAACTCTGTTTTCTGTACTGCAACCTTGCTCTTATCCATTCAACTATTTTAGAATCCAATCCCAAGCTTTTAAGTTTATTTATTAGTCTGTGATGTGGGACAGTGTCAAAAGCTTTACAAAAGTCTAGATAAGCTACATCTACAGCCCCACCCTGATCTATTACTTTAGTCACCCAGTCAAAAAAGTCAATAAGATTTGTTTGACATGATCTTCCCCCAGTAAACCCATGCTGTTTTGGATCCTGTAAATTGCTGGTTTTGAGATATTCTACAACTCTTTGTTTTAAGAATGTTTCCATCAATTTCCCTACTACCGATGTAAGGCTCACTGGTCGATAGTTGCTTACCTCTTCCTTGCTTCCACTTTTGTGCAGTGGGACTACATTCGCTGTTTTCCAGTCCTCTGGGATTACTCCAGTAGCTAGTGACTGGTTGAATAATTCTGTTATTGGTTTTACAAGCTCCCCTTTAAGCTCTTTTAGTATCCTCTGGATTTATCCACTTTCAGTTTTGAGAATTCTGTGAGGACTTTCTCCTCTGTAAATGTACTTGTTTCTCCCTCAGTTTTCTGACTATACTTGCAACTTAACTGTGGCCCCTTCCCCTCTCTTTCAGCAGTGAATACTGAGCAGAAATAATATTATTAATATTATCTGCTATTACATTGTCCCCTCAAGAAAAATTCCACTCTCTGTCTTTAGTCTTATTATTCCACTTTTTGTTTTTCTCCTTTCACTTATATACCTAAAAAAGTTTTCCCCCCTTTACCCACTGATTGGGCCATTTTCTCTTCAGCCTGTGCTTTTGCATCTGATTACCTTCTTAGCCTCCTTCTGTCTAACAAGATACACCTCTTTGTCCTCATTCTTCTGCGTCTGCTTAAATTTCTCAAATGCCAACTTTTTTGCTTTCACAATACTTGCTACTTCTTTTGCAAACCACAATAGCTTCCTTTTACTTGTGTTTTTCCTAACTCTTTTGACACAAAGTTCTGTTGCTTTTAGAATTGCACTTATAATTTTTCCCATTTATCCTGCACTCCTTCCAAGTTCCTCCACTCTGCCAAAGAATCCCTTACAGTGTTTCCCATCTCTAGAAAATCAGCCATTCTAAAATCTAACACCTTTGTTTTTGTGTGCGATGAGTCAATCTCTGTCTTTATTTTGAACCATACTGCTTGATGGTTTTCACCCACATTTATGTCAGATATTCTGTCACCATTTGTAAGTATTAAGTCTAATATTGCGTGCTTACGAGTGGGCTCCCTCACCAATTGCTGGAGGGATGCTCCTTGCAAGGAATTCAGCATGTCCCTACTTCTGGTGCAACTTGCAACAGGCAGCTCCCAGTTTACATCAGGTAGATTAAAGTCTCCCATGATTATCACCTCTCCTTTTAATGCCATTTTATTGATGTTAATTAATAATAATTATCGGTACTCTTTACCTAGAACGGCGCCCACGATTGAAATCGCGGGCATCGCGGGTAAAATCGCGGTAATCGCGGGCATCGCGGGTAAATCGCGGGTACATCAAAATCGGGTACCCGCGATTACCGCGATTTTCCCATAGGGAACAATGTTAAAAAGCCTGATTGACCGCGATTTTAGCGTTAAATGCCTCAATGCCCGCGATTTTCCCATAGGAATCAATGTTAAATGGGCTACAGAGCCCAAATAGCCCCAATTAACCCTTAAATGTCCCCCCAATTGTTGTACGCCACCCCACGATCCACGCCAACCCGAAGCGTGGCGAGCGCAGCGAGCCCGCGAGGGGCGGCGGTACGCGTCCTCCGACCTTTTCATGCCCTACTATCCACGTCGGCGTGGAGTTGAGAATAGAATAGTGTGGCGAGCGCAGCGAGCCACCGAGCCCGAAGCGTGGCGAGCGCAGCGAGCCCCGCGAGGGGACGCGGATACCTTCACAGTTATACGCGTCCCCTCGCGGGCTTCACAGGTGTCCGCGTGGCCACGGACACCTGTGAAGCCCGCGAGGGGACGCGTTTACCTGTGAAGGTATCCGCGTCCCCTCGCGGGGCTCGCTGCGCTCGCCACGCTTCGGGCTCGGTGGCTCGCTGCGCTCGCCACACTATTCTATTCTCAACTCCACGCCAACGTGGATAGTAGGGCATGAAAAGGTCGGAGGACGCGTACCGCCGCCCCTCGCGGGCTCGCTGCCCTCGCCACGCTTCGGGTTGGCGTGGATGGTGTGGTGGCGTAAAAAATTTTGGGGGACATTTAAGGGTTAATGGGCTCTGTGGCCCATTTAACATTGATTTCTATGGCCAAATCGGGTGGATTGAGGCATTTAACACTAAAATCGGGTCCATCGCGGCTTTTAACATTGCTTCCTATGGGAAATCGGGAGCATCGCGTCGCGGGCATCGCGGGTACATTTATGGCCGGCCGCGACGCGACCGACGCGATTTTTCAGGTTTAACATGGTTTTCAATGGGAAAATCGCGGGCATCGCGTCGGTCGCGTCGCGGGCAGGCATAAATGTACCCGCGATGCCCGCGACGGGCGCCGTTCTAGGTAAAGAGTACCTAATTATCATATAATCAAGCCAGATAAGGGTCTTATTGGATATTAAACTGATCGAAACAGTTACACACTTGCAGGCAAACTCTGTGCTGCACGAAACGCCCACTGCTCCTTGGCTGAACATGGTAAACACGATCAAGCCAGATAGGGGTCTTATTGGATGCTTAACTGTACATGTACAGTTAGGTAGGAAGCCCCTGGTTTTTGAAAAGCTATACATCTCCATCCCAGGGGTAAAAGTGGTCCTAGAGAGGTGGAGGAACTCTTCCATCTGCCACCTAGTAATTGATTACCCCCCTCCCCTCCACCCATTAGGCCAGGGGTCCACAAACTTATTAGACAGGGGGCCAATTCACTGTCCCTCAGACCGTTGGCGGGCCAGACTATAGTAAAAACAAAAACTATGAACATATTCCTATGCACACTGCATATATCTTGTTATCTGCCTATACAGGGTGTTTGCATGCTTCTACCCCAAGGGTTAAATGCTCATTGCATTCCCAGCAGAAACAGCACTGCTGCCTCCTTCAGTCTCCCACCCTTCCCATGGACGGGAGAAAAATGTCCATGGGAGGAGCTACGTGCAGTCGGGCATGCGTGCAGCCCTTCCGTGGCCATCTTTTTGGTGGAATAAAAATGGGCAGCGGCTGTGTTTGTATTTAAAGGCACAGGAAGTCCGGCGGGCCATATAAATGTCCTCAGCGTGCCACATGTGGCCTGCAGGCAGTAGTTTGAGGACCCCTGCATTAGGCAATGATTTAAGAGACGACTGGTAATAATAATCACAAAATTGAGCAATCAGATTAAATTAATTAATAATAATAATCACACAATCAAGCCAGATAGGTGTCTTTTGGGGCCTAGTTTTTTTTAACTGCAATCCTGTCTGCTGCTGCAGTGCCACTCTTACATGAGCCACGTGTTTGTGCCGCACACTTGTGTGGCTTAGCATAGTTATCCAGCTACCTCAGTGCAACATTTTGCCCTAAAAACAATATTGTGAGGTGTGAGGTGTTCAGAATAGACTGGAAATGAGTGGAAATTAATGTTATTGAGGTTAATAATAGCGTAGGAGCAATAAAAAACCCCAAATTCTGCGATTTTAGCAGTTTCTATGCTTTAAAAAAAAAAAATCAGAACCCAAAACGTTTAAGTCAGTGGCAAAACCCATTAGAACCCAAAACCTCAAGGTAATAAGAACCCAAAACGCAAAAAGTGGCCGGTGCACCTGACCCAAATAAACTGCGGATCCAACCACATTCCTGCAAAAGAATGGTTGTAAAAAATGAGTAGTGTTATTATGAGGGAAATTTTAGGGAACTAAAAGTGGAAGAATTTAGCAACCTAACTAAATTTTTATATTTTATGTTGGGTGAAGATGAAACAGGAATGATAAATGGAGGGTTGGAAGGAGTGGGGTGATGTGGTCACCCAGTTTGAGGCAAGAACAAAAACCGTAATTACATGTGATGGTAAAACAAAAGTTCCACAATGTCCCTACAAACACAAATGGCATTTTAGCGAGTGGCGAATCCTCAAGGGGGCTCACTGACAGGAGAAGGCCTGATGTAACATTGAAATGCATGAGACCACCACATACCCAGTGCCAAAATATTGACTTTGAACCAACCCACTGCAGCAGCCGCTGAAGCAGTGCCGATGCGGAAAGAGTGAGTCCCATAATCAACTGGTGAAAGACCCAAATGCAGAATACAGCTTTTTAAAACTGACTTGAACTGATAACAAGTCAAGGGAGATCCATTCAAATGGATGATCCAACCCTCAGCTCATTGAGGACGCAGATCCAGATAAGCCCCAGCCACAACAACCGGACAAATGTGGCGTTCACAACTACGACCCATCTTAACTCAACGGCCCCTGACGACTATGTCAGTCTTAGAATGCTGAATCCTACATCACAGACTGTCAGTGCGCACATCGGCATGGTCAGCAAGCATCCTAGAAGGGGTCACCAGTCTGCCTAACCTAACTGCCCTATGAAAAGCCATAATAAAGAGCTGAACCTTGTAGCCTGAAGATCAAATGTTCCTCAAGGACTTCAAAATTCGATGTGGCAGGATGCCATCAATGGGCTTCCTTCTGTCAGGTAAGGGCGGGACCACCCTTGCCCACCCTTTCAACACCCTTGATAAAAAGAAAGACTTGGTAAAGTCCTTCTCACCATGAAGGCGTAGTATATATGAGATGCCCACAAGGACTAGTCCGACGTATGCAAGCTGTTGCCCCGTTCTAAGAGGAACTATGTCCAGAGTTCCCACGAGGACATGTAAGTGGCAAAAGTTGCCAGCACCAGGGATCTGTGGGCCAGATCTTCCTATCCAGTTGGATAACATGCCACTCATAAGAGGGACAAACATACAGTAACCCACAGCACAATCAGAAGGTGCTAGCCTCCTAAAACGATCAAACTCAAAAATGTTGCATGCCGGGAATGTGCTTGGCCCTTAACCACTTAAGTGCTGTCCCGGGAAAATTTCCGGGCATGCCACTATGTAGTAGGTGCGCGCCAGTGGTGCCTCCATTGGAGCACCACTGACGCACTACCTTTAGGGGTCACCCCACCCCACCCCTCCTGTTGTCCCCCCCGGGTCCCTCTGCTCCAGCGTACCCAGCGATCGTACGCCGGAGCTACCCCGCCGCCAATCATCCTTCTGTAGTGATGTAGGCAGCAGGCTTGGGGATGTTCGGGGCGGCTCGGGGGGGCTCGGGAGAGTTCAGGCCCCCGAGTCCTCCCGAGCCACCGCGAAACATCCCCGAGCCTGCCGCCTGTCTGATGACTGACAGGCAGCTGGGGCAGCAGCGGCACGGGAGCTCCGGCGTACTAACACCGGAGCAAAGGTGAGGGTGGGGGTGGGGGTGGCGGCGGCTTGTTATGCTCTGAGATGGGTTTTGCTGGTGCAGGACAAACCTGCCCTGGTAGGTTTGTCCTGCTCAGCAATAACCCACCACTCAAGGGGTTAATGTAAAATTGTTAACCAAGCATTTCAGAACCATATGCTATAATACCCTGAGAACTGGGAGCGAAGTGGATTTTTGTCTATTTATGGTGAAAACCACACCTAGATTATCTCACCAAAACACATCTTCATGGTACTTAAGATCGGAAACACTTCTAAGAGAAGAATGTTTCCTACCAACTGCCCTTGTACCCAATCATCCGGCCACTGATCTGCACACCATCTTCTTGCAAAATATGCTCCAAAACAGGAAATGCCAGCTGCGTCAGAGCAGTATTCATAATAGGCCTAGATTGCCACATGCAAACTCCATAAAAATGTAATAAAAAGGCAACCCATACAGCGAAAACCCTGCGGATTTCCAGAGATAACCAACTTAAATTATGCTGCCTTTTGATACCCGCTATTGCTCTTTCTAGTTTCCTATAAAAAAAAACCTTCCCATAGGTATCACCTGACAAGCAAAATTAAACAAGCCCAAAAGAAATTGAGCCGACTTAAGTGTAAGCTTGCCAGCTGCTAAAGCAAACAAAACTTCATCATGAAGACGTCTAACTTTATCGTCAGGGAGCCTGCACTGGCCTGATAGGTTATCAATTTGGATATGCAAATAGACCATGGCACTGAGACCTTCAGTCTTGTTCTTTGCTATTGGCATGCCAAAGCTTTTGAAAATCTTAAGTAATTTAGCTAATACGTCTCTACACCACCCTGAATTAGGCTGACCAATTAACAGAAAATCGTCCAAATGAAGAGTTATTCCATTTTCACCAGTAAACTCCTGCAACCACCATTGCAGGAATTATTTATTTATTAAAAGTTTCTTATATAGCGCACACATATTCTGCAGCACTTTACAGTGAATATTATGAACAATCACATCAATCCCTGCCCCAGTGGAGTTTACAATCTATATTCCCTACCACATGTACACACACACAGACATTCTAGGGTTATTTTTTTTTGGAAGCCAATTAACTTACCAGTATATTTTTGGATTGTGGGAGGAAACCGGAGTAAAAACACGAAAGTACAGGGAGAATATACAAACTCCACACAGTTAGGGCCATGGTGGGTAATGAACCCATGACCTCAGTGCTGTGAGGCAGTAATGCTACACCATCCGCACTGAATGTACTGAACCATTCAAAATACGAGCAGGAAATGAAGCTAACCATAGGAAGGTGCCTGTCAATTTAAAATCCGTCATCCAACCTAAAACCCATAAACCTAAAGGCTGATGGGTGTAAAGGGAGTAAACAGACTCAAAGCTGACTCAACATCTAACGTGCACATAAGAGCACCATGGCCGTAAGAACGAGCCATATCTAATGCCCAATCAAAGAAAAAATAAACCACTCTGCAATACTTCTATCAATAGTATCATTAACGGACACTCCCAAAGTGCAAGAAATATGCTGAATAAGCCTAAATTTTCCAGGTTCCTTTTTTGGCACTACACCTATCAGTGTCAGGAATGGGGATTTCCTGAATTCCACTAAAATTTTATCCCTAATTATCAGCAGAATTTCCTTGGAGAATGGAGATTCCGGAGGGGCCCTTGCCGAACCATACCCGCTATGAGTAAAGTGGAATCGGGTCTGATCTCCAAGTAGCAAGCTGAAAAAATCAGCATGCCCTTAATCCAATTATTATACAAATGGAAAGCATCTTCACCTTGCTGACCTTTCTTCCTTGCGATGAGTAATGTCCTCTAATCCTCACTGGTCAATGCAAATATATTAACATACCTCCACTTCCTAATTCTATCTTGTGCCCATGGTCGTAAACCTTGTTTAATGGCCATGTTATCACAACGTACAGTATACAATTCCACCAAAACCCTGGAGGAATCTGAACTAGGAGAACGACGGAAACGTTGTCTCCTCTTCTTCACCTCTTCTTCACCTTATGAACCCCACAAAACTAGTCAGAAGATGTTGAAGCAAGGGGAGAATCAGAGCCCTTATGCCTGCACCTTTTCCCATTATGTTTACAACAAGAATATCGATCCTCAGAAGATGAGGACCTGCACTCCAAGGAAACATCACTCCCTTCTTCGACTGAACCCTCTTTGGTACCAATTCTTTTTTGTATATCAGCGCTAAGCCCCACAAACACACTATCCCTTATATAAATAACATTTGGTGTGGACCATATACACTGCTGCGTATATATACTCTTTAATTAAATGTATATTCACAGCAGGTCCAAGCAGTGTCTGTAATAGGAAATGCCTATTTCCCAAAGATGTAAGAAAACAAAACAAAAAATACATGTAACGCGCTGGAAACAATGGGGGGAATTTACTAAGATAAATTCGTAAAATACGATTATTATTTTTTTGGTGTATTGGTATTCATATTGATGGGACATTCGTATTTGTATTTACAAATACGAATGAATGGTGATTCCTAATTTACTAACTGGCCGTATTTTCAATACGCCCGGTAATTAGCGGGATACGCAAGCTAATTGCCGGTCAAATACGCCTGGAAAATACACTTTATTTCCCCGAGTATTTGGCTTCAGCCTGCACGGATCAGTAAGATCTGTGCAGGCTGCAATGTGTAAAAAAATATAGAAAAATAAATAAATTAATTAAAAAACGGCGTGTGCCCCCCCCCAGCACCAGCACCAGCACCAGGCTGAAAGAGCCGGGGCTGGTATTAAAAAAATCAGGAAACCATTCAAGTAGGGCTTCACTGTATTTTTTAAACGGGGGACAAAATGACTAGGGGTCCCCCGTATTTTAAGAACCAGCCCCAGGCCCAACCAGCCAGCAGGTAATGCCACAGCTGGGGTATACTTATTTATAAGGTCCCACAGCCAAAGCATTCATCCCTACTGACCTGTCAGGCTGGCCAGGGGTCCTGGGGGAGTGGGGACCCCCCAATAAAGGGATCCCCCCTCCAGGACTTACCTGGCCAGGCTGAAGCCTGGTGCTGTCCTCGATGCCCCTGGGTGGAGGGCATCGAGCTGATAAAATGGTGTAAAAAATAGATTGAAAATATATGTGCAAGGCACCGGAGCGCCCCAGGCGAGTCGGGGTACCTGCGGCACTGTGTATAAAGCTGGCGGTGTCGGCGTCCCTGCAGGGATTAAGAAATAACTAGCGCTATGCGGCGCCACGGGAAGCGCTTCTGATTTTGAAAACACTGGCCACACGCTGATTGGCTGAATCTCAGCCAATCAGTGTGCGCCAAGTGTTTTCAAACCCAGCAGCACTTCCCGCGCCGCCGCATAGCGCTAGTTATTTTCTATTCGCTGCAGGGACCCCGCCGCCAGCTTTATACACAGCGCCGCAGGTACCCCCGCGGCACGGACACCCCTGCCCGCTCCAGCATCTATGCTAACCATCCATGCTGGTGGCGAGGGGCAAACTGATGCCCTCCAGTGGCCAGCGCCCTAGGCAAATGCCTAGAGCTGCCTAGTGGTGGCACCGGCCCTGCCTGTGGCATTACCCTGCTGGCTGGTTGGGCCTGGGGCTGGTTCTTAAAATACGGGGGACCCCTAGTCATTTTGTCCCCCATATTTTGGGAACCCGCCCCGGCCCCGGGGCTTGTTTTAAAAAATACAGCGAAACCCTACTTGAATGGTTTCCTGATTTTTTAATATCAGCCCTGGCTCTTTCAGCCTGGTGCTGGTTATGCCCGTGGGGGGAACCCCACGCCGTTTTATTTATTTATTTTTCTTTTTACACATTGCAGCCTACACGGATCTGACCCGTGCAGACTGCCTAGAAAAATTTGTATTAGCGGCCATATATATGGCCGCTAATACAAATGGATACGACATCGGGGTTTACAAAGACTGCTTTGTAAATTACCCTCCGGAACACGAATTTGCATATGGCTGTTTCAGCCATATGCATTTGTATTCATTTGTATTAAGAATACGAAAACAAAATATCGTATTCGTATTCTTAGTAAATTTTCCCCAATGCATTAAAAATTTTAAAATAGCTCAATATCTGAAGAAGCCGCCGAGTCCCCACGGAGGCGGGGAAACGCGTCATTTAGCAATTTTCTTACTCTCTTTATTTACCTGCACACACAGCTGATTGTTCCTGAGATCACTGGGAGTCCTATTGGAATAAGGAACCCGGGCTCTCAAGAATCCACTAATGCTGCTTTCAGACCTCAAAACTGGCTTTGACCAGGTATTTTGAAACGTTTCTAAAAAAGGTCTGCCAGGTAAAACCCCTTTCACACCGCATCTCTTAAGCAGTATATTACCGTTTAAGTGCCATTTTTTGACACTGGCAGACCCGTTTTTGGAAACTTTCCAAATACAGGATCAAAGCCAGTGCGATCTTCAGCAACCCCCCCCCCCCCCCCCCCCCGTAACACGCTGTGTGGCAGCGTGTTACAGTTAACACCCCCCCCCAACCAATAGGGCTAACACCCCCCCCCCCCCCAATGTGTTTAAGAAAGCCCCCCGTGCAGCCGGTACCTCATGCCTTGCGGATCCCGGCTGTGCAGACTCCTGCTGCTTATTAAAAAAGTGACTTTCGGAAAATGGCTGCCCCCATACCAAAGAGAGTTTTTTCAAACAGTCTTTCCTATGGGGCAGCCATTTTCCGAAAAGTCACTTTTTTTATAATCAGCAGGAGCCGACAGCCGGGATCGTAAGGCACGAGGTACCGGCGCATGGGGGTTTTCTTAAACACATTGGGGGGGGGGGGGGGGGGGAGGACCTGGCTCCCCTCTGAGCCAGGTCCCCTCTGATCCAGGTCCCCTCTGCACTGGTCCCTCTGAGCTAGCGCAGTGCATATTTAACGAGCCGGACGAGCATTACATATGCGCATATGTAATGAGCGGCCAATTACATATGCGCATATGTAATTATCGGCTATATTACATATGCACATATGTAATTAGCGGCCGGCTCATAAAATATGCAGGCACTGGGGACCAATAGTGCTCACTGCTGCCTGGGTACCGTTTCAGACCCGTTCAGACCGCAAAAACGGGTTTGAAACGTGTAGGACCCTGCTTTTTTACCGTTTTAAAATACCGGTTATTTTAAAACGGTAAATTCACTCTGGACCTTTCAGACCGCACATATTACCGTTTTGAAATGGTAAAGAAACGGCAATATTTGTGCGGTCTGAAAGGGGCATAAACTAGACTATTGCTGAATACAGCCATAAGGATTAGAAAACCAGTCGTCTGTAAAGCAGGTACAGGGAAGACGCTCCCACCTCTCTCTCGTTTGTTTTTATTTATTATGTCTGGCCAAACAAAATCTAAAGATATCGGGTGACATTTAAAGGAATGCAACTTATTCGCACATTTACAAATCGCACCTTATCGCATACTTTTCAAATTCACATTTTTCCTTCAAAACCGCATATTTAATGGGTTACAAAAATGAGCCCAAAAAGTGCGATAAAGTGTGAAGAGTTGCGATGTGGTGCGATGCAATGTGATTTCATGACACATGTGCAAGTTGAGGCCCAACCAGAATGCGAATTACAACACTGCCTCCACATGCCAAATAACCCCCTAACCTATTGGCCCACCTAAGTCCCCTACATTATGCATCACACCCCCTATATAAAGGGGCACAGGCACCATTTTGACCTTTGAAAGGGAGTAAGGAGCATGTAGAGGAGAGGAGGAATGTCAGGGAGCAGAGTGATGTCTGGAAGTGCAGTTGGCAGAGGCAGCAGGGGGCCAGTCACACCCAGTACTAGCAGAGGAGCCAGGGGGAGAGGCAGCAGAGGCATGCTGAGAGGCAGCACTGTGAGAGGGAGAGGCAGCAGTGTGCCAGGCACCATGGCCACAGCAAAGCCTGGGCCAGCCCTGCTCCCGGAGGAGATGCCACAGCAGGAGGAGGTGGAGGACCCTCTTGCTTCCCCATCCCATCCACTAACACAGGACCTGTTCACCACACAGTCCGAGGAGGATCTGCAGGAGGGCCACATCTCTGAGGTCGACTGTGAGAGGGAGAGGCAGCAGTGTGCCAGGCACCATGGCCACAGCAAAGCCTGGGCCAGCCCTGCTCCCGGAGGAGATGCCACAGCAGGAGGAGGTGGAGGACCCTCTTGCTTCCCCATCCCATCCACTAACACAGGACCTGTTCACCACACAGTCCGAGGAGGATCTGCAGGAGGGCCACATCTCTGAGGTCGACTGGCTTGAGGTGGAGGAAGATGGAGGTGAGGAGGGTGAGAATGCCCTGGTCTGAAAAATGTGTGATTTTTAGACACCTCAAAAATGTGAAATCCGTTTGCGCATGCCATTAAATAAGCGATTTGTATACTTTAGAATGGGAAAACATCTGGATGCGATAAAAATGCTAATTTTTACCGGCAAGTGAAAAAGTGCGAGTTATCGCACAAAATGTGCGAATTCCAGGACTTAGCGCACCCTATTAAGTAGGCGATTTTGGCAAAAAATGCGATAACGCCATTTTGTTGCCTAAAAATCGCAAAAAAAAAACCCACAAAACGTACCCTATTAAATGTCACCCTTCATGTTTTCCATATAGCAGACTTGAAATATTATTTTTTCCATCAGGATAAAACACAATTAGGATCAATAAAGGTCCCGGTACTTGTTTCTTATCACGGCCACAATCGCGGGCATCGTGTGCCTTAACTTTAAGGCAGACGATGCGACGCCCACGATTTCCCCATAGGCTTCAATGTTAAAATATTTAACATTGAAGCCTATGCGATGGACCCGATTTGTCGTGTGCCTTAACTTTAAGGCACACGATGCGACGCGATGCCCACGATTTCCCCATAGGCTTCAATGTTAAAATATTTAACATTGAAGCCTATGCGATGGACCCGATTTGTCCATAGGCTTCAATGTTAAATTATTTTAACATTGAAACTGAGTCCATTTAACATAGTAAAAAATGGGAAAAGGCCGAATAAGGGCCATTTCTCATTGGCTATGGCCCTGTCATGTGTGTAAAAAATAATGGCCCCCCATTGTGGCCGCCACCCCCACGATTAACGCGAACCCGAAGCGTGGCGAGCGCAGCGAGCCCGCGAGGGGCGGCGGTGCGCGTCCTCCGACCTTTTCATTCCCCTACTATCCACGTCGGCGTGGAGTTGAGAATAGATTTGTGTGGCGAGCGCAGCGAGCCACCGAGCCCGAAGCGTGGCGAGCGGACGCTGATACCTGTGAAGCCCGTGAGGGGACGCAGGGAACTGTGAAGGTATCAGCGTCCCCTCGCGGGGCTCGCCACGCTTCGGGCTCGGTGGCTCGCTGCGCTCGCCACACTAATCTATTCTCAACTCCACGCCGACGTGGATAGTAGGGGAATGAAAAGGTCGGAGGACGCGCACCGCCGCCCCTCGCGGGCTCGCTGCGCTCACCACGCTTCGGGTTCGCGTCAATCGTGGGGGTGGCGGCCACAATGGGGGGCCATTATTTTTTAAACACATGCCGGAGCCATACCCAATGAGAAATGGCCCATATTGGCCCTTTTACCATTTTTTACTATGTTAAATGGACTCAGTTTCAATGTTAAAAAAATTTAACATTGAAGCCTATGGACACGATGGACACGATTTCTCCATAGGCTTCAATGTTAAAATAATTTAACATTGAAGCCTATGGACACGATGTACCCGATTTCTCCATAGGCTTCAATGTTAAATTATTTTAACATTGAAGCCTATGGAGAAATCGGGTACATCGCGTCGGTCGCGTCGTGTGCGTTTTGGTATGCACCCGACGCGACCGACACGACCACCACGATAGAAATCGTGGTGGCCGTGCTAGGAAACAAGTACCAAGGTCCCTATATACATCCACTAGGACTTGGACTGATATCCTATTGTGACATAGGGGGTTATTTTGGTTCACTCTTTCTGACAAATTCCTTCTTAGATGGACAAAACCATGTGCACTGCAGGTGGGGCAGATATAATGGGGGAAATTTACCAATATGAAAAACCTAGTTTTTCGTATTGGTATTTTCCCTACGACTGCATACGACTGTTTAAGTCGTATGCAAAGTCGTGTTCCGGAGGATCAGTTACAAAGCAGTCATATACGACTGCTTTGTAACCCTCCGATGGTGTAATGATTCGTATTAGCGGCCGTATATACGGCTGCTAATACGAATTATTTCTAGCAGTCTGCACGGATCAGTCAGATCCGTGCAGGCTGCATGGTGTAAAAAAAATAGAAAAAAAAATAAATTAAAAAAAAAAACGGCGTGGATCCCCCCCACAGCCGAAACCAGCACCAGGCTGACAGAGCCTGGAGCCGGTAATTAAAAATCAGGGAACCCGACAAATAGGGGTTCCCCGATTTTTAACAACCAGCCCCAGGCTCCTGCTCTGGGGCTGGTTCCCAAAATACGGGGGACAAAATGACTAGGGGTCCCCCGTATTTCAAGAACCAGCCCCAGGCAAAACCAGCCAGCGGGTAATGCCACAGCCGGGGGGAGACTTTTTATGCAAGTCCCCCCGGCCAAAGCATTAACCCTACCGACCAGTCAGCCTGGCCAGGGGCCCTGGGGGAGTGGGGACCCCCCCAATAAAGGGGTCCCCCCCCTCCAGGACTTACCTGACCAGGCTGAAGCCTGGTGCTGTCCTCGATGCCCCTGGGCGGTGGGCATCGAGCTGATGGTTTTGTGTAAAAAATAGAATAAAAACCATTGTTTTTTACTGTGGCACTACAAGTGCCAGCAAGCCTCCCCAGCAAGCTGGGACTTGGATAACCACAAGTCCCAGCCTGCTGGGCATTAAAGGGCCCGCTGGGTCTTGTAGTGCCACCGTAAAAAAAATAGTTAAATAAAACACACTGACACCCGTTTTAAATAAAAGTTTAATACACACATTACATACATACTGATACTTACCTTTCTTGATCCCGTAGGTAGCCCTGGTCCTGATGTCCTGTGTCGTCCTCCAGGTCCATGTCGGCTGTCTGCGTCGTCCTCCAGGTCCATGTCGACGGTCCGTGTCGTCCTCCAGGTCCATGGCGGTGTCCGGGTCCGAAGAAATCCATGTTGGAGCTGTGGAAGGAAATCCTACTCACCTGTTCCTGCGCTGAAGAAGTCTTCTCTTGATCCGACGTAGTCCAGGTAATCTTCCTGCTGTCGCCGGTCCCCGCTGTCTGCGCTGTCTCTGCATCGCGCTGAGGAGAGATGCTGAAGTTTCATATTCGGCGCCTCTCCTCAGACTGAATTCTATTGGCCGCCTAGCAGGCCAATCAGGAGCCGACTTTCTCGGCTCCTGATTGGCCTGCTAGGCGGCCAATAGAATTCAGTCTGAGGAGAGGCGCCGAATATGAAACTTCAGCATCTCTCCTCAGCGCGATGCATTTTTTTTCTATTTTTTTACACCGAAGCCTGCACGGATCTGACTGATCCGTGCAGGCAAAAACGCAAATACGACATGAAAATGGTGTTCTATTTTCCTGTCGTATTTGCGTGGGTGTTTTACACCACTAAGCAGCCGTATTATCCATACGGCTGCTTAGTAAATCAGAAACCACCATTCTTTTGAATGGTGATTTCTGTCGTATTCTATCGATGGTGTAGACATTCGTATTTGTAACTACAAATACGAATGTTCCATCTTTAGGACTACGAATTGTTGTATTTTTGGGATTGTAAATCCCGAAAATACAAATTCGTAAAAAAAAGGTGTATTTCTCCCTACGAATACACCTTTTTTCTACGAATCCATTTTGGTAAATGTCCCCCAATATGTGCAGAGAGAGTTAGATTTGGGTGGGGTTTTTCTTCAAAGTGAGATCTATATTGCAGTCTAAAAATAAAGCAGTCAGTATTTTCCCTGCACAGACACAAAATAACTCACCCAAATCTAAATCTATCTGCACCTGTTGCATCTGCCCCCCTGCAGTGCACATGGTTTTGTCCATCTGAGAAGGAATTTGCCTCTAAGAGTGAACTAGAATAAGGCCCATAATTCTGATTTATTGGCAGAGGCTTTTCTAATAATAATGTCGGGATATTGAATTTGATTAATTGTTTTTATATATATTTGGTATTTAATTGTGTTTTGTTATCACTGGCCAGTGAGATTTAGTATAATAAATATTTTATATTTTTTATACATTGTTTCTAGCGTGTTATATGTATTTTTTTGTTTTTTCCTCTTTGGTCCAGTCAGGGTCAGAAGATAACTCATCATGCCTACTGCTCGAACCTTGGTAGCCTGCTGCTCCATGCCCAGACCTCGCAGCTGATGTTCTTTCCATTGACTTCGACAGGGTTAGCTGGGGATACAAAAGAGATATCTTCCCTGTCTGCCACATCACGAGAAACTTGCACAGTCTTGGACTGCAGATGTCCAGCGGGTTTGCTAGCTGATACTAACACTAGAGTGATTGCTTGCATAATATTAGCAAATAATGACGCTGTATCGCCCAGAGAACTATTGGCAACCACTTGCCCACCTGGACCGGTGGTCAGCAGGGGAACCACCGCTGCAACTAACGCTGCGCAAAAGTGTTGAAAAATGGTTGCGCCTCGCTCACCTGGCCTCACAATGCCATCAGACTGGTCCTTGACAACCACAAGGCCTGGCATTAGCCATAGCAGGGCAGTAGCGCACGCAGGGGGGGTTTCCGAGTACCCAGAAACCCCAAGGAGTCTAATGACTCTAGGCTGAAAGCTGAGGGTCCCCTCTTTCTATGAGTACAAGAATTTTTGGTACTTGTTTCCTAGCACGGCCACAAAGATGTTGATCGTGGGCATCGTGAGGAAAAATCGGAGGCATCGCGGCCATCGCATGCACTAAAAAAATCGGGTGCGATGGTACCGACGATGCCCACGATTTTCCCATAGGGAACAATGTTAAATACCTCAATTTAGCCGCGATGCCCCCGATTTAGCATAGGAATCAATGTTAAATGGCTCAATTGACCCAAATCATCATAGGGAACAATGGGAAATGGGCCAGAAAACCCAAAAAACACAGCTGAACACTGAAATTTCCCCCCAAAAGTAGTTGACGCCACCCCACGATCAACGCGAACCCGAAGCGTGGCAAGCGCAGCGAGCCCGCGAGGGGCGGCGGTACGCGTCCTCCGACCTTTTCATACCCCCACTATCCACGTCGGCGTTGAGTTGAGAATAGAATAGTGTAGCGAGCCCCGCGAGGGGACGCGGATACCTGTGAAGCCCGCAAAGGGACGCGTTTACCTGTGAAGGTATCCGCGTCCCCGCGCGGGGCTCGCTGCGCTCGCCACGCTTTGGGCTCGGTGGCTCGCTGCGCTCGCCACACTAATCTATTCTCAACTCCACGCCGACGTGGATAGTGGGGGTATGAAAAGGTCGGAGGACGCGTACCGCCGCCCCTCGCGGGCTCGCTGCGCTCGCCACGCTTCGGGTTGGCGTTGATCGTGGGGTGGCGTCAACTACTTTTGGGGGGACATTTCACTGTTCAGGGGTGTTTTTTGGGTTTTCTGGCCCATTTACCATTGTTCCCTGTGATGATTTGGGTCAATTGAGCCATTTAACATTGATTTCTATTGGAAATCGGGGGCATCGCGAGTAAATTGAGGCATTTAACATTGTTCCATATGGGGAAATCGGGGGCATCGCGTCTGGACCATTTAAGCCTTTTTAGCCGCATACGACGCGACCGACGCGATATTGACTTTTTTCAATGCATTTCAATGGGAAAATCGGGGGCGTCGCGTCGGTCGCGTCGTATACCACTAAAAATGACACCCGATGCCCGCGATTGTGGCCGTGCTAGGAAACAAGTACCGAATTTTTAAAATCGGACCTTGGGAACTGGAGATATCTGACTTCAAAGCAGTGGTCCCCATCCAAGCCTGTTAATTGCTCTTCCCAGTCAGATATTTCAGGTTCTGTCTGACGTAGTGTTTTTCTGAGGATATATTCCAAATCTGGGACTCTCCCCCTTTGAATGACACTAGAAGCTTGTCTCTACTGCTCCCAGAACCAGAGATATTAGACTTCCAGCAGCTGGTTACTGCTCCAGCTCCACGCACCTGGTATGTAGTTTTATATACTCGTTGGCAGATTGCTCTGCCTCCTGAACTCTGATCTCCTAGTCCCCAATACCATTTGGTAGGTGGGATTCTCTAGTTTTTAATTCCATTAACATCTAAGAAATCTATTTGCGGGAACTGGAGATATCTGCAGTCAAGCAAGCTGTCCTCTCACCACAACATAATGAATAATAAGCCCACTCCACTATACACCCCTCCTCTGCGTATTAAACATCCTCTACCACCCTGGAAGTTATGTAACAGGGCCACTTCATTCAGCCCAATGCCCCCTTCTCCCACCTCATCTCCCACCATCTGTGCAGTAAAGGGGTAATTAGTGGAAATTACTGATCCAGGCCCTACATGCTGAGCGGTTGATATAATACCCCCTACCACCCGCGGGACATCAAAGCATATACTGGGTCACCTAAGTGTCCATCTCTGTGCTTTGCTCCGCCCCTCTGGAAACCCCCTTCTGAAAATCCTGCATTTGCCCCTGCAGGGATAAAGGAAAGAGATCAAAATGACAGCTAAGAAATTAAGAAAAGATGAAAAAAAGAAAGCAGAAAGGGAAGAATAACAAAAAGAGATATGATTAAACACAAGCTCAAGAGCCCAGTGTTGCAAGTAAGGGGGTACGGCGTGGTACGGAGTACCTGTAAGAAATATGTTGCAGGTACGCAGTACCACTTACCCACTGATCCACTGTCAATTCTATTTTTATTTTAAGTCTAAATATAATGCATCCGCAACCCGCCCACCCAGCGTTATGATTGGTGCTGTATGCAGCTACCGGCTACTGCTGATTTAGCCTGTCACACTGACAGGCATCAGCAGCGCCGACAGCATGAAGAGCAGGCTCCACTATTGTAAGCACAAGCTGCCTGGCTCTCCCCCAAGCAAGAGCCAACCCACCCCCAGTCATTCTCAGTTTCTCATTCCCTGTCTCCTGTGTCAGAATCAGAATCAGAATCAACTTTATTGGCCAGGTGTGCTTGCGCACACTCGGAATTTGTTGTGGATATACAGTGCAGCATCAAGCAGGGATGAAGGGGGGGGGGGGGAAGAGGCATTACATAGGTTACAGACACATTTCATGCTGGCAACACATGCTCATCGAGTAGCACAGCTGTACAGCAGGGACAGTACAGTATACACAGAGAATATGTACCCGCCAAGCTGCACAGCGCCTAGGCAGCCAATCAGCGGCGCCACTGGTCGCTGCAGCAGCCAGGTAGGTGACAATATAAGCAGGGACAGTACAGTGTCACACAGAGAACATATACCCACCAGGCTGCACAGCGCCTAGGCAGCCATCAGCGGCGCCACTGGTCGCTGCAGCAGCCAGGTAGGTGACAATATAGGCAGGGACAGTACAGTATCACACAGAGAACATATACCCGCCAAGCTGCACAGCGCCTAGGCACCGCACAGCCAGGTAGGTGACAATATGAGCAGGGACATTACAGTATCACACAGAACATATACCCGCCAAGCTGCACAGCGCCTAGGCAGCCATCAGCGGCGCCACTGGTCGCTGCAGCAGCCAGGTAGGTGACAATATAAGCAGGGACAGTACAGTGTCACACAGAGAACATATACCCCCAGGCTGCACAGCGCCTAGGCAGCCATCAGCGGCGCCACTGGTCGCTGCGGCAGCCAGATAGGTGACAATATAAGCAGGGACAGTACAGTACCACACAGAGAACATATACCTGCCAAGCTGCACAGCGCCTAGGCACCGCGCAGCCAGGTAGGTGACAATATAAGCAGGGACATTACAGTATCACACAGAACATATACCCACCAAGCTGCACAGCGCCTAGGCAGCCATCAGCGGCGCCACTGGTCGCTGCAGCAGCTGGGTGGTAACAGTATGAGCAAAGATACCGCAGTTATAGCAGGGACAGTACAGTTTTCACACAGGGGAACCACAGGGTACACAGGGGGTTACATATGCTGATTGCACAGATCCTAGGCAGCCATTTGCGGCGCCAGCTTCCTGTAGGGGAACAGCGTGGAGAGCCAGCAGGGGGGAGGGGGAGGGGGGGAGAAAGAGTCACTGGGGCCTGATGGAGTCAGTGGGGCCTAGGGCTGGAGTTGGGCCCTCCCTGGCTTGAGTTCCAATGGACCAGACGTCCAGACGTACCTCCTCCCTGGAGGGCGACGCCAGAGGCATAAAATGTCTTCCACGCCTCTATTGTCATTTAGTCACTCCTCTAGCTTTGTGTGACCACGCCCCCTGATGACACATGACCATGCCCATTTTTGGTGGAGGCTATCAGTACCACCAAGAAAAAAATTCTACTTGCACCACTGCAAGAGCCATACTTTATCGTCCAACGAGTGACAGCAAAGACACCAAAGACTCACTATACCCTAGCCTTGAGTATGCCCCATAATTATTTCAAACTGAAATTAACTGAAAACAGCATTTCTCTTCCCAATAGCTTAACCCCTCACCGCCCGTCCATCACTTTGTGCAAGATGACATGCTCTTCTGTCCAGACTGGTGAGTTTATGCCACCCGGGCACAATATATGCCCTGCACTTTTTGTATGAGATTTATCGCATTTGATCACAGTCAACTCCTGCTGTTGCTACTCACAGGCGATGGGCACGGGAACGCGCATCGTATCGGACCTGCTGCCATTAACCAGCAATTTGGGGTCTTTTGATGCGATTGATTGCCTTAAGTCTGTAGTGCTAAATCTCATTTCCTCTTCCTCTGATGTCTCCTTCTTGAAGGGCTTCCCTGTTCCTGTGTACCACCCTACCTTTCCTTGCACAACCTACTGGACCCATACTCTATAATCATAACTAGGTGATTAATCGCGCCGACGGGCGCTCTTCACACCGTTGTAAGGGGCTCCGCCCACTTAACATGTGAACACCTTTAGTGTGTGAAATCTGGTTTGTATTATATGGAGAAATCCTGTATTGGTACTATAGTTAGAGGTTTCATTTTTAAGATGAAAAGGGCATTTGATTGTGAAGAGGGTGTAGGTTATTTTGTTGGTATGAACAGTGCTTTCAGATCATGGGCATCTGTGTTGTTGGTGTGGCTGGTTGCAGGGGTAATGCGGAATGTAGAGGGGCAGGTGCAGTGTTTTGGCAGGTGGATGTGGGGGTGCTGCATGTGGTGAAAGGGAGGAGGCTTGGTGTCGTTGGAGGGGCTTTTTTTTTGAGTGGTGGAGTTGGAGGTGCATGTGGGTGGTGTGGGTGTGTGGGGTGAGGGTGCTGTAGTTGGGTGGGGGGTGGTTGACGCCAGTGTTGGAGGGGCAGTTGTGGGGTTTTGGGGTGGGTTAGGGAAGGGGTTTGGCCATGTTGTGGATGTGTGAAAGGCCGGTGTAGCGTTGGTGGGGGAGGGGTGGTGGGGGAGACGCAGTTGTGGGGTTTGCACAAGTGGATGGCGGGGTGCTGTGGGTCGTGGTGGAGGAGCGGGTGCGGTGGTGTGGTGTGTGTTGTATGGTGTGTGGCAGAGGTGTACAAGTGTGGCGGGGGGTGCTTGTGGGTGGTGTGGGTGGGCTAGTGTGAGGTGTGAGATAGTGTGGGTGGTGGAGTTACACGTGTGGTGGTGGTCCGTGTGGGTGGTGTGTGTAGGTGTGGTGCGTGGGTGCACCGGTTGTGAAACATGCATTTGTGGGTGTGCTGTGGGAAGTAAGTGGTCGACTGCGCTACACAAGGAAATTTAAACAATAATAATTTTAGAGTGGTCAGGTGTATGGTGAAAAAAGATTTGTACAATTTATTAAAATTTAGACATAAATTAAAATTAAGACAATAAAAACAGAAAGCACGTTAGATATTATAGTCACCTTTCGATTGGTCAAAAAGTCCGGTCCAATTGATAGGTCCTGCAATTGTAATCCGTTTTTGGAATTGGATGTAAATGGATTGAGATTTATTCCTATTGTAGGGAATAGTTCTTAGATTTATTCCTATTGTAGAGAATAGTTCTAGGAGATGGAGTTTGTGTCACAGCAAAGTGAGGGGCCAATTCACTTTGTCTGGAAATGGGGGGTGACATTCTATGGGATGAGATAATCTGACTTTGGCGAATTTTATCGCAAAAACGGCCGTTTTCGCACTTTTTCCCGAATTCGCATATTTAATGAGATGCGAAAATCGGCAAAAAGTGCGGTTTTGCCGCGAAATCGCACTTTTTAGAAGTGCGATTTTTAGTTTTCGCCAGAACTCGCATCCAGATGTTTTCACATTGAAAAGTATACAATTCGCATATTTAATGAGATGCGAATTTGAAAAATGTGTCTAAAAATCTCAAAAAAATCAGACCAGGTTCTGATATGCGATTTGGCCAGAACCCTGCACAGATCATAGAGATCTGTGCATGGCCCTGTGTTAAAAAATGTGGAAAAGTGTTTTTTGACAAAAAAAATTGCGTGGGGTCCCCCCTCCTGAGCATAACCAGCCCCGGGCTCATTGAGCCAGGGCTGGTTCCAAAAATACGGGGGACAAAAAGCATAGGGGTCCCCCGTATTTCTGAAACCAGCCCCGGACTCTTGGACCGGTCCTGGTTCCAAAAATACGGGGGACAAAAAATCTGGGGGTCCCCCGTATTTTGAAACCAGCACCGGGCTCCAACAGCACTCGGTGTCATGCCACAGCCGGGGGACACTTTTTATATTAGGTCCCCCGGCCGAAACATGAGCACCGTGGCTGGTCAGCCTTGGACGGGGTACCTGGAGGAGTGGGGACCCCCCCATAAAGGGGTCCCCCCCCAGGCTTCACCCGTCCAGGGCTGAAGCCCGGGGCTGTCACCGGCGTCCGTGGCCAGTGGACGCCGGCCTGATAGTGTTAAATCTTCCATACATAACATTGCTTGATACAGAAGAACTACAAGTGCCAGCAGACCTCCCCCGCATGCTGGGACTTGGAGAACCACAAGTCCCAGCATGCGGGGCATTAATGGGCCCGCTGGGACTTGTAGTCCACCTGTAAAAAGAATGTTAAAAAAAACACACACACAGAGCAGTAAAACTTTATTACACACACACACCTCACTTTTACACCGCTATACATACCGATCCAGGATCCAGCGCTGGTCTCTCTGCAGCAGAGCCGGACAGCCCGCACTGACAGCGGGCTGAACCGGCTCTCTCCGATGCCGCTAACAGCCTCTGTAGCGCTGTCCCAGCGCTACAGAGGCTGAGAGCGTGATTGGCCGATGCGTCTCCATGGAGACGCATAGCTCAGCCCTGATTGGCTGAGCTATGCGTCTCCATGGAGACGCATAAGCCAAAGACGCTCTCAGCCTCTGTAGCGCTGGGACAGCGCTACAGAGGCTGTTAGCGGCATCGGAGAGAGCCGGTTGTCCCCGCTGTCAGTGCGGGGGTAGCCGGCTCTGCAGCAGAAGGGAGACCAGCGCTGGATCCTGGATCGGTGAGTATGTGGGTGTAAAAGTGAGGTGTGTGTGTGTGCAATAAAGTTTTACTTCTCTGTGTGTGTGTTTTTTTAAACATTCTTTTTACAGGTGGACTACAAGTCCCAGCGGGCCCATTAATGCCCCGCATGCTGGGACTTGTGGTTCTCCAAGTCCCAGCATGCGGGGGAGGTCTGCTGGCACTTGTAGTTCTTCTGTATCAAGCAATGTTATTTATGGAAGATTTAACACTATCAGGCCGGCGTCCACTGGCCACGGACGCCGGTGACAGCCCCGGGCTTCAGCCCTGGACGGGTGAAGCCTGGGGGGGACCCCTTTATGGGGGGGTCCCCACTCCTCCAGGTACCCCGTCCAAGGCTGACCAGCCACGGTGCTCATGTTTCGGCCGGGGGACCTTATATAAAAAGTGTCCCCCGGCTGTGGCATGACACCGAGTGCTGTTGGAGCCCGGTGCTGGTTTCAAAATACGGGGGACCCCCAGATTTTTTGTCCCCCGTATTTTTGGAACCAGGACCGGTCCAAGAGTCCGGGGCTGGTTTCAGAAATATGGGGGACCCCTATGCTTTTTGTCCCCCGTATTTTTGGAACCAGCCCCAGCTCAATGAGCCCGGGGCTGGTTATGCTCAGGAGGGGGGACCCCACGCCATTTTTTTTTTTTTGATGAACAAAAAATCGCACATTTCCTTAAATTCGCACATTTTCATGCCTAAAATTCGCACATTTTCATGCCTAAAATTCGCACATTATCGCACCTAATCGCACTTTTCATTCCAGAATTCGCACCTCATTAATTATGCGAATTCGCGGCAAAAATGCGATATTAAAAAAGTGCGATAATGGGCGATTTTGAAAGTGCGAAAAATTCTCATCCCATAGAATGTCACCCGGGGTTTCTCAGAAATTGGTGGGTGGGCGTGCCAGGTGGGTGGATGGCATGCACTGGTGGGGAGCGCTGGAACCTCCGCTATCTGCGCCAGGCTGTCTTTAGGGGGTGGCGTACCTCCAGATGTATTGGGCCTCGGAGGGATGTTAAGGACCAAAGTGCTTCTCCCACCGATGGTGCAGGGGTTGTCTGTGTTAGGCAGCAGTCCCACTGAGAGTAAAGTTCTCCTTGTTTGGAGTGGTGCGGAATCCAAATCCAATTCAGGGACCGTGGGTACCAAATCTGTGGGGTGGTTGGGGTCACTTGTTTGCACCTACGTGTTTCGCTGCCCTCAGCAGCTTTTTCAAGGAGTGCTCTGGGAAGTGTGTGTGGTGTGGTTGGGAGACAGATGGGTCCGTGGGTAATGCGGGAGGGGGATGGGCGGGTGCAGTGTTTGTGCTGCTTGTTGCGGGGGGTACTGCGAGATGGAGAGGGGCAGGTGCAGTATTTTTGCAGGTGGATGTGGGGGTGCTGCGGGTGTGTGTGGGGGGGTGATGTTGTTGTAGGTAGGGGTGTGGTGGGTGTGTGAAGGTTGGGTGCAAGATTGCTATGGGTGTGAAAAGGCATTAGGGGGTGGTGTGTGTTGTGAAGTGGCAGATGGGGGGATATTTTGTGTGGTTGAGTGTATGTGGGTTGGTTGGCCATGTGGGTGGTGTGGGTTGGTTAGGTGTGGTGGCGCAGCGTTTTAGTGTGCTGCATTTGTGGTAGTGCTGTGGGTGTAGTAGCAAGGGTAGTATGCTTGGGTGAGGCATGGGTGCGTCGGCAGTGTAGGTGGGGGCTAGGCGAGTATGGTGTTGCCATGGGTGGGTGCATGGATACTTTGAGTGAAGGAATTTGGGGTGGAGGTGTGGCGTGTGTTGGTGTATTCGTGCCAGGAGGGGCGGGTGCAGTGTTTTGGCAGGTAGATGCGGGGAGTGTAGTGTGGGTGGGGCGGTTGTCATGGTTGTGCAAGTAGATGCAGGATTCCTGTGGGTGCTGAAGGGGCGGGTGCGTTGGTGTTGTGTGCGTATTGTAGTGGTGTGGGTGGTGGGTGGGGAAGGGTGCTTATTGGTGTGGGGGCAGTGGGCCGGTAGAGTGTTGTGGGGATCTAGGGGGGTTAGGAGGTTTTGGTGTTGGGGTAGTGAGGGTGACTGCATTAGTAGTGCGGTTGGGGAAGTGGAGTACATGGAGTGGCTGCAGGTGGGTGACAGTGTACAGTGGTAGGGGTGGGTGTTCTGCATGATAGTTAGGCTTGCGGGGAGGGGGATGTGTATACACTGTAGTTAGGCTTGCAGTAGTGTACTGCATAAATAGAGTTAGGCTTGTGGGGGAGGGGGTGTATAGGTAGAGGTAGGGTGTGTGTGTGTGGTTACCAACCTGGGCTTAATAGGAGGCGGCTTTTGGGGGACATTCCGAACCAGTGAACTATTGCATCCTATGGGGACCTCCGCTTCCAGGTTCACTGCATACTGCTTCTCCCTTCTGTTCACCCTTCTGCCACTGGGACCCGAATTTCTTCTGGTCCAGTGGCAGGCACCCTGCTTGTGTCCTCTTCTGCTCCCTTTCATCAGGCCCGGCCGGCCTGACTCCTGGCATACATTCAGTGTCAGCAGCGCTGACAATTTCGCTGCTGCGGCACCGCAGGTGAGGTCACATCCGCCCAGCCGTGGCACATCACTTCCATCGGGCCGGGGGACACTAGCACTGATCAGGCCGCTATGCCCAGCGGTTGCTTAGCAACCAGGGGACGCCAGGCTGCGTGCGCTAGGACACCTGATATAAATGTTTAATTATAAGGGGGCTGGTCTGGCGGCGGCTGGTTGACCAGAGGATCCCTTTTAAGGGATCTGGCCCAGCTCAGCCCCGCCGGTCATATTGTTTCTCACAGAGGGCCTCCTGCACTCTGTTGTCCCGGTCCTTGCTGTTATTCAGCCATGCACCATCCCTGTGCCGTTACCGTCTGCCGTGGTTCTTGTGCCGCTGGAAGGTCCGGTCCGGTCACGTAAGTGCTCCGGTGGAGCCTGGTTCCTTACTCTTCGTTTCTGCGAGCAAGCTGCCCTTTTTCGTTGGTTGTTTAAGTAATTTACTTTGCCTGGCTCTCCGGGGTTCAGAGAGGCTCACGTTAGTGGGCTCACCCCCATTTTGGGGTACCGATATGGTACCATTTTGTGCTGGCGTATTTTGTGTTTGGTGGCACCTCGTTATGGTTTGTTCCGTTGCCTGTGACTTGGTCACGCTCCCCGTCCTTGGCCAGGTGCCGTTAGTTAGGGTGTTTAGTCCAGATAGGCCCTGGTAGTTAGATCCTCCTTTTGGTCCAGTCCCTGATGGTCGCCGTTGGTTTGTCCCAACATAAAACCTGGTTGCATCGGGGTTGGGGCAAGCTTAACTCGCTCCTCCGAACGTGGCGACTAAAGGAGAAGGCTAGCACTCTGCAGCCTGCGGTCACCTGCCCGGGACGGCCAACAGCGTTAGTGTAGGGCTTTGCCGTTGCCATTCTAAACAGCGGTCCTGGCTGAGGGCTCAGCCCACCACCATCATTGCTTACACCCACACATGTTACATTCAGGGGCCAGCGCAGTAGAGAGAAGACACATGTGCGGGGAGGGAGAGACACTCTTTGAATCCCTCTGCCAGCCTGCGCACACATACTGGCTCTGTGCCAGTTAAGTTAAAGATTGAAGGGTGGTGAGGCTGTGAGCAGCGTGTGCGGGGAGGGGGGCAGTTGGGAGTCCCCCCAGCATGAGGAATAGACACTGCGCACATGCGTACAGCGTCTATTCAGCGACGCAGAGGACGAAAAAGGGGTGTGACCCGGTGGGGAAATAATTTGCATATGTCCCACCTTCATTTGCATAGACCACGCCCCCTTTTCACCGCGAGCATCCCGCTTCATACACTGAAGAAGTTGGGAGGTAAGTGGCTGTGCCGGTGCACTGCATAATGGCCCTTATTCTGATTGAGTCGGATGGCTCCGAATGTGGACGGACGATGGTTGGTGTTTGCGCATGTGCAGAGGCGTATCTGCGCATGTGCAAATGCCTCACACGTCCGAACAGAGCGTGAGGTCCGTGTAGAAAAGGATCATACGGAACCATCCGAGCAGGGGGTGGAGAGGGGCGTGAAGGGCTGATTTTGCTCATTACCATATGCGTACGCCCCCGCGTTTTTCATGAAAACGCTGGGCGTACGTATGGTAATCCGGCCGTGATGCACATGTGGGGGGTGGACATATGACATAGCCGGATGCCAGCTGCCCGCCCATATCCCTGCTTTTGCACAGAGAAATGCCCGAGTGGTCTGGAGCACTCGGTGCTGCCTGACCACACGGTCCAGCATTCGATGGGAGCATTCGGGGGAGGTTCCCACAGATGTAGGAGGTGTTCACATGAAAAATTCACTTGCGGTCCGTTCGGTCAGCGTCTTACAGCATTCGGACGGTGCGAGCGATCCGTAGGGAAGGTGGGGCTAAGAACACTCGGTTCCTGTCTGAAAATACACCTCCGTCCGATTCAACTAGAATTAGGGCCTATGTGTGTGGGCTGTGGGGATGTGTGCACATGATGGGGAACTTTTTGGGTTCCCTGCAGCAGCTCAGCTATACTGTTTATGAGGACTGGAGTCTGTGACTGTGTGTATAACTCTGCCCATGACTCCGCCCAGCGTTATACACACAGTCACAGACTGACAGTTCTGGCTAAGAGATAATAATAATAATAGTCATAATAATAATAATAATAATAATAATAATAATAATAATAATAATAATAATAATAATGTTATTTATTTAGCACTTTTCTCCCAATAGAACTCAAATGAGGTTTTACTAAGATGGAGTTCTACTGAAGATGGGATGTTGCATATTCTAGAAATCAGTCCCGGGCCCCACAATTTCTAGTGGCAGCCCTGTGCGTACACACTAGACAATTTTACGAATTTGTAGTAACAACATGTCCTTAAAAAAATAATCTAGTGTGTCCACATAACCGTCCATAGAGGGTGCTTAATCATTTCATCACTGCTAAATCTGAATCTGATAATGTTGAAATTATTAGTCTGCTATCCTGGGTCTTATTCTACTTATGAAACTGCTCTTTCAGTGTAAGTTCCTGCAGATTCATCTCATCTTTGCTTCAATTGTCATTTTCTCTTCTTATCCAAACCGCCGGGGTCTCTGAAAAAATAATAAAAATACTTTTGGGGTTTCAGTATAACCTCTATTTGGTTGACTCCCAATTTCAGCTATCCTCCCTGCACCTCCCCATCAGTCCTGGGCCATATTCTAACAGGAAATAAAAGGGGCCAAACACAAAGGCAGAGAAAATCCTTGTACATAGGGATTTGCTCTGCCTTCAGCCTGCTAGCCACATGTAGCATTGTAAACAAAGTAGATATGGGGGTTAGCGTGGCGCGGGATGGTTTCAAGTTCGCCCTTCAGAACTTCCTGGAGTCTTACCCTATTGACTCACATACCAGACCATTCACATGTAGCATTGTACCTATGCCACATGGTGCCTATGGCAGCGCTAAGTGTCCAAGGTGTTACAAGGAGTAGAGGTTACTTACAATTCGTAGTCTTTTTTAGAGCTACAGTAATACCACCACCTATAGCTGCAGTATTTTCTTCACCACTCTATAAAAGCAGGGCGTGAGCTCTGTCACTTGGTTGGTTGTCAATATGGTTTTCGCATAAACTATCGCTTACAATCGCTCCACTGTCTCTGCCGCTGGGCTGTAGCGACAACTACAAAATAAATAATGCAGTTGCCTGTCCGTCGTAGGGAAGACACGCTATGGCCAACAACTTGCCTTGAATAAAGCCACGTTGGGTGCAGCACCCTCCACCACATCAGCTCCTGCACACAAGTGACGGTGCAGGAGCACATCAGCAGCAGAGTGCAGGACTTGGAGCCTGCCCAGCAGCAGCGGTGTGTGTTGACCCACCGTGGGGCAGCCTATTTACATACTCTGGTAAGAAAGTATCACTAGGTGCAGGGAGGAGGTGACATTTTGGAACAGTGCTGGGCGGGGGGGGGGGGGGGGGGGACTGCTGGGGCTAGTCACACACTTTCAGAGACCCTGTGCTGGGGATGGGGGTACCTGCTGCAGCAGCTAACCAGCCAGTGGTTCTGTCAGTGCTGGCCAGGATGAAAAGAGTGGTGGCGGCAATACTTCAGCGGCAGGATTTGCTTCCCCTTAAGGCATCACACTTCTAAGCCAACCACTAGAGTTCATTAGAACATGTATGCTTATATGTGCTAAGTGGTTTAACCCCTACACTATATGGTTGGCACTGCAATGCAGGGGGTTGCAGACAGTCACCACTGGTCTCTGCTCTGCTGCCTGACACAGAAACAGCCCTAATCAATTTCATGCCCTAGCACCAGAACTACTTCTGCCTTTGACCCAGCATCTCTCTCCCAGCACTCCCCCATCACTAAACAGCACAGATTACAGCAAAACCCATCACTCCTCACCCATAGCAATCCTCATTCACAAAACCTTAATTAGGCATTTGGTGCCCAGTGCCACAAAGGGCATTGGCATCCTCCTATTTTAAACAGGGACAGCGTGTGCTGGGGTGCCGGACGGGGTCCCGACAGTCGGGATCCCGACTGTCAAAACAGCCGTCGGCTATTTTCCTTTGTGGGGGTCCACGACCCCCATAGAGGGAGAATAGAATAGGTGGCTCGCGTAGCCCGCGAGGGGCTTAGTTGCGCTCACCATGCGGTCTGGGTCCGGCCAGTCGGGATCCCGACGTCGGGCTAATGACTGTCATGATCCCGACTCTCGGACCCCTATACCACACCCGTGTGCTGAAGGTGCATGTCCCAAGAAAGGGGCATGGTCTTGCTAGGCAGAAGCATTGCCACACAATAGTAACCACAAATTATGCCAAACAGTGGTGCAACCTGATTTACATAACATCATAGTGTCCCTTTTTCATCTAATGTGGCATAGTAATGCCCCTCCCACCATGCTATTCCCAACACAGTGATGTTTTTTCAACCATATTATACCCCAAATAGTATTGCCCCATGTACCTTATTATTCCACCCACAGTAATTCCCCTTGCATATTATGCCCTAGACAGTAATGCCCCTTCCGAAATTACATGTATGTCCCACACAAAGGGATCAATAAGCTTTTAATCTTTGCCAATAGTTGACCTGTTCCTGCTCGTTGCCAGGAGTTTTGCTGGTCAGTGGTCCTGTTGCTGCTGTCTTGCTGACTGACATGGCATTATGCTTGGAATGTATTCCCTTTTCCCTATTTTCTATCCTAGGAAGGAGGTTGGGAGCAATGAAACATAAGAAGAAGCCCAAGACAAGGAGAGTGAAACATAGACACAAAGGAGAGAGTGTCAGGAAGAGAATTAGTGCCCCCCCCCCCCCCTTGAAATTTTCTACTATGGACATAAGGTGCATGCCCTTGTGGGGGAGCGGCATGGCAAAACTGGCCCTAGGGGAAGCTCACACTATGATGTCTATATTTATGAATACTGTATATTATGTACAAATGCTGCTATTCCCAGGATTCAAACCCAAACCTATAACCTTACTCTCATTTGATCCCACATAACAGCGATGAGATGTATAACTATATGAAGCTATCAGCATTGCAATTGAGCAGATTTATGTAGTATACTGCCACACATCCAATCCAGTGCAGCCACACACTATACAGATCTGCTTAGCTGCAATGCTGATATTTTTTTCATGAAATATACGATGAGCTTCAAATATTGTAGTTAGAAGTTTCTAGCTTTCTTGGAAGTGTCAGATACATCATGAATAGAATGTCTGACTGCAATACCGCAAGTGATAGGTTCAAACCTTGGGTACAATGAAAGTAATTAAAACAGATTATTAACAAGTGCCACCAACAGCGCCGACTTTCTTGCTGTGCTGTGTGCATCAGCATATTCCACACCACCCTCGTTGCAGCCCCTAATCTCTGGATTATTAACACAATAAAGCCCTTTTGTTTTTACTATATCTTTTTTTGAATCAATATTCTGCTATAAACCAAAGTTTTGTTCTCTGGTATATTTGTCTCATGTACTGTCTGTTTATTGCATCTTTAGCCATGTATGCACCGTGAGATATTGGCTAAGGGACAATTTTGACTAAGGTGATTATGTGCACTAAATGATTTTGACTATGTGCAATTTGGCCAATCAAATCAGCTAGTCAAACCGGCTAGTCACAATTGCCTTGCCTGTACAGTTTATTTCGCTAGGAGGTAGCGATGCCTCGGGGCCAAGCATCGCTATTGCCCACAGTGTGCACATGGTGCGATTTAGCTAATTTGCTAGACAAATTTGATTATATAGTTAAAATTGACAGTAAAATCGCACCGTGTTTATACACCTTTATGTGCTAATCTCATATACCATGTCTTATCTATCATAGACTTGTATACTCTTATCTAATCTATGTCTGTGCCTTCTCTCCAGCATGAGAATAAGCAGAAGCCATGCATTTAGTGGTGGAGGGGAGGGGCAGACAGGACAGAGCAGCTCTTGAATTTCCTGTCTCTGAAGTTGTTCGAAAAAAAAAAAAAAAACTTGAGAGATGTTGAGAGAGGAAACTGTGAGGAGTCTGCAGAAGATCGTACAGGGAAGCTGTAAAGTTGGTGCTGGTCTCAGAAGTGTTACCTGTGGTAAGAGGTGAGGACATGTTATGTATTCTTTATACTGTATGTACTGTAGCTCTTCTTTTTATCTGATTTCTCTCATTTTCTCTGGACTGTCTTATGTTCTTACTCCTCCCGTTCCTTTCCTGTTTTTGTGTTGTCATCTTTCTCTTTCACATTAACTCACAGTGATTCTATGTTCCATTACCCTTCACCTTGTATATACAGTATATTTTATCTTTTTTTTTATATTATCTGCCTTTATATACTGTCTGTATATAATTATTTATTTATTTCTTTATGTTCTTGATTTTATTTGGATCATCTAAAGGGGCATACACACAGGGCGATTTCAGCCCCATTTCTAAGCGATGTGATTAGGGGGGAAATTTACTAAAATGGATTCGTAGAAAAAAGGTGTATTCGTAGGGAGAAATACACCTTTTTTTTACGAATTTGTATTTTCGGGATTTACAATCCCAAAAATACAACAATTCGTAGTCCTAAAGATGGAACATTCGTATTTGTAGTTACAAATACGAATGTCTACACCATCGATAGAATACGACAGAAATCACCATTAAAAGAATGGTGGTTTCTGATGTACTAAGCAGCCGTACTGATAATACGGCTGCTTAGTGGTATAAAACACCCACGCAAATACGACAGGAAAATAGAACACCATTTTCATGTCGTATTTGCGTTTTAGCCTGCACGGATCAGTCAGATCCGTGCAGGCTACAGTGTAAAAAAATAGAAAAATTTAATAAATAAAAAAAAAACCGGCGTGGGGTCCCCCCCACAGCCGAAACCAGCACCAGGCTGACAGAGGCTGGAGCCGGTAATTAAAAATCAGGGAACCCGACAAATAGGGGCTCCCTGATTTTTAACAACCAGCCCCAGGCTCCTGCTCTGGGGCTGGTTCCCAAAATACGGGGGACAAAATGACTAGGGGTCCCCCGTATTTTAAGAACCAGCCCCAGGCAAAACCAGCCGGCAGGCTAATGCCACAGCCGGGGGGAGACTTTTTATGCAAGTCCCCCCGGCCAAAGCATTAACCCTACCGACCAGTCAGCCTGGCCAGGGGCCCTGGGGGAGTGGGGACCCCCCCAATAAAGGGGTCCCCCCCCTCCAGGACTTACCTGACCAGGCTGAAGCCTGGTGCTGTCCTCGATGCCCCTGGGCGGTGGGCATCGAGCTGATAGTTGTGTAAAAAATAGAAGAAACCATTGTTTTTTACTGTGGCACTACAAGTGCCAGCAAGCCTCCCCAGCAAGCTGGGACTTGGAGAACCACAAGTCCCAGCCTGCTGGGCATTAAAGGGCCCGCTGGGTCTTGTAGTGCCACAGTAAAAAAAATAGTTTAATAAAACACACTGACACCCATTTTAAATAAAAGTTTAATACACACATTACACACATACTGATACTTACCTAGCTTGATCCCGTTGGTAGGTCGCTGGCTCCGGTGTCGGCGGCTCCGTGTCGGCGGCTCCGTTGTCGGCGGCTCCGTGTCGGCGGCTCCGGGGTCGTCGGCGTCCTGTCCGAAGATAATCCATGTTGGACCTGTGGAAGGAAATCCTACTCACCCAGGTCCTGCATGGATGGTCTTCGTTCTTCATCCGTCGACATCCCGGTCTTCTGACAGCTGCTGGCGACTTCCAGCAGCTGTCGGCATCTTCCGCGACGCTCCCCGGCTTTCAGAGCCGGAGAGAGAACCTTCCTGGTCGGCGTCTGGGCTCAGAATGAATTCTGGCCAATCAGGAGCCGCCTAGCCGCCTAGCGGCCAATCAGGAAAGACCTTTCCTGATTGGCCGCTAGGCGGCTAGGCGGCTCCTGATTGGCCAGAATTCATTCTGAGCCCAGACGCCGACCAGGAAGGTTCTCTCTCCGGCTCTGAAAGCCGGGGAGCGTCGCGGAAGATGCCGACAGCTGCTGGAAGTCGCCAGCAGCTGTCAGAAGACCGGGATGTCGACGGATGAAGAACGAAGACCATCCATGCAGGACCTGGGTGAGTAGGATTTCCTTCCACAGGTCCAACATGGATTATCTTCGGACAGGACGCCGACGACCCCGGAGCCGCCGACACGGAGCCGCCGACAACGGAGCCGCCGACACGGAGCCGCCGACACCGGAGCCAGCGACCTACCAACGGGATCAAGCTAGGTAAGTATCAGTATGTGTGTAATGTGTGTATTAAACTTTTATTTAAAATGGGTGTCAGTGTGTTTTATTTAACTATTTTTTTTACTGTGGCACTACAAGACCCAGCGGGCCCTTTAATGCCCAGCAGGCTGGGACTTGTGGTTCTCCAAGTCCCAGCTTGCTGGGGAGGCTTGCTGGCACTTGTAGTGCCACAGTAAAAAACAATGGTTTCTTCTATTTTTTACACAACTATCAGCTCGATGCCCACCGCCCAGGGGCATCGAGGACAGCACCAGGCTTCAGCCTGGTCAGGTAAGTCCTGGAGGGGGGGGACCCCTTTATTGGGGGGGTCCCCACTCCCCCAGGGCCCCTGGCCAGGCTGACTGGTCGGTAGGGTTAATGCTTTGGCCGGGGGGACTTGCATAAAAAGTCTCCCCCCGGCTGTGGCATTAGCCTGCCGGCTGGTTTTGCCTGGGGCTGGTTCTTAAAATACGGGGGACCCCTAGTCATTTTGTCCCCCGTATTTTGGGAACCAGCCCCAGAGCAGGAGCCTGGGGCTGGTTGTTAAAAATCAGGGAGCCCCTATTTGTCGGGTTCCCTGATTTTTAATTACCGGCTCCAGCCTCTGTCAGCCTGGTGCTGGTTTCGGCTGTGGGGGGGACCCCACGCCGTTTTTTTTTTAATTTATTTATTTATTTATTTTTTACACATTGCAGCCTGCACGGATCTGACTGATCCGTGCAGACTGCCTACAAATAATTCGTATTAGCAGCCGTATATACGGCTGCTAATACGAATTCCTACGACATCGGTGGGTTACAAAGCAGTCGTATATGACTGCTTTGTAACTGATCCTCCGGAACACGACTTTGCATACGACTTAAACAGTCGTATGCAGTCGTAGGGAAAATACCAATACGAAAAACTAGGTTTTTCATATTGGTAAATTTCCCCCAAGATCGCTTAGATATTGAGCACCCTGCAGTGATGGCGATGTTTGGGTCCTGTGTATCACTATAGCCTGCAGGGAAAGCCAGCGCTTGCACCATCTATCAGCTAGATTGCGGGGTTCTGCCTATCAACGGGATACGGTCACTAGGTCTACAAGCATTCTGTTGACGAGCATTAGATCGACACCACAAGATCAACATGGGGTTAGGTCCATGGGGTCATTAGGTCGACAGTCAAAAGGTCGACATGGGGTTTTTCAGTTTTTGGGGGAGTCAGTATGTGCCAACAGGCGGTATTTCATGCCCTATCATCCACTAGGTGGGAGAATAAAATAGTGTGCCCGAAGCATGGCGAGCGTAGCGAGCCATGTGAGGGGACGCTGTTCTACATTTCAGTGTCCTGTGTCGAAATTCAGGACAAAAAAGTGAAAAAACCCCTGTTGACCTTTTGACTGTCGACCTTCTCCATGTCGACCTAATGACCCTGACGGCCTAATGACCCTGTTGACCTCACCAAATGTTGACCTTCAGTCATATTGACCTTGAGGCATGTCGACCTTGTGGTGTCGACCTAGTTGCTGTCTGTCCAATGATCCATACCCCTATAAACAATTGGCAAAACGTTTGATCAGCACACAGCACCGCAGGGGTGCATCGATAGTCCTACGAGATGTGTTGAGCCATTGTGCTTAAGCCTGTCACTATGGGCCTTATTCTAGTTCACTCTTTCTGACAAAATCTTTCTTAGATGGACAAAACCATGTGCACTGCATGTGGGACAGATGTTACTTGTGCAGCTATAATTAGATTTGGGTGGGGTTTTACTTCAAGATCTATATTCCAGTGTAAAAATAAATCAGTCAGTATTTACCCTGCACAGAAACAAAATGAATCACCCAAATCTAAATGTGGGGTACACACCAGGATGTCACGCTCACGATGCACATCGTGAGCGGGTCGTCAGTGTTTCTTCCGACCCGCTCACGACGACGGGGGGGCATGACCCGCTCACGATGTGCACCGTGAGCGGGTCTGATCCAATGGCAACCCGCACCCGGGAGTATGGTCATTTCCAGATCCTACCTGCTGCAGGTAGGATCTGAATAACAACCGACCGACCCGAGGGGCCGCGCATCGGATCGGTGTCTCTCCACACCAGGACAGGAAAGGGCCCAATCACCACACAATCTACATGCATTCGGTCGGAATTGGATCTAGATTGATGGGATCGGGCCCTAGTCGTCCTGGTGTGTACCCAGCATAATTCTCTCTGCACATTTTAATACTCATCCACTTTTTCCATAGGGGAAAAAGATCTCTGGAAAGTGGATTAAGATGTTCCTTTCCAAAAAAAAAATAGATGTAGTGTACAATGATATTTATTAAGACCTATTATTTTCAAACAGAAATAGTAATAGTTGTGTAATCACCATGTGTTTTCATTATATTTTGTCCGTTTAACCCTTTGAGTGCCAACATCTCTGTGAGAGATGTCAAGATATCTGCCAAGATATGGTACCGTTACTCACATTTTTTTATATAAATTCAAATAAAAAATGTTGTATAAAAAAAGATTTTATTTCCTGTATAAGGTAAATATTACAGGCCATTATGATGAATAAGAATCTTTGTTTAGCAGTTTTCATACCTATGTTAACAAATTCACTTGGCACTCAAAGGGTTAACATTGTAATATTTCTTAAAGTGGTTGTTGAATGTTACCTGTTTCATTGGGATATTACCTGGTTAAATAAATGCTATATGTTATAGTTTACAGAATAGTTTATTTCATATGTTAATATTCTTTGTTACAGTTGATGCAATTTGTGTTTACATTTGTGATTGATATGTGCTGATAGGGACTGCTATAGTAATAAAGGACCAGTCATGAACATAGGCCCTTATTCTGGTTCACCCGCAGAGGCAAATTCCTTCTCAAATGGACAAAACCATGTGCAATGCAAGTGGGGCAGACGTAACTTGTGCAGAGACAATTAGATTGCGTGGGCTTTTACTTTAGAGTCTATATTGCAGAGTAAAAATAAAGCAGTCAGTATTTTCCCTGCACAGAAACAAAATAACCCCCCCAAATCTAATTTTCTGCACATGTTACATTTGCCCCCCCCCCCCCCCCCTGCAGTGCACATGGTTTTGTCCATTTGAGAAGGAATTTGGCTTTGTGAGTGAATCAGAATAAAGGCCATAGGGCGAGATGTATCAAATGGAAAATGCGGTAAAACCCCGGTTTTACCGCATTTTCCAATGTATCAAAAATGATACCGCATTGAAGGGTATCGCCACCTTTGGGTGGCGTTACCCTATAGAAGCCTATGGGCTTCTTTTCGCCGCCCGCCGCAACCCCGCCGCCTCGCCAACCCCCCCTCTCCCCCTCCCTTGGGCTTACCTTCTTGCAGGTCCTCCTGGACCCCGGAAGGTAAGCCCTTCCTCCCCCTATCAACGCAGCCGGACGTCCTTCCGGCTGCAGAGGGGAGGAGGAAGCGCCGGGGGACAGCCTGCTTAGCTGTCCCCGGCGTGAAAGCAGCAGAAGCCGGCTGGGAGGTGACGGAGACCCCCCGCAGACCACAGTACAGGTATCACGGGGGGCCTCCGTCACCGCATCGCGATGCCAGCCGCATATGTTAGTACATATGCGGCGGCATCGCGGCGGGGGGGGGCGTTAAGGGCGGCAATGTATTTTAATACATCCCGCCCATAGTGGCTCTACCTGCAAGTATCCATCTCCAAGCATCGGGTACCGCCGTTGGTGTCCATCTCTCCAGCACCTCTGCAGGTCTCCACCGTGCTGGCTGTCGCTGCAGTTGTGCTCTCCCCTTCCGTTGCTCAAGTTTTCTCTCCCTGGCGCTGCTACAGGTGTCCCTGGCTGCTGCTGAAGTTCTCCCTCAGCCCAGGGCTGCTGCAGTTCCAGCACTAATTACACGTAACGCCCAAACCAGTTGCCAACAGTAGTAACGCTAATTACATGTAATGCCCATGCCAGTTGCTGACAGATTAGCAATGCGTACACATAATGCCCACGCCAATTGCCGACAGTAGTATCACTGCATACACGTAATGCCCATGCCAGTTGCCGACAGTAGTAGCACTGCTTACACGTTATAAACCTGGTATGACTAAGCAGTCATAAACCTTGCATTGCAAGGGAGAAGGGAAAGTAAAGATGTCCCAGGGGTAAATTTTAATGCATACCTGCATTATTAAATGTTGGTATGCATGTGATATGGAGCAGAATACACTTGCTACAACATGGACACAAGGAGTAACCAAAATCCTGCTTTATGCTCCCTTATTACCAACTTGTACTATTGCATCTTCCTCTTTAAATGGCCTTAAGGCCTGTACACACTGGGTGACTTTGAGCTGAAAGTCGCTCAAAACAGCAGGTTTGAGCGGCTTTCAGCTCAAAGCCACCCAGTGTGTATGCCCGGGCGATGAGCGGTGAGTGCTGCTACGCGCTCCCGCAACATCGCCAGGAAAGACGTCTTTGCATAGTGCTGCGCTATGCAACGCCCCCCCCCCCTTCTGACGGCGCCGGGCAGGGGGAAAGCTGCTCAGTGTGTATGCACTGAACTGCTTTCCCCGCGCATCATCACTGTCCATTTACGCTGGGCATAGTCGTCCAGTGTGTATGGACCTATAGCATCTTTCAGACAATCTTACATTCCTCTTCCTTTACTTGTTTCTATTTTCCTCCAGAGGACACTTCACAATTATTACTTTCACCTACAATCCCTCACAAACGCTGCCCATTTACAAATTTCTTACCTTGTCCCTAGATGCACTTCAGCTCTGTATCTTTACACATCTCCTCACCTTCCTTTCAATATATTACTACCACCTCCTAAACTTCTCCTGTGTGGCTTCCCACCTAAAGAACCCTCTGCCTTGCTCCCCCTAGAATCCCAGGATTTACAATCTTTCAAATGCTTCTTCAAAACCCTCCTATATATTGTTCCCTGACCATTATAGCCCTCCAGATTTTTCCACATGTATTCCCTTGCTCATGCTGTCTTTGCCTGTCCCCACTCACTAGTAAGCATGCTGTGTCTTATCTATCCAACTCCCTCTAGATTGTACAGACTCAAAGACAAGGCCTTCACTTAACTTATATCTTTATTATTATTATTATTTATTTATTTGCTTTTTCAGTCCCCTCTTTGTCTAACCTGCTGCTCATACATGTAAAGTTTTATGTTGGGGATTCATTTATGATGAATACTGACTGAGCAAACAATATGTTACAAACTCATATATACTGTACTGTATATGTATTTTTAGGAAACTGATTCTTTAGACCAGTCATTCCACACTTTTTTTTAAATCACAACATAAAGGGGGAAATTTACCAATATGAAAAACCTAGTTTTTCGTATTGGTATTTTCCCTACGACTGCATACGACTGTTTAAGTCGTATGCAAAGTCGTGTTCCGGAGGATCAGTTACAAAGCAGTCATATACGACTGCTTTGTAACCCTCCGATGGTGTAATGATTCGTATTAGCGGCCGTATATACGGCTGCTAATACGAATTATTTCTAGCAGTCTGCACGGATCAGTCAGATCCGTGCAGGCTGCATGGTGTAAAAAAAATAGAAAAAAAAATAAATTAAAAAAAAAAACGGCGTGGGGTCCCCCCCACAGCCGAAACCAGCACCAGGCTGACAGAGCCTGGAGCCGGTAATTAAAAATCAGGGAACCCGACAAATAGGGGTTCCCCGATTTTTAACAACCAGCCCCAGGCTCCTGCTCTGGGGCTGGTTCCCAAAATACGGGGGACAAAATGACTAGGGGTCCCCCGTATTTCAAGAACCAGCCCCAGGCAAAACCAGCCAGCGGGTAATGCCACAGCCGGGGGGAGACTTTTTATGCAAGTCCCCCCGGCCAAAGCATTAACCCTACCGACCAGTCAGCCTGGCCAGGGGCCCTGGGGGAGTGGGGACCCCCCCAATAAAGGGGTCCCCCCCCTCCAGGACTTACCTGACCAGGCTGAAGCCTGGTGCTGTCCTCGATGCCCCTGGGCGGTGGGCATCGAGCTGATGGTTTTGTGTAAAAAATAGAATAAAAACCATTGTTTTTTACTGTGGCACTACAAGTGCCAGCAAGCCTCCCCAGCAAGCTGGGACTTGGATAACCACAAGTCCCAGCCTGCTGGGCATTAAAGGGCCCGCTGGGTCTTGTAGTGCCACCATAAAAAAAATAGTTAAATAAAACACACTGACACCCGTTTTAAATAAAAGTTTAATACACACATTACATACATACTGATACTTACCTTTCTTGATCCCGTAGGTAGCCCTGGTCCTGATGTCCTGTGTCGTCCTCCAGGTCCATGTCGGCTGTCTGCGTCGTCCTCCAGGTCCATGTCGACGGTCCGTGTCGTCCTCCAGGTCCATGGCGGTGTCCGGGTCCGAAGAAATCCATGTTGGAGCTGTGGAAGGAAATCCTACTCACCTGTTCCTGCGCTGAAGAAGTCTTCTCTTGATCCGACGTAGTCCAGGTAATCTTCCTGCTGTCGCCGGTCCCCGCTGTCTCCGCTGTCCGTGCATCGCGCTGAGGAGAGATGCTGAAGTTTCATATTCGGCGCCTCTCCTCAGACTGAATTCTATTGGCCGCCTAGCAGGCCAATCAGGAGCCGACTTTCTCGGCTCCTGATTGGCCTGCTAGGCGGCCAATAGAATTCAGTCTGAGGAGAGGCGCCGAATATGAAACTTCAGCATCTCTCCTCAGCGCGATGCACGGACAGCGGAGACAGCGGGGACCGGCGACAGCAGGAAGATTACCTGGACTACGTCGGATCAAGAGAAGACTTCTTCAGCGCAGGAACAGGTGAGTAGGATTTCCTTCCACAGCTCCAACATGGATTTCTTCGGACCCGGACACCGCCATGGACCTGGAGGACGACACGGACCGTCGACATGGACCTGGAGGACGACGCAGACAGCCGACATGGACCTGGAGGACGACACAGGACATCAGGACCAGGGCTACCTACGGGATCAAGAAAGGTAAGTATCAGTATGTATGTAATGTGTGTATTAAACTTTTATTTAAAACGGGTGTCAGTGTGTTTTATTTAACTATTTTTTTTATGGTGGCACTACAAGACCCAGCGGGCCCTTTAATGCCCAGCAGGCTGGGACTTGTGGTTATCCAAGTCCCAGCTTGCTGGGGAGGCTTGCTGGCACTTGTAGTGCCACAGTAAAAAACAATGGTTTTTATTCTATTTTTTACACAAAACCATCAGCTCGATGCCCACCGCCCAGGGGCATCGAGGACAGCACCAGGCTTCAGCCTGGTCAGGTAAGTCCTGGAGGGGGGGGACCCCTTTATTGGGGGGGTCCCCACTCCCCCAGGGCCCCTGGCCAGGCTGACTGGTCGGTAGGGTTAATGCTTTGGCCGGGGGGACTTGCATAAAAAGTCTCCCCCCGGCTGTGGCATTACCCGCTGGCTGGTTTTGCCTGGGGCTGGTTCTTGAAATACGGGGGACCCCTAGTCATTTTGTCCCCCGTATTTTGGGAACCAGCCCCAGAGCAGGAGCCTGGGGCTGGTTGTTAAAAATCGGGGAACCCCTATTTGTCGGGTTCCCTGATTTTTAATTACCGGCTCCAGGCTCTGTCAGCCTGGTGCTGGTTTCGGCTGTGGGGGGGACCCCACGCCGTTTTTTTTTTTTATTTATTTTTTTTTCTATTTTTTTACACCGAAGCCTGCACGGATCTGACTGATCCGTGCAGGCAAAAACGCAAATACGACATGAAAATGGTGTTCTATTTTCCTGTCGTATTTGCGTGGGTGTTTTACACCACTAAGCAGCCGTATTATCCATACGGCTGCTTAGTAAATCAGAAACCACCATTCTTTTGAATGGTGATTTCTGTCGTATTCTATCGATGGTGTAGACATTCGTATTTGTAACTACAAATACGAATGTTCCATCTTTAGGACTACGAATTGTTGTATTTTTGGGATTGTAAATCCCGAAAATACAAATTCGTAAAAAAAAGGTGTATTTCTCCCTACGAATACACCTTTTTTCTACGAATCCATTTTGGTAAATGTCCCCCAAAGTATCAGAATTATTTCACGGCACTTATTATCCAAAAGTGTCTTATTTAGAAATGTAGAAAAATATATAATTATGTAAATTGTGTTTTATGTGACGCTTAGGTTAAATTATGTGGTGAAGGATAATATTAGCTTCTGTTTGTCCACATATTTTATGTGGAAGCTACAATAATTTTTTGCCTATTACATGGACAACCAATCCAAGGGCACCCCTGCAGGTGCCATGTCACACAGTTTGGGAACCACTGCCCTAGTTGGATGCATAAAAGAGAGCTTTCTGTTAATCATACTAGCTACTTTGTAAAGGTGCATACACACTCTCCGATTGGCTCCCTGAGCGATATCCTTAACGATGTTGCCAGAACTCCCGGTTGAACGATCTAGTGCATACACAATAACAATAACAGCCGGTGATATCATCAGATCCACACTCCATACATGCAGTCGTTGACAATGGCCCTTATTCTGGTTGGGCGGTAATATCCACGTGCGTTCGTGCCGCCGATGTTTTGTGTCTGCGCATGTGCAGAGGCGTCTCTGCGCATGTTCGAGCGGGACGCACGGCCAAATCCCGCATGAAATGTGAACACTCCGAACAGGGGGTGGAGAGGGGCGTGAAGGGCTATTTGGGCTCATTACCATATGCATACTCCCCGCATTTCATGGGCGTTCCCATGCAAACGCTGGGCGTACGTATGGTAATGCGGCCGTGACGCACGTGTAGGGGGCGGACATATGACATCGCCGGATGTCAGCTGCCCGCCCAGATCCCTGCTTTTGCACGGAAAAATGTCCGTGTGGTCTGAGGTTGCGGGAGCTGGTGGACCACTCGGTCCTGCATTCGATGGTCTGCGACCATCGAATGATGGGGGAGGTTCCCTGAGATGGAGGAGGTGTATTCCATGAAAAATACACGTGCGGTCCGTTCGGCCAGCTTTTTACCGCGTACGGACGGAGTTGGTGATCCGTATGGAAGGCGGGGTTTCGCACGCACGGTCCTGGCCGCATATTCGGATCCGGCCACACCGATCAGAATAAGGGCCCATATGTCAAATTAAGCTGTATGTACAGGGATGTCCATAAACTTACGCTAAGGACCCACAGGAGCATGCATAGTTTGTCGTGTACACAGTGGGCGATATTTGAAACGGTATTGCTCAGAAGGGGCAAAATGAGTGATATAATTCAAATATTGTAGAAACCCGGAGAGAATATAATACAGGGCACTTTATGGTGTCATCATTGCACCCTGCGGCTAATACTGGGAAACACCTGTTATTTGTGAGTCCACGGTAAGGGGGGGAGCTTAAGGATATTATCTAGTCATTTAGCCCTGCCTCCTTCCTGCGGCTCCCATGATTGCCGGTGAGCAACATACAGTCCTTCTTCACTAGGAAGCGGGCAGGATTCGAGTGAGCCATCTACTCTTCCGGGGCTGTGAGGGATTTCACCAAAAAATCAGGAGCCTCCCGCAGCTTCCGAGAGGGTAGGCAAGTATGGTGTAAATCAGTGTTAGTGGTGTAGAAGGATTGTGTCCTGTGTTTAAAATGATGAGATAAAACCATAAGCAGTGGAAATTATCCAAAAAAAAATCTTAACACTTAAAAATGTGCATGCATGGTAAACAAAAACAATGGCCCTTATTCTGATTGACGCGTACTTTTCCGCATACTTTCGGATCGCGTCTTTACGGCGTCTGCGCATGCGTGGAGAACGTGCCACGCCTTGACTCCGTACCTGTTCGGGCAAATCCCGTACAAAACTGTTCACCGCAATCAGTCGGGAAATATGGGCGTATTATGGGCGTCATGCGGAATGACACATGGGCGTAGTTTCAAAGTGGGAAAAACTGGGAGGAAACATGGGCGGACACGGGGGAGTACACTTATGTTGGGGGGCGTACATTCGGATAGCACTCCGAATGCACGCGACCAAAACCGATAGAAATGTGCGGTGTCCAAAAGGCTACTATTGCTTTGCGGACACCACTCGTTCCTGCGGTAGGCGAACGGACCGCCTAATGACTACAAGCATTAACACCTGAACCCAATAGAATCGACTCCTTTACTCATTACTCACTAATAGGACGCTTGTCAGTGCTTTAATTGAAACCATTGCTGCTTCAATTGCTGTAAGGGTTAATGTGTGCAATGCATGTGTTAGGCATGCTTGTAAGGATATATTGGCATCTAATTGATTCCAATTCCAAATATGCATTTTTGTATGAGGATAGGTAATTGAATAAGTGGGTCATGTGATGTATTGCAGAATAGACATAATAGTGGGTTTTTTGGCGTAAATACACCACTTACGTGCGGTAGCACCGCTTGGCTCCCGTTCGGATGCGGTATTCCCGTGCATACTCTGTAATACTCTGTAATACCGTGCAGAATCGGAGTGTTTCTCCCGCACACGCATGGTTTGTATGTCGTCCGTAAACACGCCCTGTTCTTAAAGAGTGAGTCCGTCCGAATGCGGAGGACACGTGGGCGTTTCTACGGACGATGGCCGCACGCGGCAGAACACCGTGGCGTGCGGGCCGCACCGTAAGAATTCGGGAATATCCGCACCGATCAGAATAAGGGCCAATGTTATTTAATCACCGTTTGTTCCAAGTGATTTACAGAGCACAAATCATGTTACTGTGCTCTTTGTCTAAGTTAGTATTGCACTTATTAATCAGGGGAACACAAGTTGTTTGTACAGTTACATTCACACCAGTAGATGTAGAGTTAAGACATAGAAAACAGGGAATGATAACAATGTAGGGAAATAATACAAATACAGTAAAAAGGAAAACAACAAGGGAAACACGCCGGCGGCGCAATTCCTGCATTGAGAAGATTGTTGTATAGATAATGCAATTGGTATTCCCTATACATGTATCCAGCACTAGCCTTATGTGTAAATTCCATGCTGGTCCATGTGGCCTACAGTGTCTTCTGTGGAGAATATGTGCTGCATTTTATATTGCTTACAATGTTGTCCCAGTACAAAAATTCTTCATATAGGAGTGTACAGATATGCATGTAAAGCATACAGATGGGGCAGGTCCCATCTTGGCAGGGGATGGCGATGGTGACGCCAGCCGCCATCCCCCGCCAGTGCCATATCGATTGCGAGAAGGGGACGTCCCCTTCCGACGGCGCTTGCAGCCGCTCCCCCGGGTCACCACCAGCTTGTCGGCGGTAACCCGGGGTCCCCGCCGCCTGCCCGCACCCCCCCTAACCCTGTCCGTCTCCCTGAGGCAGAGACAGACAGGGTTCCCGTCGCCCAGCCGACGGAGTTCGAGACGCGCTTGCGCGTGAGACGCACGCGCGTCTCAGTCAGATGGCTGGCCAGGCTGCTGGCGGATCGCCAGCGGTGACGTTCTGGCGATTCGCCAGCAAGGAAGAGGCCTGCCCCATCTGTACTTGCCTGCCTTTTGTAAAGGTAGCAGTTTTACACATGGGTTTTATACATATTTTGGTACTTGTGTACTAGCACGGTGCCCACGATATTTGGTCGCACGACATATAATCGCATTGCATCGCATGCCGTACACCCGATGAACTGCGATGCGATTTAAAATAGTATAAGCCCCCTATACGATGTTTAATTGTATAAGCACCCTAATGGGGGCTTACAATGTTAAATGCACCCCCACGCCACCCCAACTATGAACGTGAACTCGAAGCGTGAGGAGCGCAGCGAGCCCGCGAGGGGCGGCGGTACGCGTCCTACGACCTTTTCATACCCCCACTATCCACGTCGGATGTCTAAATGAGGTACATTGGACACTTAATACATCGATAACAGCCAGGTGGCTTGGTGTGTCTTGTAGATCGATTATCGTCAAAACCAGTAATGTCCGTGTGCACCAGAGTATCTCTGAGATTCCTTCCTCTCTTGTAACACGTCCTGGGACGAATTTTAGCAAAGCATGGTAATTTTGTTTAATTGTATAATTGTATAAAAAAGAATTTTTCTGGAGCTGCTAATACTGGGACTGTAAATACATCTACCATGAATCGTTTCCACAATAAGTCCACTTTTGAGCCTGTCACCCACAACGCTTCTATTATGGGTTTTGTGAGAGCTCTTGATGCACAAGTTGTGGATTCACAAACACGCCCAGTTGTTAGTAGAAATAATTTATCCAAAGAAGAGTGGAAAGCTCTCAAAGACCTCAGCAGCTACAGAGATGTAGTTATTAGAGCTGTGAAAGTTTTCCAGGGGATATTTGCTAATTCGCATTATAAATACAGCTGCCATTTGGAAAAACATCAGCATTCCATACTATGAATCAGTCCAAGGGCCAGTTGTACCAAGCTTCAAGTGTGATAAAGTGGAGAGTGTTAAACAGCCAGCCCATCAGCCTCCAACTGCCATGCTACAGGATGGTTTGCAAAATGACAGCTAGGAGCTACATGGCTGGTTGTTTATCATTCTCACCTATCACTTTTTAAAGCTTACTGCATCTGGCCCCATATGTATTCAAGATTTGTGAAGCATGCAAAGTTAAAGTAAAATAAAATTTGTCATGGAGGGAATCTGTGCAGATGACAAAAAAACAAAAAACAAAAAAAAAACGCACAAAGGACAAGGTGTACTATGGATGTGTGTACTGCATTGATGTATTCCCATATATACCAAGTTCTGTAATGCAATGCATTCCTGAACATGGACCCAGCACATTGGCCCTTATTCTGATTGATGCGGACTTTACCGCGTACTTACGGATCGCGTCTTTATGACGTCTGCGCATGCGTGGAGAACGCTACGCGCATGTGCCACGCCTTGACTCGGTACCAGTTCGGCCAAATCCCGTCCAAAACTGTTCACCGCTATCAGTCGGGAAATAGGGGCGTATTATGGGCGTCATGCGGAATGACACATGGGCGTAGTTTCAAAGTGGGCAAAACGGGGCGGAAACATGGGCGGACACGGGGGAGTACACTTATGTTGGGGGGCGTACATTCGGAAACCACTCCGAATGCACGCGATGAAAAAAGGGCAGAAATGTGCGGTGTCCACAAGTGTACTATTGCTTTGCGGACACCACTCGTTCATGCGGTAGGCGAACGTACGCCTAATGACTACAACCATTAACACCTGAACCCAATAGAATCTACTCCTTTACTCATTACTCACTAATAGGACGCTTGTCAGTGCTTTAATTGAAACCATTGCACTTACATTGCTGTAAGGGTTAATGTGTGCTATGCATGTGTTAGGCATGCTTGTAAGGATATATTGGAATCTAATTGATTCCAATTACAAATAAGCTGTTTTTTATGAGGGTAGGTAATTGAATAAGTGGGTCATGTGATGTATTGCAGAAGATACTTCATAGTGGGTTGTTTGGCGGAAATCCTCCGCTTACGTGCGGTAGCACCGCTTGGCTCCCGTTCGGATGCGGTATTCCCGAGCATACTCTGTAATACTCTGTAATACCGTGCCGAATCGGAGTGTTTCTCCCGCACACGCATGATTTGTATGTCGTCCGTAAACACGCCCTGTTCTTAAAGAGTGAGTCCGTCCGAATGCGGAGGACACGTGGGCGTTTGTACGGACGATGGCCGCATGCGGAAAAACACCGTGGCGTGCGGACCGCTCCGTAAGAATGCGGGAATTTCCGCACAGATCAGAATAAGGGCCATTATGCCATCTTTAGATCTAGTTCTCCCCCTCCCTAGCAACCTCCCTAATGCGTCATTGGGCAAATGCACAGAAGGATCACAGGGTGATAAATTTTCTTTCTTATCGGAAGATATTTCGGGGGAAATTTACTAAAGGAAATTTGTAAAAAATAGGTGTACTTGTATCCAGAAATACACTTATTTTTGACATTTACTATCCCGAAAATACGGTAGTTCGTATGCGTATTGATAGCACATCAATACGCATACGAATTGCCGTATCTTTGGGATAGTAAATGTCAAAAATAAGTGTATTTCTGGATACAAATACACCTATTTTTTTACAAATTTCCTTTAGTAAATTTACCCCTGCATTTCTAGGTACACACTGGAATTTTTAAAGCCAGTATTTACCCGATAAGTGGTGGGATGTATCAGATCATGAATGCAATTGTTATTACATCCCACCCAAGAGTTCTAATTGACACTTTCTCTATGCCAGATGTTTTACCATGGTATTGACTGTGCTTTAAAATACATACTGCACTATTTTTCTAACTAGAGAACACTTGTCGCTCAGCACACGTCGCTAGGGCATCGCATGTGTGCCAGTGATGTGTGCTGAGCGATCTATGCTAACCTACATAGCTTAGCATGGGCTTCAGTCATCCCATGTGCATGTCACATAACTCTAAAACCCCATTCATACATAAGCCTAAAACCTAGCTTTTGCTTATTTTTGAAAGGGTCTACTCAGGTTGAGGCTCCTACTTCCATGACCCTACCCACTAAGAAGGTTTTTTCTGAGACTTGCAAACTGGGCAGATGACCCAGCATAGGTCTGAAAGGTGCGACTCAGGTAACGACTAAAAAATGTTACTTTAACACATATGCCCTATAGTAGAACACATATACCCAAGAAATAAGCACACTTACATAGGCACAACCACTCATGTAGACAGCAGTGTTCTGGTACTTTTTAGTGTTCTATCAGTTTTTAAGCCACATCATATGACATCATAACTGTGTTGCGCCTAACTGACAAGGCCTTAAACTCTTTAGGAAGTCAGGGAGAACTCTGCTACTTAAGAGATAATCCCTGACATTTAGGGGGAAATTTACTAAAGGAAATTTGTAAAAAAAAAAGGTGTATTTGTATCAAGAAATACACTTATTTTTGACATTTACGGGGAAATTTACCAATATGAAAAACCTAGTTTTTCGTATTGGTTGTTTCCCTACGACTGCATACGACTGTTTAAGTCGTATGCAAAGTCGTGTTCCGGAGGGGGATTTACAAAGCAGTCAGATACGACTGCTTTGTAACCCTCCGATGGTGTAATGATTCGTATTAGCGGCCGTATATACGGCCGCTAATACGAATTATTTCTAGCAGTCTGCACGGATCAGTCAGATCCGTGCAGGCTGCAAGGTGTAAAAAAAAATAGAAAAATAAATAAATAAAAAAAAAAACGGCGTGGGGTCCCCCCCACAGCCGAAACCAGCACCAGGCTAAAGGAGCCGGGGCCGGTAATTAAAAATCAGGGAACCCGACAAATAGGGGTTCCCCGATTTTTAACAACCAGCCCCAGGCTCCAGGTCCGGGGCTGGTTCCCAAAATACGGGGGACAAAATGAGTAGGGGTCCCCCGTATTTTAAGAACCAGCCCCAGGCACAACCAGCCGGCAGGGTAATGTCACAGCCGGGGGACACTTATAATATAAGGTCCCGCGGCCAAAACATTCTCCCTACCGACCAGTCAGCCTGGCCAGGGGCCCTGGGGGAGTGGGGACCCCCCCAATAAAGGGGTCCCCCCCCTCCAGGACTTACCTGACCAGGCTGAAGCCTGGTGCTGTCCCCGGTGACCCTGGAGCGGTGGTCACCGGGCTGATGGTATTGTGTAAAAAATAGATAAACCATTGTTTTTTACTGTGGCACTACAAGTGCCAGCAAGCCTCCCCAGCAAGCTGGGACTTGGAGAACCACAAGTCCCAGCCTGCTGGGCATTAAAGGGCCCGCTGGCACTTGTAGTTCTACAGTTAAAAAAATAGTGCACAAAACACACTGACACACTTTTAAAATAAAACTTTATTACACACAAAGCCCACACATACTGATACTTACCTATCTTCTTCCCATAGGTCGCCCTGATGTCCTGTGTCGTCTTCGGGATCCATGTCGACGTCCTTCTTCATGTCGACGTCGCTGTCGGCGATGGTGTCCCCGTCCGGATCCGAAGAAATCCATGGAGGAAGCTGTGGAAGGAAACCATACTCACCTGTCCCAGCGCGACGTAGTCCAGGTAAGGGTCTTTGCAAAAAAACAAACCGACAGCCCCGAAACCAAACCGGACTGACGGAGACACACGGTGTGTTTACATCGTGCGGCTCCGCCTCCCGAATGCCGCTATTGGCCGCCTTGCGGCCTAGCGGCCAATCAGGAGCCGCTAGGCCGCAAGGCGGCCAATAGCGGCATTCGGGAGGCGGAGCCGCACGATGTAAATAAACACACGTGCGTCTCCGTCAGAGTCCGGTTTGGTTTCGGGGCTGTCGGTTTGTTTTTTTGCAAAGACCCTTACCTGGACTACGTCGCGCTGGGACAGGTGAGTATGGTTTCCTTCCACAGCTTCCTCCATGGATTTCTTCGGATCCGGACGGGGACACCATCGCCGACAGCGACGTCGACATGAAGAAGGACGTCGACATGGATCCCGAAGACGACACAGGACATCAGGGCGACCTATGGGAAGAAGATAGGTAAGTATTAGTATGTGTGGGCTTTGTGTGTAATAAAGTTTTATTTTAAAAGTGTGTCAGTGTGTTTTGTGCACTATTTTTTTAACTGTAGAACTACAAGTGCCAGCGGGCCCTTTAATGCCCAGCAGGCTGGGACTTGTGGTTCTCCAAGTCCCAGCTTGCTGGGGAGGCTTGCTGGCACTTGTAGTGCCACAGTAAAAAACAATGGTTTATCTATTTTTTACACAATACCATCAGCCCGGTGACCACCGCTCCAGGGTCACCGGGGACAGCACCAGGCTTCAGCCTGGTCAGGTAAGTCCTGGAGGGGGGGGACCCCTTTATTGGGGGGGTCCCCACTCCCCCAGGGCCCCTGGCCAGGCTGACTGGTCGGTAGGGAGAATGTTTTGGCCGCGGGACCTTATATTATAAGTGTCCCCCGGCTGTGACATTACCCTGCCGGCTGGTTGTGCCTGGGGCTGGTTCTTAAAATACGGGGGACCCCTACTCATTTTGTCCCCCGTATTTTGGGAACCAGCCCCGGACCTGGAGCCTGGGGCTGGTTGTTAAAAATCGGGGAACCCCTATTTGTCGGGCTCCCTGATTTTTAATTACCGGCCCCGGCTCCTTCAGCCTGGTGCTGGTTTCGGCTGTGGGGGGGACCCCACGCCGTTTTTTTTTTTAATTTATTTATTTTTTCTATTTTTTTACACTGCAGCCTGCACGGATCTGACTGATCCGTGCAGGCTAAAACGCAAATAGAACAGGAAAATGGTGTTCTATTTTCCTGTCGTATTTGCGTGGGTGTTTCACACCACTAAGCAGCCGTATTGTCAGTACGGCTGCTTAGTAAATCAGAAACCACCATTCTTTTGAATGGTGATTTCTGTCGTATCCTATCGATGGTGTAGACATTCGTATTTGTAACTACAAATACGAATGTTCCATCTTTAGGACTACGAATTGTTGTATTTTTGGGATTGTAAATCCCGAAAATACAAATTCGTAAAAAAAAGGTGTATTTCTCCCTACGAATACACCTTTTTTCTACGAATCCATTTTGGTAAATGTCCCCCTTACTATCCCGAAAATACGGCAATTCGTATTCGAATTGATAGCACATCAATACGAATACGAATTGCCGTATTTTCGGGGTAGTAAATGTCAAAAATAAGTGTATTTCTAAATACAAATACACCTATTTTTTTACAAATTTCCTTTAGTAAATTTCCCCCTTAGGGTGTGTTGGCAAGTATGATGGAAATGTATTGCATTATTTTACAATCTTCTTAGTGAACTTAATGCAAAGTATTTTCCTCTGTAATCATACCTCCCAACTTTGGCACCCAGAGAGGCAGGACAGTGATCGCGCCGATTTTTCTGAGGGCGTGGCCTGTACTCACGGCGCTGCCGGACAGTTGGGAGGTATGTGTAATTCTCCATAAAAGACTTTGAGTTGCTTTCTGCATTGTCTAGCAGTGGCCATGTAATAAATATTCCTTGTAGTTCTGCAGAGCAGGAAGTCCAGTGCATAAACAATACTTCCCATCCAAACATTTACAAAGGTACAGTATATGTGAAGGCTGCTGATAAGACTTAGTAACCCTTTCTTACAGTGCTGACTACCTTAGGTAATATGGGCTACACCTAGGGTTGCCACCTCAGGCATCTTCGATTCCTGGAGATTCCTCCCCCCTCACCTTCATGCGCACCGAAAAGTGGGTGTGGCTTTGTAAAACAGGCTTGGTCTCTTTGGAACAGTGGGCTTGACCTCTAATACAGACATGTTTTGAAGCCCCTATTGTTACATTTAATAAGGGCACAGTTGGGAGGTATGTGTAATTCTCCATAAAAGACAATGGGGCAGATGCATTAAGCCTTAACAAGAGATAAATGCAAGGGTGATAAAGAGAGATAAACGTCCAGCCAATCAGCTCCTTACTGACTTTTTTCAAACACAGACTGTAACATGGCAGTTAGCAGGTGATTGGCTGGACGTTTATCTCTCCTTGTCACCCTTGCATTTATTTCTTGTTAAAGCTTAATACATCTGCCCCTTTGAGTTGCTTTCTGCATTGTCTAGCAGTGGCCATGTAATAAATATTCCTTGTAGTTCTGCAGAGCAGGAAGTCCAGTGCATAAACAATACTTCCCATCCAAACATTTACAAAGGTACAGTATATGTGAAGGCTGCTGATAAGACTTAGTAACCCTTTCTTACAGTGCTGACCATCCTTAGGTAATATGGGCTACACCTAGGGTTGCCACCTCAGGCATCTTCGATTCCTGAAGATTCCTTCCCCCCTCACCTTCATGCGCGCCGAAAAGTGGGTGTTGCTTTGTAAAACAGGTGTGGTCTCTTTGGAACAGTGGGCGTGGCCTCTAATACAGACATGTTTTGAAGTCCCTATTGTTACATTTAATAACACATTTCCCATACTGACAACTCCTACACAGAGATACCTCATACATCCTCCCCTCACCCTGACAGCAGTGACAACAACTTCACAGCAACCTCCCCCACCCCCTCACTTTAACATGCATATCTGCCCCAAACACTGACCGTTTACACACACAAATCCCCCCTCCACACTGGCCTCACCATTTCCTCAGCTGACAGCACAGAGGGCTATGCCCTGGGATTGATACACAGTAGCAACAGGCTTATCTCTCCTCTGAGGCTCAGTTTGGAAGTAAGCGCTGCTGCAGCATCCTTAGCTGTTGGCTGCACAGTGCTCCTCCGCCCTCTCTCGTGGCCCAGTTTAAATATTTCTGAAGGTATAGGGAGCTGTGGGTTGGGCAGCAACTCGCAAGTGCTGGAGACACACTGTGCATGCCCCGTGACCTTTCTGGTGCCTGGAGCTCACGCTCCGCCGGAACCACCCTCTCTAAACCCATGACAGTGTGCACACTCAATTGGGAGGCTGTGGAGGGTTTCAAAGTCACCCAGATTCCGGGAGAATCCGGGAGACTGCTAAAACGTCCTGGAGGGTTGCCACTAGTTCAGGGAGAATCCAGGAAATCCTGGAGAGGTGGCAACCCTAGCTACACCATATCTTTAAAACATCCTGGTGTTGGCAGTACAGTCCAATTTGAGCAATAAAATTTGTTTTATCAATTGGGGGTTTTCAAACATACACTTTATCTTGCCTTTAAAAAATAGCTATTTTAATTAATACAATGGCACAGTGTATATTGCCTTAAAAAGTTGCTGCTTTACATCCTGCGGAAGAACTGCTGATTGATATAGTAACTCCTTGATCTTGACTATAGGCCCCTATCTGCTTGTCATAATTCAGGAAAAGTTGAGAAAATAAGCCATTTTTTGAGCATCAGGGACATTTACTAATGTGGACATCAACTATAAGCAGTGACAATGCAGCCGATGCTGTGCATTGGGGCCTGACACTAAGAAGGGGCTTATTACTACTATAATGAGTCAGACTGATTCTTAACATGCCCATGGTCCGTGGTCTGACAGTAACAATGTTACCTGACTTCTTGTAGGCTGACTTCTTGTAGGCTAAAACTTGTTTTCCCCTTTCCCATATTTACAACTCTCACATGCGTACTACTCTCACATGTTTACTACTCACACATGTTTACTACTCACACATGTTTGCTACTCATACATAGTTGGAAAACATTTTCCTAAACACTACTGGAGAATATGGATATCAAATTGGTACATTTTCTCCATACTTGCAATACATGACTTATGCTTGGCTGCTCATTCCAGCATACATGGATTGATATAATTTGTTTTATCTTTATCTGACATTTTTTTTCTCTTTAAACAGAAAGAAGTCAAAGCAGAAGATCCCTTAAGTGTATTTAACATCATTCTTTAAAACTAAAAATACTTCTCAATTAAAGTGAACAATGGATGAATTGGCCTCTTCAAAGCTTTATTGACAATTAGTTATGCACATTTGGATTGCATGGAACTTTGCAAAAAAGGACTAAATCATGAGAAGACTGAATTCCAGTTCAAATATACTTAGCTGGAGATTTCTGATGGTTAACTAACAAATAATTATCAATCTGATAGTGTTACTCTTTGAATGTGACCCCCGTGCATCAGAGAGTTTACACAATATTTTTGGAGTGGTGGGGGAAGGAATTACAGTGACCAAGAATTTTTCACAATTTTTCATTCATTTGGCTTTCACAATGACTTTGGAGAAAGTCATTCAGGGAAAATCAACAGTCCGGCTTCAGATAGGTCTGTGCCGTGAGGCTTATCATCTGCACCCAAGTGAAACCAACTATAGCACTGTAAAGAGACTGGCTGTGGACCTTGTAGAGAAGAAGGTAAGTTTACTTTTATTTCTATGGATGTCAATGATACAGTTGTCATTCTTTATCACAACCATTTTTGAAAATAGAGGATCTGAAGCAAAATACTGTTAAATTATTAAACATTGTTATTTCTTGGTGAGTATAACCTTTGTCTTAACAAATTAAGACCATGTATTAGACCTATTACAGCCTTCTAGATTCCAACAATTTATTAATGTGCTTTTTGGCAGATTTGTATATGAATATTTTTTTTAAATCCATCAGGGGTGGATTGTCAATAGAAGCAGGGAAGATTACCAGTGGGTCAATGCGCCCACGAGGCCACTTGTGGCTGGGAGAGGATAGAGGGTGACTAAGTGATGGTGTGGGTGTGCTATGCAGTAGGGGATGGCATGTTGGTGTGGGTGTGTTAGGGAGTAGAAGGTGGCAGACTTGTTATATGGAAGTGTAAGGGGGTAGAGGGCAGTGACGTCACTAGGCGGGTTGAGGGGGCGGCCCACACCGGGTGTCACCAGTCATTGACACCAAAATCAGTCGCACTCGCCGCACCCGTCGCCAGTTCCGTTCAGAGGAGAGAGCAGAGCGCATTGCGCGTCTCTCCTTCCCCTCACTATCCTCCTCCGCCGCCGCCGCTTCAGATGGGAGGGGAGGAGAGCGATCAGCGCAGGGCGCATATCTCCTTCCCCTTCACTGTGTCTATGAGTCTGTACCTGTCTGGGCCGTCAGCCAATCAGAGTTTGAGCCGACAGCCAGTCAAGAGCCAGCCCGCGAGATATGATTGGTTGACAGGGACAGACTCATAGATACTGTGAGGGGGAAGGAGATATTGCTCCCCTCTGAAGCGGCGGCGGTGGAGCAGACCCAGGAGACACAGGACAGCAGGCCAGGGGGACACCAGACTGCGGTGAGGGCAGTAGGGGTGTGTACTGCGCTTCCGCACAATGGTGAGTTGTGAGTTGCACTCTGCTGGTGGGAAATTATGTCACTGTGGGGGCATATGTGTTTCTGGCACTGTGATAGCATATCTGGCACTGTGGGGGCTTATGTGTATTTGGCACTGTTGGGGAATATCTGGCACGGTGGGGGCATATGTGTATTTGGCACTCTGGGGGCATACCTGGCACTGTGGGGGCATACAGTATGTCCCTATTCCTATCCTTGCTGGCGGGTCGCCAGAACGTACGCGCTGGCGACCCGCCAGCAGCCTCGCCAGCGAGGAGACTGAGATGCGCGTGCGTCTCACGCGCACGCGCGTCTCAGTCTCCGTCGCTAGCGTGGCGGAAACCCTGTCCGTCTCCGCCTCAGGGAGACGGACGGGGTTAGGGGGGGTTTAGGGGGGATGCGGGCAGGCGGCGGGGACCCCGGGTTACCGCCGGCAAGCCGGCGGGGACCCGGGAAAACGTTTCGAAGCGCCGTCGGAAGGGGGCGCGCGCGCCTCTCGTGCGCGCGCGTCCCCTTCTCACGATCGCCATGGCGCTGGCGGGGGATGGCGGCTGGCGACGCCAGCGCCATCCCCTGCAAAGATGGGGACAGACCCATCTGTATGTGTATTTGGCACTGTGGGGGCATATGTGTTTCCGGCACTGTGGTAGCATATCTGGCACTGTGGGGGCATATGTGTATTTGGCACTGTTGGGGAATATCTGGCACGGTGGGGGCATATGTGTATTTGGCACTCTGGGGGCATACCTGGCACTGTGGGGGCATATGTGTATTTGGCACTGTGGGGACATACCTGGCACTGTGGGGGCATATGTGTTTCCGGCACTGTGGAAGCATATCTGGCACTGTGGGGGCATATGTGTATTTAGCACTGTGGGGGAATATCAGGCACTGTGGGGGCATATGTGTACTTGGCACTCTGGGGGCATACCTGGCACTGTGGGGGCATATGTGGCACTGTGTGGGCATATGTGTATCTGGCACTGTGGGGGCATATGTGTACCTGGCACTGTGGGGGCATATGTGGCACTGTGTGGGCATATGTGTATCTGGCACTGTGGGGGGCATATGTGTATCTGGCACTGTGGGGGCATATGTGGCACTGTGGGGGCATGTATATCTGGCACTGTGGGGGCATATGTGTATTTGGCACTGTGGGGAAATATCTGGCACTGTGGGGGCATATCTGGCATTGTGGGGGCATATGTTTAATGGGCATCACATTGTGCGGTGTAATGGGCATTATGGTATGGGTTGTAATGTATAATGGGCATTACGGTGTGGGGAGCATTGGATAATTGCCATCACAGTGTGGGGTGTAATGGGCATCAAGGTGTGTGGCATAATGTGTAATTAGCATCACAGTGTGAAGCATATTGTGTAATTAGCATAGCGGTGTGGGGCGTAATGTGTAATTGTCATCACGTTGTGCGGCATAATGTGTAATTGGTATTACGGCATGTGGCTTTATGTGTAATGGGTATTACAAAGTTCACAAAAATGTGCAATCTGCGGGTACACAATACAGTCATGGTACAGGCCATGCCCCCTTCAGATAGGCCACGCCCCCAATTTTTTAACGTGCCTCCAGCGCGCACAAGCATCCCATCTCCGTATTCCAGAAAGTTGGAATACGTGGGGGGAGGGAGGGGTTGGGGTGACACCATGAGCTACTACACCGGGTGACACCACACCGGGTGACATGGTGGTGTGGGCATATTAGGCTGTCAAGGGTGGCAGGCTGGCAATGTGGGCGTGTAAAATGCCCTTTTTAGAAAAAATTTCAGAACCATGACACCAGGGAAGAGTATTGTAATGGAAAGCATAAAATTGCAGACACAACTGCAGGATTAGACATAAGTGTGGCTTCAACTGAGTCAAACTCAGAATTATGATAAGAGATGCTGCCCCTTCAATAGACCTCACCCTTCAATGGACCCCGTCTCCATGAAATCTCCTTTCTGAAATTTCCCAGGCTAGTTTTCCATTCCAATCCACCCCTGGCATCCAACATGGTGGGAATTAGCATTTGATAACGAAGGTCTGGGTGATACTATCCACCCATTTTCATTTGTGAATTGATGTTTCTTCTGCAGTTTATAGCCATACTGAATACTTATTCAGTCTCCTCTCTGGGAGAAGCTCGGAGAGGAGACGCTTATGGTCACTTCAGGGGCAGGCCTTTCTCAGATCATTTGGCCTAATTTCCCCATCTTGGGTATTTGCAGCGATTTACGTATCTTTGGGTTGGTAAAGGGCTAAAATGATGTGGTTCACATCATTTAGCACTGCGCTCTAGATACCGTGATTCCAATGATTATCTCCCCCATCCTGGAAGCAAGTGGGATGTGCGAGATATGCCTACCCTTGTGGTGTTGCGGGTGACTACCTGTTTATAACACAAATCATACCTGCCTGCTTTTGAAAAATCCTCTCCGGGAGAAGCCCGGAGAGGAGTGAAAGGGGGGCTGGACGAGGCTCCGTTTTGGGGGCCGGGTGAGGCTGATGTCACTAAGCCATGCCCCCACGACCGGCAGCCACATTAATTTGCGGGTCCGTGGATGGGGGGAGGGGCTTAATGACGCGATTCACGACATTTAGCCCCGCCCCTCCCCGCGAAATTCGGAAATTTTTACCGCGGGGAAGGGGGAGCAGGGGCTGTGGCCACAATGCAGGAGACTTGCCCAGCTTCCCTCTTACACATTATGCCACATGGAATGAGCCAAAACTCACACTATACCAAACGGATTGAGCCAAATTTCACAATATGCTTCTCAAACAGGGACATTGCACACCAAAGGCGCGCATTAAAAATTTACACCATAATGCCCATTACATGTTAAACCACACACCATCATTTCCATTATGTATTATATCAAACACCATAATGCCAATTAAAAATTATGCTACATAAGTGCTGCTTACCTACTTGCTCATTGCCAGGGGTTCCATGCTCATTGCCAGGGGTTCCATGCTCGTTGCCAAGGGGGAATACATGCTTGCGGTAACTGGGGGACAGCCGCCGCCAGGCAGAAGTGACGGCCATTGACAGCCGGGCAGAGAGTGGGGGGGCTGCCTGGCTGTATTTAGAGCATTGCAGGTCCTGGCTATTTGAAATAATACCCCTCTCACACCAGAAAATGCAGGGAATTACCCAGGAAAATGGTCCCAGGATCATGCAGGGACTAGCCCCTTTTATACCAGCCTGGTCCCTGCACATTTCCTGGTGTGAAGGGGAGAGAACCCCCCCCCCCCCCTTAACCGGCTATATTGTTTAACCGGCTATAGCTTCAGAACCAAGAGACCCATTTACATGACACCAGTATCATATTGAATAACTTTTTGGTCCCATGAAATTGGGCCATTTGGTTCCAGAGAAATCTGCCCTCAAAGAACATGAAGAGCCATGAAATTACATTTCAGAAATAAAAAATCGCTTTACACGCAATATCTCTGGAACCAATTAACCCATATAAACCAGGTTGGCCAATTGGTATCAGATTGAAGGCCCAGCGATTTGGGTTCAATTGAGATCAACATCGAGCTTCTGTAATGCCAGGGTAGGAACTGGCAGCCGTCGGAACTGGGTGGGGGTTGGAATTAGCGGCTCCCAATTTATCCTATGGGTAAAACATTTCAGCTTTGCCCGGTGGTATCTCCGGTTCCCGGGAGGCTAGCTACGCGGGGCTAGGCTCATTGGAAAGCCCCAGTCCTCATCTACAAAATGGACCTATTTGGAGAGTGGGCCTGGAGCTGTAGCTACATCAGGCCCATTGTTAATCCGGCCCTGACTAAATATCTTGTACTGGTCTAGCGCAATGAAGGCAATTGCCTGATTGGTTGCTGTGGCTAGTCAATATGTTTTAGCTGTGTGTTGTGCCCATATGCACTGGATGTATATGCTCTTAGTTTTACATGCTTTCTTTTTGTATGTAAAACCACAAAGACATCACACAGGTTTCCTGTAACTAGGTTTCAGTTCAACATATAAAAACAAAAGAGAAAAAACATACCAAAGCATCCTATGAAAGCATCATATGTGACCACAGTCCTTACAGGGTAAATCCTTGTATGCTTATTTTTTCCTAAAATAGAACAGTCGGTGCCAGGATATACTTGCCTACTTTTGAAAACTAGTTTCAGGGAGATTATAGACGGTAATAGAATTTTGCACAGTGGCCCATTGAGGGGGCGTTTCATGCTCCTCCCAAAGGGCGTGTCTAGTTCCATATATCGAGAGATTGTGAAAACAGATTGTGAGCGTGGTACCTACAGTAGAAGCGTGGGTGTGTACTGATACATCTGAGAGGAATCTTGTAAAATGACTTATATCCAAATCTAGATGAGCCCAAAGCAGTTAGGAAGAGCTACTATACTTGCTAAGGTGCTGGGAAATGGTGCTGGTGATTCAATGTAAATGTATCTAGCTCTCATTCCTTTTTCCCCAAAAATGTAACAGTGTAATGTGGGCTAGGTGAAATGAGGGAGATTGCTAGACTAATGAAGGAGAGAACGAGATTGCTGCTATTTGAGGGAGTCTCCTGCAGTTTGCGGGGTGACCACTGTCCTGTTGGTCCCATACTGCTTATTGTGTCAGATACATAAATACGGGTTGAGATCGTTTGGTTTACAGAGTTGGTCGACAAGCATTAGGTCAGCATGGGGAAAGGTCGACACCATTAGGTCGACATGGAGAAAGGTCGACATGGTTTCAGGTCGACATGGGTCTAGGTCGACAGGTCAATAGGTCGACACAAGCAATACGTCAACTGGGACTAGGTCGACAGTCAAAAGGTTGACATGGGGTTTTTCACTGTTTTTTTACCTGAATGTCGACACAGTCGACATGGACACAGTTTCCAGTGCACCGCATCCCCTCGCTTCGCTTGCTATGCTTCGGGCACACTATTTTATTCTCCCACCATGCCCTAGTGGATGGTAAATGAAATACCGCCCGTTGGCACATGTTGGCTCATAAAACAGTGAAAAAACCCATGTCGACCTTTCGACTGTTGACCTAGACCCTGTTGACCTAATGCTTGTGTCGACCTATTAATCTGTCGACCTAGAACCATGTCGACCTAACGGTGTCGCCCCAGGCTTGTCGACCAATTTCCTGTAGACCCAATAACCGTATCCCATAGATACACCTATAGGCTTTCATCTGCTGGAAGTACAGATGTCATGTAATTTAAAGAAACAGTGTAATGGATTTAGCTGCAACTGTTCTGTACTGTATACCACACCTGATGTAACACTTTTTGGTCCTAGCCCCTTCTTGTGTCGGGTGCCTAATAAGCTAATTATTATTATTTACAGTTTCTTATATAGCGCAGCATATTCCATTGCGCTTTTACTTTCTCCTCTTTACTTGCTTCTTCACGTTGCCAGCAACATCCACAGTTGGACCTTTAAGACATCGATAGCAGGTGCCATGATGCCAGATGCGGCGTACTGCAAGCATTGACAGCTGTATATGCATTTGCTGATGCCAGTTCCCTGCGGATGATTCAATGCTTTCTTATACACCATTATGTTTTCAGCTTCATAATTTACCATAGTGTTAGCTTTATAATGGGCCTGATTCAGATTTGTACTCTAACCCAATGGTTAGTTTACAAGTCATGTACATAATCGGCCAAATGTAATAGCCTCCGAGTTCAGCGGCTGTGCTAGATGCCAGCTCAGCTTTAAAGAGGCAATCATTTACAAGGCATGGTTTTGCCTTGTAAATGATAGGTACAAAGCAGACAAATAATAGTGACTAAGCACTGATTGACAGTCACTTTCTATATTGTGGCTGCTAACAGGGGTACTAGAAATATAACCAAAAAGAAAAACCAAAGAAAGCAGCGCTTTAAAAGTGACTCAAGATGTATTAAAAATACACATAAGCTTAAAAAACTCTTAGTATAAAACATACAAACCGGCCGGTCTATATAAAAAAGTAAATATAAAATAAATGTCATTACAAACTCATAGCAGTCTACCCTCCTGCATTCTGCAGGAGACTCCCTGAAATAACAGTAATCTCCCTCTCTCCCACATTAGTCTAACAATCTCCCTCATTTCACCTAGCCCACATTATTACACTGTTAAATTTTTTGGGGAAAAAAGGAATGATAGATACATTTACATTGAATCATCAGCACCATTTCCCAGCACTTTACCAAGTATAGTAGCTCTTACTAACTGCTTTGGGGCTCATCTACATTTGGATATGTCATTTTAAATTACACACCCACGCTTCTAGGTGCCACGTTCACAATCTCTTTTCACAATCTCTCCATATATGGAAGTAGATACACCCTTTCGGTGGAGCATGACACGCCCCCTCAATGGGGCACTTTTATTGCAAAATTATAATACCAACTATAATCTCCCTGGAACTAGTTTTTAAAAGTAGACAAGTATGATACAAACTGCATGGAATTTTTATTTTATAGTATAAGCTTTTTAATACCCAGTATTATAACATTAATGATAAATCCTTATAATCAACAGATGGTTTGTGGATGGTAACCGCTTCCCAGCTCTCTCACAGCTGGGGGCACATACAATAAAAATTTACCATATTTGCCGGCGTATAAGGCGACCGGGCATATAAGACGACCCCCCAACTATAGGAGGGCCCCAGGAGGGCCCAGCTAAATACTTAAAGGGCCAGGAGGGCCCAACAATGAAATGCCCACGACTATCATGCCCACAGGCTGGAGGGGCCTGATTTGTACCAACAAGCCTAGTGCCCAATCACCCGGTGGTCTAGGGAGGGGCAAGTGGCCTGGGGCCGCCTACCTGCCTCTCCGTATCCGGCCACCATCTTTCTTCTGCCGCTGGCCTGTCCTGGCCAGTGGCAGCGCCGCTTCTCCTCTTCCTGCAGAAGGCCTCTTCAGCGGCCGCAGAAGTTCTCCCCGCCGCCCTTCGGCGGCTTCCGGCGTCCCCTTGCTCCTCAGCCGGGGGACTTCCTTCCTCGCCCTCCCGGCGGCGTCTGATGTCAGACGCCGGGGGCGGGCCGAGTACGGCGCAGTGAGCGCACCTGTACTGTGGGTGCAGGGATAATACAGCTGATCCCCACACCCGGCTCCCCTCCATTAACCCTGCGCATCCTGTACTCGGCGTATAAGACAACCCTCCCAATTGGAGGCAAGATTTTCAGGGTAAAAAAGTCATCTTATACGCCGGCAAATACGGTATTCATACAAAGACTTGGTTTACAACAGCATTATTCTCCTAGTTGGAGGCCAGGCCATAATGTGGGACACTTTTTTCAATGCAGAGATTTTTGCTTCCAATCGGGATTACACCTTTTATTAAAAGTCTCTCTATATTATAAGCACAGGGCCGGTGCTATGGTGTCCGGCGATCTCCTGCAAACTCTATATTTGCGCCCTCCATCCCATATTCAATTACACCATATAGTATCGCAATCTTATTCACATTACATCGCACATGGTGTCCCTTATACACAAAGCCCACAGTAGTGCCCCTTATACACAATGTCCACAGTAGTGCCATTTGAACATAATGCCCAATGTGGTGCCACTTAAAAAAACACAGTAGTATTGCCCCCCATACAAAATTCCATAGTAGTGTTAATTATAAACAAAATGCCCACAATAGTAGTGTGGGCACAGTACAGTAGTGCCCATTACGCATAAAGTCTACAGTAGTAATGTACCTTATGCACATAATGCCCACAGTAGTAGTGGGCAGGAGAGGGGACAGATCTTGGGCAGGAGGGGGACAGGATAGGTGCTTGGCAGGGAGAGGCAGATACTGGGCAGAGAGGGGGGGGACAGATAATGGGCAGGGAGAGGCGGCTGATACTGGGCAGGGAGAGTGGGTAGATACTGGACAGGGAGAGGAATGCAGAAACTGGGCAGGGAGAGGTGGATAGATGATGGACAGGACAGGTGCTTGGCAGGGAGAGGAAGGCAGATACTGGGCAGAGAGGGGTGGAACAGATGCTGGGCAGGGAGAGGGGGCATATCTGGGCAGGGAGAAGAGGGCAGATGGTGGGCAGGAGGGAGGACAGGACAGATGCTGGGCAGGGAGAGGGGGCAGATACTGAGCAGGGAGAGGGGGACAGATTATGGGCAGGGAGAGGGTGCATATACTGGGCAGGGAGAGGGGCAGATACTGGGCAGGGAGAAGGGGACAGATGATGGGCAGGGAGGGGGTGGAGGGACAGATACTGGGCAGGGAGAGGGTGGGACAGATGCTGGGCAGGGAGAGGGGGGTCAGATTATGGGCAGGGAGAGGGGGCATATACTGGGCAGGGAGAGGGGGCATATACTGGGCAGGGAGAGGGGGCAGATACTGGGCAGAGAGAAGGAGACAGATGATAGGCAGGGAGAGGGTGGGGGGACATATACTGGGCGGGGAGAGGGTGGAACAGATGCTGGGCAGGGAGATAGGGCGGATACTGGGCAGTGAGAGGGGGACAGATGATGGGCAGGAGGGGGGACACGACAGATACTGGGCAAGGAGAGGGGGACAGATTATGGGCAGGGAGAGGGTGGGACAGATACTGGGCAGGGAGAGGGGGCATATACTGGGCAGGAAGAGGGGGACAGATTATGGGCAGGGAGAGGGTGGGACAGTTGCTGGGCAGGGAGAGGGTGGGACAGATGATGGGCAAGAAGAGGGTGGGACAGATGCTGGCAGGGAGAGGGGGCAGATACTGGGCAGGGAGAGGGGGCATATACTGGGCAGGAAGAGGGGGACAGATTATGGGCAGGGATAGGGTGGGACAGATACTGGGCAGGCAGAGGGTGGGACAGATGCTGGGCAGGGAGGGACAGATGATGGGCAGGGAGAGGGGCACAGATAAGGTTGCCACCTCTCCCGGATTTCCGGGATTCTCACGTTTTTGGTGGCAACCCTACCGGAGGCTTTTCCAGTTTCCCGGATTCCGGGATTCTCCCGGAATCTGGGTGTCTTAAAAACCTCCTGTCCAGCCCCCCCCCCCACACACACACACAAAATATCCTGTCTGCCACCGCTGCAGAGCTTCCCACAGCAGACATGCTCGCGAGATGATGATGTCATCATCTCACGGATGTCTGCAGGCCCGCCGCCCACCCAGTGCTGGTGCGCCTGGACCCCGGTGTAACCTGCATGATCATTCGGCTGCCTCCTGGTTCTTGGTCTCCTGCCCTGCACACCAGCCCAGCCAGCCAGCCCAGCCCACACCGCCAGCCCCGCCAGCATGTATTATGTATATGTACTGTATTATGTATATGTATTATGTAAACAGCCAGCCAGTATTTCCAAATATGTATGTATATATATAAATATGTGTGTGTACATATATATATATATATATAGAGAAAGTTTTTGTTTTGGACTTTGGATAGCGACTACTGTGCACGTATTTCACATGGGACAATGTTTGAAGATAAGTAATTTATTTAAACACAGAAGAGAAAAGTATAAAAATGCATATATATATATTCACACAATGTTGTAAAACCACAATATAAAAAATATATCAGATTTAAACCAAAGAGACCGAATAAAATAAGGGGGGGGGGGGAGGATAAAAAATGGATACTAAAATGACAATATGTATTAATAAAAGAATGGGATGGCGATGGTGTCAATTTAATAAACTGACTGTACTATGAGAACACAGCAAGTGTATTCAAAAACTGTATTCAAAAAAGTGTCAATGTGCCACCTGGTAAGTATGCAAAGCCAAGTACAACAAAATACACACAAAAAAAAAAAGGGTTATATATATATTGAACTGCTGTTAGAAGCTGCTACCATGAAATATTTGTAGTTAGAAATATAGGTTAGCTTAACTTGTTAGCAGTGTAGTGAGGAGCAGGAGTCAGAAGTATCCCAACATGTTTCGTCCAGAAGTATCCCAACATGTTTGTTGGACGAAACATGTTGGGATACTTCTGACTCCTGCTCCTCACTACACTGCTAACAAGTTAAGCTAACCTATATTTCTAACTACAAATATTTCATGGTAGCAGCTTCTAACAGCAGTTCAATATATATATAACCCTTTTTTTTTTTTCTTGTGTATTTTGTTGTACTTGGCTTTGCATACTTACCAGGTGGCACATTGACACTTTTTTGAATACAGTTTTTTAATACACTTGCTGTGTTCTCATAGTATAGTCAGTTTATTAAATTGACACCATCGCCATCCCATTCTTTTATTAATACATATTGTCATTTTAGTATCCATTTTTTATCCTCCCCCCCTTATTTTATTCGGTCTCTTTGGTTTAAATCTGATATATTTTTTATATTGCGGTTTTACAACATTGTGTGAATATATATATGTATTTTTATACTTTTCTCTTCTGTGTTTAAATAAATTACTTATCTTCAAACATTGTCCCATGTGAAATACGTGCACAGTAGTCGCTATCCAAAGTCCAAAACAAAAACTTTCTCTACTAATCACCCCCTGAGTGGCACACCACCGCTCCTGGACTTAGCTGACGCCCCAACCATAATATTAGGGGAGTGCACTATATGGGATCACGCTCCTGGACAACTACCTGTTTATACCCTCCTGGCGCACATCTCACCAAATTCTAACCTTTCCATATATATATATATATATATATATAAATATAATATATATATAATATATGTATGTCTTCTCAGGTGGGGATGCGTCCTCACACGAGACTCACTTGATGGTATCACCTGTGATGTGATTTCGCCGTGCGCTATGTGTTTGGGGCATGGACGGCGTCTTACACTTTGGTATATGAGTGTTTGTGTGCGCCCATTTTCTAACTTGGGCACACCTATTTACAAGACCACGCCCACTATTCCGGGAGCGCGTGTCTTCGGCGCGCGCTTTACGATAAGGAGGTCAAAAACTCCAGGATTCGATAATAAGTGAGGTGGCAACCCTAGGCACAGATAATGAGCAGAGAGAGAAAGAAAATGGTAGAACCTGCAGAGAGAGGCAGGAACTACAGAGACAGACAAAGCAAAGGGTATGCTCACAGAGGGAACCATGGTGCGAGATCCTCGGTGCTTGCTTCAGGGATCGAAGAAGCATTTCGCTCCTCCAATCAGGGGACTCTTTTAATCAGCATGTGCCGAGCTCCTCCAATCACAGCTTGGCACATGCTATCCTGACTTCCCCTGCAGACAGCATTCAATGTAAATGTCCTCTCTCCCCTGTGCTGCCAGCGCTGCTGCTGTCTGACATACACTGACAGCGGCATCCAGCATCACCACACATGCCTGCGCTGCACACACACACACAGTGACAATCTGTACTATTGTACTTTAAGATGAAATGTCAAACAGACTATGTGGACAGGTCACTGTGCTCAGGGACCACTCAATGTGGACTCCAGTGCAGGTCTAATCTAAACTGGCCAACAATTACAGGGGTGTGGATCGTTTTATCGACCACAGTTAGGGCGACAGACTATTTTTTTCTCACACCACGACCTTGTGGATGGTAGGGCATGAAATACCGCCTGTCGGCACATGTCGGGTCAAAAAACAGTGAAAAACCCCATGTGGACCTAACGACCTGTCGACCTAACCCATGTCGAACTAACGCATGTGTCGACCTAAACCCATGTCGACCTTGTCCCATGTTGACCTAGACACCTGTCGACCTTCACCCATGTCGACCTAGAACCCTGTCGACCTTGCCACCTGTCGACCCAACGGTGTTGACCTAATGACTGCCGACCTAAGTGCTGTCGACAATACGACTGTATCCCCAATTACAGTGACCTCTTCTGAGTCCGGAGTTGTTATCACTCATTATTGCACTCACACTTTACCTGCAGACCCATTTTATTGACCACTTGAATTCCTGGCTTCTATGTCATGTACAACATATCTGCTGTTAAATAATACTCTATTTTCTCTACCGTCCAATGGGATACTGGGCTTCACTACTATGGGGATTGAGACCTCCGCAGGAGAGACAGGCACATCAAAAAACTTTCAGTGTGGGTGCACTGGCTCCTCCCCTCAATCTCCCTCCACTAGTCAGTTTTGAAAAATGTGCCTCAGGAGAGGCAGTGCTTCTGGATGCTCCAGAGTTTTTCTACATTTATTTTCAAAGTTTGTTATTTTGGGGCGCTGTGGTGACCACACAGCTGTCCTGCTTCGTGGGTGTCAGGGGAAGGGTCAGTCCCCGACCTCTTCAGGTGCAGAGCTGACCCTGCTACAGGACAATTCGGTCCTGTGTGGGGCTTGTCACCGCACAGCATTGCGCTGTGGCGAGCAAGCCTCCTAGCCGCCGCACATCCCCTGACAGGTCTGAAGACTTCAAGTGGTGAGTACAGGCTGGGGGTTCCACAAGGGGACCCCGCAGCCATTTCTGGTGCGGCAAGACGACGGGCAGTAATGGCGGCCTTCTAGCAGGGACCGCGTGAACCCCGCGTCTGGAAACTGGCATAGGGGTGCTGCCGCTGGACACCAGGGACACCCCCCAGGGTATATGTATGTAATATTATACCTTTTTATTATATGTCAGTATAAACGTATGTAAGCGCCAGCTCCGTGTACAGGGGGGCGGGGCTTCACTCAGAGCGGGACCAAGCTCTGCTGGGCGCGCGCTGTCACTTCCTGCTTCTTCACACGCTGCCAGACTCCATTACAGAGGGCTCCTCACTGGCGTGGTGGATCCGGGTACTTGCAGCACGGCAGAGACAGCAGGTTTTTTATAGCGATTTAGCGCTGCTGCGCTATCTGGCTTACTCAGACACTGTGTTTGTTCATATCACTGTGTTTAGCGTTACCAGCTCACCCAGATCTGTGAGTTCAGGTTAAGGGTGCACTTGGCTCCCCAATTGCTCTGTTTTTTCCCCACTGATTAGTTACTTATCACAGCATAAAACAAGCACATAGTCTGTTTTTCACATCCAGCTGTGTGGGGTGTGCACGTGTGTGACTGCGTGGGGGTTGTGTTGTACTGCAGACATTGTAGTACTGTCTCATCATGGTGAAAAAGTTCACTTGTATGGTGTGTAGCACCAAGTTTGTGCCAAAATCACAGTCCCAGGTTACTTGTGAGGCTTGTATGTCACCACAGCCCAGTAGTGCTGACACTCAGATCAGTGGGGTGCCCCCACAGCTTGTGGGGCCATCTCAGGCTGACGAGCAGGAGCCTGTCTGGGCCTCCAACATAAAGACATTGTTGGATTCTGTGGCTTCACAGCTTTCCACTAACACTCAGCAAACGCAGAGGGTTCAGAGGGAATTGTCCATGTTAGCTGCCAGGGTGGATATTCTTCATACTCTTAATGTACCTCCTCCTGCCGCACAGCCCCACAAGAGGCCAGCTGCTGCGATGGCCCCTGATTCAGAGGATGATGAGGAGGACATATTGGAGGAGGGTGAGGAGCAGGTTCTGCAGGAACCAGTCCCTGAGGCAGCAGTGCATGGTCCTGAACCGCTTATCAGGGCCATCAGGGATGTTTTAGATCTCCCGGTGGAGGCATCCGCAGAAGGAGATCCTTTCTTCATGACTCAGAGGAAACAGCCAGTATATTTCCCTGAGCAGGCGGAGTTAGAAACGGTCTTCAAGGCTGCATGGCAAAACCCTGATAAGAGGTTTACTCTTTCAAAGCGGTTCACTAATGCTTATCCTTTTGAACCTTTGGGCAGGAAGAAGTGGGAGGAGCCACCAGTGGTGGACTCATCTGTCTCCCGTCTTTCTAAAAAGGTGTTGTTACCAGTCCCAGGTGTATCCACTCTTAAGGACGGGGCGGACAGGAGGCTGGAATCTACCCTCAAGTCCATATACACGGCTAGTGGGGCCTCCCAGCGCCCAGTTCTAGCCAGCTGCTGGATGGCTAAAGCCATACATACCTGGTCAACCCAGATTCAGGAGGGGTTGTTAGGTGACATGACTGTGGCTCAGATTGGCGACAGCCTGCGTCACATTCAGGATACTGCTAAGATCCTGTGCGAAGCGCAAAAAGAATTGGGCGCAATAAACGCACGCAATTCAGCCATGGCGGTTTCAGCCAGACGGGCCCTGTGGCTGCGTCAGTGGTCCGTGGATGTGGATTCTAAAAAGAGTGTGGAGGGTATTCCCTTTACAGGAGAATGGCTTTTTGGAAGCGAATTAGATGGTTGGATTTCCAAGGCCACGGCAGGAAAATCTACCTTCCTCCCATCAGCTCCCACAGTGGCAAAGCGTCCCTTCACAGCTACTTCCCAGCAGTCCTTTCGTGGGAACAGGTTTCGCCCCAAAGCTAGGGGCGCCTCTAATGCCAACAGAGGCACCAGAGGCAAGTTTAGGAAGCCCAACTCCTCCAGCACACAGGACCGTCCCAATGCCGCGGCTTCCTCCAAGCCTGCAGCATGACGGGGTTTTCCCGCCACGAGACTCTCTCGCGGTGGGAGCGCGATTGTTGCATTTCAGCCAGGTGGGGGACGCCTCTGGTCTGGATTCCTGGGCCAGGGATCTCATTTCTCTAGGTTACAGGCTGGAATTCGACAAACCCCCTCCCAGACGATACTTCAGGTCGGCCCTTCCAGCATCCCAGGAGGATCAGGTTCTCCTTCGGGGGGCCATTACCAGGCTGCTTCAGTCTCAGGTAATCGTACCGGTGCCAGGCACGGAGCGGGGCCAGGGATATTATTCCAACTTATTCCTGGTGCCGAAGCCAGACGGCTCAGTAAGGCCCATCCTGAATCTAAAATCACTGAACCCCTTCCTGCGGGTGTTCAAGTTCAGGATGGAGTCCTTGCGCTCCGTGATTGCCGGTCTAGAGAGAGGGGAGTTCTTGGCCTCTATAGACGTCAAGGACGCCTATTTACACATCCCCATTTGGCCCCCACACCAAATCTATCTCAGGTTTGCCTTGGGGAACGACCATTACCAATTCCGGGCCTTACCTTTCGGCCTGTCTACTGCCCCGCGGGTTTTTACAAAGGTAATGGCGGAAATGATGTCACTACTCAGACTTCGAAGGGTGAATGTCGTGCCATACCTGGACGACCTGCTAATAAAGGCAGGGTCGGCAGAGGCCTTGAGGAGTGCTCTCAATCTGTCCATGCAAGTGCTAAGAGACCACGGGTGGATCCTGAACATGGCCAAATCATCACTGGTTCCGACCCAGAGGATGGTTTTCTTGGGCATGATCCTGGATACATCGGAGCAAAGAGTCTTTCTGCCGATGGAAGAGGTCAGTGCGATACAACAGCTGGTCAGGGAGGTCCTACAGTCTCCTCTGGTACAGATCCATCTTTGCCTCCGGCTTCTAGGCAAGATGGTGGCTTCATTCGAAGCAATACAATTTGCCCGGTTCCATTCCAGGGTCTTTCAATTGGATCTCCTGACAAAGTGGTCCGGCTCCCCCCTGCAGATGCGCAGAAGGATTGGCCTTGCAACAAGAACCAGGATCTCGCTACAGTGGTGGCTAGATTCATCCAATCTGTTGGCAGGCAGACGGTTCCAGATCCAGGACTGGACGTTGGTAACCACGGACGCCAGCTTGAGGGGCTGGGGAGCTGTCACACAGGGAGTCCGCCTCCAGGGTCGATGGTCTCCACTGGAGTCGGCCCTTCATATCAACAAGCTGGAGTTGAGGGCGGTCTACTATGCCCTGTTACAGGCAGCTCCATTGTTACAGGGCAAGGCGATCCAGGTCCAGTCGGACAATGCCACCACTGTGGCCTATATAAATCGGCAGGGTGGTACCAAGAGCATGCCTTGCATGAGAGAAGCGTCAAAGATTCTGTCCTGGGCGGAACAGAATGTCCAGGCCCTGTCTGCCATTTTTATCCCGGGAGTCGACAACTGGGAGGCGGACTTCCTGAGTCGTCACGATCTTCACCCGGGAGAGTGGGGCCTTCACACTCAAGTGTTCGATGCCATAGTGGATCTGTGGGGGCTCCCTCAGATCGACCTGATGGCTTCACGACTGAACCACAAGGTAGCAATGTACTGTGCACGGACCAGAGACCCAGGGGCGATAGCAGTGGACGCTCTCACCTGGACCTGGGAATTCCAATTGGTGTACCTGTTCCCACCTCTCCCATTGTTGGCTCGGGTGCTAAAGCGGCTCCGGCATCAGGGGACGGAGGCCATACTGGTGGCGCCAGATTGGCCAAGAAGGGCCTGGTACGGGGACATTCAGGCCATGCTAGTGGAAGACCCGTGGCGTCTGCCCCTAAGAAGAGACCTGCTCCTCCAGGGCCCGTTCGTCTTCCAGGACTTACAGCGGCTACGTTTAACGGCCTGGAGGTTGAGCGGCAGATCTTAGTCAACAAGGGTCTTCATCCCTCTGTCGTCACTACAATGATAAAAGCCAGGAAGCCGGTGACGGCTTCTCATTATCATGTAATATGGCGAAGATATATTGCCTGGTGCGAGAAGAATGGCTTGCCTCCGGCCAGTTTTCGCCTAAACAGCCTGTTACGTTTCCTCCAGGCTGGTTTAGATAAGGGACTCAGATTGGGTTCCTTAAAGGTCCAAATCTCCGCATTGTCTGTGTTTTTCCAGAAAAAGATTGCGGCCTTGCCTGAAGTGCAAACCTTCTTACAGGGGGTTCTGAGGATTCAGCCCCCCTTTGTACCTCCCACTGCACCATGGGATTTGGAAGTAGTTCATACTTTCTTAAAATCAGCCCGTTTTGTTCCTTTGGAGGAGTCGGAGCTGCGACACCTTACTTGGAAAACAGTTGTTCTGCTGGCTCTAGCTTCGGCCAGGAGGGTGTCCGAGCTTGGGGCCTTATCTTGTCGGAGCCCTTACCTTGTGTTCCACAACGACAGGGCGGAGCTCAGAACTAGACCACAATTCCTTCCAAAGGTGGTGTCAGGGTTCCACCTAAACCAACCCATTGTGGTTCCTTCTGGTGCGGCACACCCGGATATTCCAGATACCTTGGACGTGGTCCTCACCCTTAAGGGATATGTCAAGCGCACAGCTAGGATCCGTAAGACAGACAGCCTATTTGTGCTTTATGAGGCGCAGAAGAAGGGTTTACCTGCTTCAACGCGTACCATTGCCAGGTGGATAAGATGTACTATCCAACAGGCTTATGCATCAGCTGGTCTATCGCTTCCTTTTTCAGTAAAGGCTCATTCAACCAGGTCTGTAGGTACCTCTTGGGCTGCTGCTCGAGGGGTGTCGGCTATGCAGCTTTGCAGGGCCGCAACTTGGTCAGGGCAACACACGTTTGTGAAGTTCTACAAGTTTGACACCCTGGCCAGGGAGGATTCCCAGTTCGGGAATGCGGTTCTACAGCAGACTCCGCACGTTCCCACCCGTTCTGGTAGCTTTGGGACCTCCCCATAGTAGTGAAGCCCAGTATCCCATTGGACGGTAGAGAAAATAGGATTTTGGGTACCTACCGGTAAATCCTTTTCTCGTAGTCCATATGGGATACTGGGAGCCCACCTCGGTGCGGGTTTTCTGCTGTCAGATCCTACTTCTTGTTAGGCTTATTGCCTTGTTTTCTATAGGATAGATATGTCTATAGACTTGTTTACAGTTACAGGTGTCCTCTGAAGTTGTTTAGGATTCACCTCTTTTTTTATATGTTGCTTTCTTCGTTTGGGTGTGCTGGATGAATCTCACCACAATACATTATCACATACTCCTCACATGCTCTCCTTCGGCACAGTTTTTGCATTAACTGACTAGTGGAGGGAGATTGAGGGGAGGAGCCAGTGCACCCACACTGAAAGTTCTTTGATGTGCCTGTCTCTCCTGCGGAGGTCTCAATCCCCATAGTAGTGAAGCCCAGTATCCCATATAGACTACGAGAAAAGGATTTACCGGTAGGTACCCAAAATCCTATTTTCCTGTTATGGAGCATTCAAAGAATTAAACCTCCCAACAGTACACTCTAGTACACTTCTGCTGCACTAGAGCCTGTGTAGCCTGCCAACTGCCTGTGTACACCGAGTAATTGAGATATACTGTACTGTACATATCTTATTTGGTAGTGAATTTATAATTGAATATTGAAAATATTTATTATTTATTTATTAACAGTTTCTTATATAGCGCACACATATTCCGCAGCACTTTACAGAGTATATTTGAACATTCACATCAGTCCCTGCCCCAGTGGAGCTTACAATCTATATTCCCTTCCACATGTACACGCACACACAGACATTCTAGGGTTAATTTGTTAGGAGCCAATTAACCTACCAGTATATTTTTGGATTGTTGGAGGAAACCGGAGTACCCGTAGGAAACCCACGCAAGTACGGGGAGAACTCCGCACAGTTAGAGCCTTGATGGGAATCGAACCCATGACCTCAGCGCTGTGAGGCAGTAATGCTAACCATTACACCATCCGTACTGCCCGAAAAATATATACATTTGGAATTTTTATTTTTGCTCCAAAATTCATAGAACAGTACCCGTCAAGGAAGAGGATTTTTAAACACTTGCTGAAACTACTGCATACTTGTCTAACTTTCCTGGATCGCCAGGAGGCTAATGAAATTGGGATGGCCCACCCAGACCCCTGGAAAGGTTGCAAGCTCCCAACATCCCCCTTTTCCACCGTCCAAATACAGATAGAGCCCCTCTCATTCAGGCAGGGGCTGGCGGAAGATTCCCCAGCTGCCAGCCTCCGCCAGCCGCCGGAAGGTGATGCGCGCACACAAGACGCACGCGCATCCCCTTAAACAGGAGCTCCCCCGGGTCCCCGCCACCATCCCCCACCGCCATCGCCCACCTCCCCGCTCCCCCCCCCCCTAACCCTGCCCATCTCCCTGAAGCAGAGATGGGCAGGGTTCCTGTCCCCCGCCGACGGGAAACTAGGACACGTGGCAAGTGATTAAAAACTCTGACCTGAAAGCTTAAAAACACCTGCAACATAAATGCAACACCCCGTATACTTATCCCACACCTTTTAACCCATTCTTCTGCATTTTGTGGAATTTTACCCCAAAAATGACATGCCATTATAGGACATATTATTTAATAAAAAGCTGTGACACTTAATTAAGTACCTAATTAATCATATCATAATGTGATCTTCAGGTTCCATCTGTAACACAAATGCTTTATGTCCTTTGCATTTCACATTAATGTATTTATCCCAAGCAAAATGCACTGGGCAATCCTACCATAAGCTGTGTTTTTTGTAATGCAAAAGAAAAACAAAAATGCCAGTGGTCCAAGGCCTGAAAGTGTTTGCTTTGTGTAGGGTCAAGAACCTGAAAGATATAGGAGATTGTATGATAAACATTGGCACAGGCAATAGTCTTGTGTGCCTCACTAATATGTCATACCCTCCTGTTCCAAGTCCAGCATACACCCTTCTGATAATGATAAACTTAAAAAATGGAGTAGCAAATAAACCCAAGGACCACATTTGTCATCATTCAAGGTATTGTTTATTATAAGCTATTTTCACTTTAACTAACATTCCCTGGCATCTAACCAAGGAAGGGAGGCTGCACTTCCAAGGTCAGTGAGACTCCGCGGCACTCTTGTGCCAGAATTCCGATGTGACAGCATGTTACCTTATTCCCACATAATCACTTATTTGTTGTTCAATGCAGATGTAACATGCACTAACACAAGAGATGTCTTTGTTTTATTTGTTATACCTGGAATGACTTAAAGTGAAAAAGGTAATGTGAGAACACCATCTCTCCTGGCGCTGAGATCAATATAATAAAAAAATATACATGTGAAAAAATGGGCCCGATTGAGGTTGGCACGGTAAACTGCAAACAGAGTGCCTGGGACATTGCCGGCCACCCGCCCGAACGCCCGCCCGGCCACCGACAATTCCCCTCGGTACCATGCGAGGGGATGTGTAACAAAAACACATACCCTAGCATGCCTTCGCTGTAGGAGAAATCATTCGATGGTCACAATAAGTTGTGCTGTAGAGTGCAGCATGATATTTTAATGGGCCGTCTCAGGTTCCAGTGTAGATAGAGTTATGGTGCTGGGGCTGCATCCAATAACTGCATCTGGGTCAGAAATGGCGCCCAGATAGCGGTGAGGTTGCCTGGTTCATAGTAATCATCTTAATAGCAAGATTGACTGTTCAGAAATAGTGTCTGGATTAGAGGCAGCGTCAATGCCTTTTCTCCCTTCTTTTTTCAAATGTTATGTTGAAAAGGACATATTTATGGATTACAGTAGCCTGGCACTCCCCTATCCAGGTTTGGTGACAGCAAGTCCTACTCTCTTAAGACCCTGGCAACTGCATACCTCCCAACTGTCCCGTTTTGTTTTTTTAGATGGTCCCGCTTCCTGCTGGGGGCCAGCAGTGTCCCGCGGCGGGAGGGGGGTCAGTTGGGAGTCCCCCCAGCCTAATGCGCACAGCGTCTATTCAGTGTTGCAGAAGGGGAAAAACAGGGGCTCTAAGGGCAGAGCGGAGCCGTGCGAGTGTCCCTACTTCACATCAACAGAAGTTGGGAGCTATGCAACTGCACATTATAGCTAGACTGAACATGTGCTTGATTCCTGGTTTGAAGCTCAACTGCCTAATACCTTTTGGATTTTAAAGGTGAGACAATCACCAAAAAAACTCCTGAATTAGCACTAAGGGGGCAGCTTTCACAGGTTTAAGATACATTAGTTTATTTGGGGTGCATGAGAAAGCTATGATCACAGAATGTACCAAAATTAACCCAAATATATTTCTCTTTCGTCCAGTCCGGTGACACAGCTAACCTTGGGATGTAGGACGGTCCGCAGGAGCCAAGGCACCTATGCTGGAAAGCTTTTCCCCTGGACACAGGCTCCTCCCCTTTCCGTATTCCATCATGGATTAGATTAGCTATGTTTTTCTTATTTTATTAACTTAGTGCAGGTTTTTTTTCTCCAGTGTGCTGCTTCTGACAAGAAGCGCTGCACACTGAGAGTGCAGCAGAAGCTGACAAGCACGTCCTGTCAGCGCTCTGTGTGCAGGGGTGGGCTGTCTGCACCCACTGCACTGCGCTTAACCCCAGCTTTGCTGGGGTTTGCCTCGGCCCTGGGAGCGTCTGGAACCGGCTCCTTGTCTAGAAGGGGATCGTGGGGGAAGGACGACTACTGTAGGAGTGGCTAAAGGGGGAAAAGGCGCCAATACTGGCTTCCTACCCCGCTGAAGCAGGGACTTGGTCCCTTCCTACTCTGTGTGCGGACGCCATTTTCTCTCCATAGCTGCGGAGCTGAAGTCTGGCTGAGCTTTCTCAAGTACACAGAGTGCATTTCTCCTGGAAGCACTATTCCCGCTGACGCTTAGTCGCCTACAGCAAGCAAGACAGATAAGTGCACTGTATATACTGTCTTGTACTCTGCCTGACATTGTGCACCGTGGGTTTAAAATGAATGACACGGGTGATAATGCTGCTGCTGTGGGGGGGGGGGGGGGAGGAGCACGGGATATGTTGTTAAAATGCGTTTGCGGGGTTAATTTATCATGTGAACAGATGGACCAAGGGGACCTTTGCCCTGCTTGTGAATCTGTGCCCAGCAATGTGCATGCCCAGGGGTCTGAGCAACTCGAACCAGCGTGGGCTGCAGCGTTGGGGAGGTCTATAAATGCCTTTGTAGAGGCACCTAATAGGCAAAAGGATAGCTTTATAAAGTCTCCTGGCCCTAGCTCTTCCTCCCAAAATTCTATGGGATCCATTGCTCCTGCGCAAGGGACCCCTTATTACTGCAGGTCATACAGGACACTGCACAGGGAATACATAAAATGAATGCTCTTATGGAAAAATTAGCAAAAACCCCTGAGAGCCCTTCCTCCTTGCGGCCTTCAGCTACACCTCCTCTGTTACCAGTAGATTCAGATGATGATGGTGTTTGTACAGATGATTTATCTGGGGATCTTAGGGAAGAGGTGGATGCTTCTGTCCCAGGGATTGAGGATCCCTGGCTGTAAAACAGGCTTTGGATTTGTCAGAGGAGGACAAAGTACAGGCTCATTGTATTTTTAAGAGAATGCGCATAGAATCTGTGACTTTTCCTTCGGATGCCGGTATGATCTCCTTGTTGGGGGAAGCTTGGAAAGTACCTGATAAAAAGGTGTCTATGTCCAAGAGATATGCAAACATGTATCCCATGCCTGAGGAGCATGTGAAATTATGGGAAAAAGTCCCGTTGGTAGATACCCCAGTGGCTAGATTGTCAAAGGCTACGGCATTGCCGGTTCAGGGTGGTGCAGCCTTCAAGGATCCAGTGGATAAAAAAGTGGAAGGATGCCTTGCAGTTTTTGAGGGAGTGGGCTATACACTCCGCCCTATTATTGCCTCAGCTTGGGTAGCAAAAGCTATGATTAAATGGGCTGAGGCTTTGGGAGATCAGCTGCGGCCTGATTTTGAGTCATTTATCCTTGCAGAGAAACTCAGATGTGCAGCAGAGTACATCTCTGAGGCAGGGGAAGAAAGCGCAAAGATGGTGTCAAAGGTATCCGCCACATCTGTGTCTGCTAGACGAGCCCTCTGGCTTAAGGCCTGGGATGCAGACAGTCAATCAAAGAAAGCCCTGGAGACCCTAGAGTTTAAAGGGGAATTGCTTTTTGGCTCTGAACTAGAGTCCATCATAAAGCAAGCAACTATGGGGAAAGAGTACTTTTCTTCCCACCTCTGCTAAACCTTCTGGCTCTAAGTTTGGGGTTTTTAAACCTGCTGTTTGCCGACACTGTCCAGGACTTTCTCCTGCGGCTGGCAGGTCCGGGACGGGTGGCGAGAGCAGTGTGAGGAGGAAGCGTCAGGGTCGTTGCCGAGCAACGCCCCGAACTTCCGCTCTCATTCTCCCTGCTGCCCAGCGTCGGGGCGTTGCTCGGCAACGTCCCCGATCTTCCGCCCGGCAAGCGTCCCTCACTGACGTCAGCAGCCGCAGGGGGCGGGGGATTTGAATAAATAGCCGGCGTCTGCTGGGAACAGATGCCGGTCATAGCTCCTTGGACCCTGCATGCGCACTTCAAGTGGTGTTCCTGGTTCCCGAACTCCCAAAGCTGTTGTTCCAGAGTTCCTGTCCCTGCTGCAGCTAAGTTCTTGTTATAGTTCTCTTCCTGCTCTCCGTTTGCATCCTGTTTTCCAGTAACATCTTGGGCATCTGCACTGTGGGGCTTGTCCCTTGCAGTGCAGGGAAGTTGGGAAGAGATTGTTGTATTGTTTGATACCATCGTCTAGCATTGTTGCTGTTTTATTAGGGTATATTCCATCTTCTGTGCATTGTTGCATTTGGTTATTATCTTGTATCATCCCTTGGTCATTATTACTCTTTGTATTTCCTTATTCCACCACGGTGCATTGTTGCATATTGTTTTGCCTTTGGGGTCATAGGCCTACCCATTCCAGGGTTAGCTAGATATCCTCTTGCTCCTGGTCTGCCTCCACGAATACGTTGTCCCCTCCTAAGACCTGACTGTAACAGAGTATGGTCGGACCTAATTCGCCCTTACAGCCGGGACGGTTAAAGGTCAAGCCTAGCTCTGCACGTATTCGTGGACTCCGGGTTAGGGCAAAAGAGTTAGGGAGTAGGTCTGCTGATCCTCCGCTAGAGTCCTAACACCTGCTTTTCGCTCCTCCTTTCAAGGGGGAGCGTCCGGTAAGGTCAGACTGGAAGAGGTAGATTCCCTGCCAGTAGAGGAAAAGCAGCCAAATCCAGATTTGGGGCCTTCAGTGAGAAACAAGTGTCCAAAGGAGAGGATAAATCCTCCGCATGATGGGATTCAGGCTCCCCGTTCTGGTCTCAGAGTGGGGGGTCGCCTCCTGAAGTTCCCGGACAGGTGAAACATTCCGACCTCAGACCCTTGGGTCGTTTCTATTGTCACAACAGGTTACCAGATAAATCTCAGGGGGAATCCTCCACAGAGATTTCTCCCAACCCTTTTACCGAGGGATGCCTCTTCATGCAAGGTCCTTTTGGGGGCGCCGTTGTCTCTCAGGGAAAAAAGGGGTTGTGGTCCTGGTTCCTCAGGAGGAACACAAGAATTTTTTTTATTCAATCCTTTTCTTGGTTCCCAAACCAGACGGGTCACTCAGACCCATACTAAACTTAAAATCTTTACATCAACACCTTTACGTGGATCACTTCCGCATGGAGTCCCTGTGCTCAGTGCTTGGCAGCATAGAGCCAGGGGAATTATTAGCATCCATAGACATTGAGGATGCATATCTACACATACCCATTTGCAAGGAACATCAGTCCTTACTTCGCTTTGCTATAGGGGAAACTCATTTACAGTTCCAGGCCCTACCCTTTGGTCTGGCCACAGCACCAAGGGTATTCACAAAGGTGATGGGGATTGTGGCTGCGTCACTGATGCTAAGGGGGATAGTGATCATCCCCTACCTGTATGATCTGTTAATCAAAGCAGAGTCAGAGGAGAAACTACTGGATCATTTATCAGTAGCAACTCGTTTCTTGCAGGACATGGGTTGGGTGCTCAATCTACCCAAATCCCATTTAATCCCTCTCAGAGGTTGCAGTTCCTGGGAGTAATCCTGGACACCCATTTACATTGGGTATTCCTTCCAGAGTCCAAAGAAAGGGACATCAGTCAGTTAGTACTACTTTTACTACAGGCTTCAAGGCCTACAGTCTGGCAAGGGGTGAGACTCCTAGGAAAGACGGTGGCGACTTTCGAGACGCTTCAGTTTGCCAAGTCTCATTCCAGAAAGTTTCAATGGAACATCCTTGCCTGTTGGTCAGGGAATGCGAAAACCATGAAACAGGAAAGATTACTTGTCTCTCAGGAGACAAAGGAGTCCTTGCTCTGGTGGACAGACATAGAGACCTTGCAGCTGGGGTGGTCACTACGCTCTTGGGACTGGTGATAACGAACAATGCCAGTCTCAGGGGTTGGGGGGGCGGTTGCCCTTCACCATCAGTTGCAGGGTCTGTGGTCCAAACAGGAATCCAGACTTCCAATAAATATCTTGGAACTTCGAGCAGTCTGGAAGACTCTACAACAGGCCGAGGATTCTCTGAAGGGCCTTCCGATCAGAGTACAGTCGGACAACGCCACGGTTGTGGCTTACCTGAATCATCAGGGCGGGACTCGCAGCAGGATGGCAATGCAGGAAGTCTCCCGGATCTTTGTCTGGGCAGAAATCAACATTCCGGTCCTGTCCGCTGTCTTCATTCCAGGGATCCGGAATGTGGAGGCGGATTTCCTCAGCAGGGAGGATCTGCTGGAGGGGAAATGGTCATTACATCTGGAGGTATTTTAGGAAATTGTGAGTCGCTGGGGGCTCCCAGATGGAGATCTAATGGCATCCAGGAACAACTGTCAGGTTCCGAAATTCTGTTCCAGGACCAGGGACCCAACTGCCTGGGCGGTGGATGCCATGACGGTTCCATGGCACTTTCACCTGATCTACATTTTTCCTCCATTCCCAATGATGCTGTGGGTGTTGAGATGAGTGAAGTCTCAGGAAGTGCGGGCCATTCTGATTGCTCCAGATTGGCCCAAGAGGTCATGGTATTCAGACATTCTAAAGTTGTCAGTGGAATCTTGGCCCCTTCCTCTTCGTCAGGATCTTCTAAAACAAGGGCCTTTTCTGCACCTGGACCTAGCTCGGCTCAGTTTGACGGCCTGGCTTATGAGACCTCCTTATTGAAGAAGAAGGGTCTGTCTGATGCAGTTATCCAGACTATACTTAGAGCTCGTAAACCAGTCTCAGCTGCTAATTATCATCGAGTCTGGAAGATTTACATCAGGTGGTGTGAGCGTCAAAAAGTGCACACCTCCAGGTTCAAGGTGTCTAGATTGCTAGATTTCCTGCAGGATGGTTTCTCCACCGGATTGGGGCTGCAGTCTCTAAAAGTACAGATTTCTGCTCTGTCCATTTTCTTTAAAAAAAGGATAGCTTTTTTGCCTGAAGTTCAAAACTTCTTACAGGGTGTTATCAGGTTAAAACCCCCCATGTAGGCTGCCAGTGGCGCCTTGGGTTTTATCTTTGGTTCTGTCTGTGTTACAGAACCCTCCTTTAGAACCGTTAAGGTCGGCCGACCTTAAGTATGTTTCTTGGAAACTTACTTTTCTGTTAGCCATTGCTTCGGCTAGATGTGTTTCTGATGTGTTCTGTAGATCTCCACATTTAATTTTTCATGAAGATAGGGCTGTGCTTCGAACAGTACCTACGTTTTTACCAAAAGTGGTTTCTTCCTTTCATTTAAACCAGGAGATTGTGCTCCCAGTGTTTTCCCCTCCAGATGGGGATAAAAATAGGGACAAATTAGGGAAGTCAGACGTAGTTCGCGCCTTGTGAATTTACATGGAAAGGATAAAGGACATCCACAAAACAGATCTGTTGTTGGTTCTGTATGAGGTGCATAAGAGAGATTGCAAAAAGAAAAAAGAGGAAGCAGCGCTGATACTACAATGAAAGAATACACAATCTCAATGGATGTTTAGAATACATAAATGATTTTATATAATAAAAGAATTAAAACATTGACATATGCAAATACATTTGAATATAATAAAAAATGAATGAAAGGGAAATGTAAGAGGGGTATCTCACTCTCAGGATGGACGCTGGATACTTGGTCCAATGAAGGGTCCTCACTGGTTGGAGCGGGGCCACCAATAGCCACTGGAGGATGGATAGGGCTGCGACAATCCTTGAATGGCATGGGGGGATGTCCGCTTAAGAATGGATTGGAGAGGTGCGAGGCGGGTGAGGGGTAGCCCATAGAGAAGGATGTTGCAGTAGTCAAGGTGGGAGATGACAAGAGAGTGAATGAGAATTTTGGTCGCGTCAGTGGAGAGGAATGGTCTGATGCGTGAGATGTTGCGTAGGTGAAAGCGGCAAGACTGTGAGAGAGCACGAATTGGGGGGTTGAAAGAGAGGTAGGAGTCAATGATGACACCAAGGCAGCACATTTGGTCGGTGGAGGTGATCTCGGTTTCACCAATGCTGATGGACATAGTGGGAGAAGAGGGGGTGTTCGGGGGATGGAAGATTAGAAGTTCAGTTTTAGCCATGTTTAGTTTCAGGAAGCGTTGGGTCATCCAGGCTGAGATGGCCGTGAGGCATTCGGAGACCTTGGACAGGAGTGATGGGGATAGGTCGGGGGAGGAGTGATAGATTAGGGTATCATCAGCATAAAGGTGGTAATGGAAACCATAGGAGCTGATGAGGGTGCCCAGAGAGGTGGTGTAGAGGGAGAAGAGGAGAGGGCCAAGGACTGACCCTTGGGGAACACCGACTGGCTGTGGGGTAGTAGGAGAGGAGGAGCTCGGAGTGGAGACGGAGAAGGAGCGATCGGAGAGGTATGAGGTGAACGAGGAGAAGACCGTGCCAGTGATGCCAAAGGAGCGGAGAGTGTTGAGCAGGAGAGGGTGGTCAACAGTGTCAAAGGCAGCCGACAGATCAAGCTGGATAAGGATAGAGAAGAGGTCTTTGGATTTAGCCGATAGTAGATCGTTAGTGACTTTGGTCAGGGCAGTTTCAGTGGAATGTAAAGGGCGGAACCCGGATTGGAGGGGGTCTAGAATGGAGTTAGCAGTAAGGTGGCTTAGGAGACGATAATAGGTCAGACATTCTAGGAGCTTGGAGGCAAAAGGGAGGAGGGAGATGGGCCTGTAGTTGGATGGAGAGTTGGGGTCCAGATTTGTTTTTTTGAGAAATGGGGAGACAAGAGCGTGTTTGAAGGAGGAAGGGAAGATCCCAGAGGATAGGGAAAGATTAAAGAGGTGAGCCAGGTGAGAGCAGACTGACGGACTGAGACGACGGATAATATTGGAGGGGATAGGATCGAGCGGGCAGGTGGAGGGAGAAGCGGATTGAAGGATAGAGTGGACTTCAGCGGCAGTGGTGGGGTAAAATGAGGACAGGGGTTGGAAGGAGGGGAGTGGAGATGTAGGAGGGGAGGAGGGAGAGGGTGAGGTCATGGCAGCAGTGATGGCAGTCCCGAGAGAGGAGATTTTGATTGAAAAGTAGGTAGTAAAATCAGCGGCAACGATGGAGCGGGAAGAGCTGGAGGAGGGGGGGCGGAGAGCAAGGAGTTGAAGGTGGCAAAGAGCCTGCGGGGGTTGGATGATTGGGAAAGGATGAGGGACTTAAAGTAGGATTCCTTGGCCAGAGCAAGGGCACAGCTGAAGGAGGAAAGAATGAATTTGAAATGGAGATAATTCACGAGGGAGCGTGATTTCTTCCAGAAGTGCTCAGCAGTGCGCGAATGGATGTGGGTGGGAGAGGTAGTCCACTGAGATAGGCCAAGAGAGGAGCAGAGAGAGAGGAGTTTGGACGTGCCAGGATCAGCGGGGTTATCCAAGGGGATGTTAAAGTCACCAAGAATGACAGATGGCAGGTCAGAGGAGAGGAAGTGTGGAAGCCAGGCGGCGAAGTTGTCAAGAAATTGGGAGATAGGGCCAGGGGGGCGGTAGATTGCAGCGACACGGAGGTGGTCGAATAGACGGATAGAGTGAGACTCAAAGGAGGAGAAAAGGAGAGAGGGTTCAGGGTGAATGACACTGTGGGTGCATGAGGCTGAGAGGAGAAAACCCACGCCGCCAGCTTGGCAACCGTCAGGCATGGGGGTGTGAGAGAAAGAGAGGCCACCATGGGAGAGAGCAGCTGGAGAGACAGAATCAGAGGTGGAGAGCCAGGTCTCGGTGATAGCAAGGAGGTGGAATGCGCTAGAGATGAAAAGGTCATGGATGGCAGGGAGTTTGTTGCAGATGGATCTGGCATTCCATAGTGCACAGGAAAGAGGGGGGGGTGGGTTGTGTATTTATGTGGATAAGGTTTTTGATATTGCAGAAGCGAGGGGGGGTTGTTGGGAGGGTGGGGGTGCGGGGGCGAGTGGTCAGGATAGTTATGGGATGGGAGGGGGGAGGAGCGGTAGGAGAAAGTGAAGTTGAGAGATTAACAGCCATGAGGACCAGAGGTGAGAGGGTAGGTTAGTGAAAGCAGACAGAGAGCAGGGATTTGGGAGGACAGACAGCATCTGTAGTAGATTTGCGAGGATGTGGTAGAAAACAGAGTGAGAGAGCAGTGATCCCCCCAACACCAGCCATTGGGCTAAGTGTACTTACCCTTCATTGGACCAAGAATCCAGCGTCCATCCTGAGAGTGAGATACCCCTCTTACATTTCCCTTTCATTCATTTTTTTATTATATTCAAATGTATTTGCATATGTCAATGTTTTAATTCTTTTAATATATAAAATCATTTATGTATTCTAAACATCCATTGAGATTGTGTATTCTTTCATTGTAGTATCAGCGCTGCTTCCTCTTTTTTCTTTTTGCATCACCTGTCCCAGTGACAGCCCCAACAGAGGGATTGACTACCCCTGTTACCAAGCAACAGCCTAGAGGAATCACTCATATAACAGGCACCCTCATATATACTCTCTAGTAGAGTATATAATTGTCTTTCTGCATAAGAGAGATTGACCTGCTTATAAGCAGACCATTGCCAGGTGGCTAAGGTCAGTGATTGCCTTTGCCTAAATAAGGTAGGTAGACCTATTCCATCTCTGATTTATGCACATACCACCGGGTCAGTTGCTTCCTCATGGGCTGTGCGTCATGGAGCTACACCGAGCAGTTGTGCTGGGCTGCCACTTGGTCCTCTGTTCACACCTTTACCAAATTTTACAGGTTCCATGAGTTCGCGTTGGAGGACGCTTCATTTGGACGGGCAGTGATGAGAACTGGCAGTCTGAGCATACCCTCCCATAGAACCCACTCGTGAAGGTCCCAAATTTAGCTGTGTCACCGGACTGGACGAAAGAGAAAAGGTGAGTTTTGTAAGAACTTACCGTTCAAACCCCTTTCTCTGAGTCCAGGCCGATGACACAGCGATCCCTCCCCTACGCTCAGTAAGTCATACCGTTCATGTGTGTCATGTTATGGTTATATGATTGTGCATATAAGATGTTGGGCATTGTACGGAGTTGTGTATCCTAGTGTGCTTTTTAAGTTGAACTGAAGCATGATGGGATGCGGAAGGAGAGGAGCCTGCATCCAGGGGAAAAGCTTTCCAGCATAGGTGCCTTGGCTCCTGCGGACCCTCCTACATCCCAAGGTTAGCTGTGTCACCGGACTGGACTCAGAGAAAGGGGTTCGAACGGTAAATTCTTACAAAAATTCCCTTATTTTATAGTGCAAAAAGTGCAATCCCTCACTTATTTAGAGACTACCAGTATAGACAGTGAATAAATAAATATAAATAATTAGAAAAATATCGACAAGACTTCAGAATATATACAGTGTCAGCAATATTCTTCGGTAGTTGTGTACTAGCACGGCACCCATCGCATCGCAGACCATATCGCATGCGATGCGATATCGGCCGATGTTGTACAATGGCATACAATATTAAAATTGTATGCCATTGTATATGGCATACAATGCCATACAATGCGATGCGATTATAAATTGTATAAGCACCCTAATGGGTGCTTACAATGCTTAAATGCACCCCCACACCACCCCCCAAGTATAAACGTGAACCTGAAGCGTGGCGAGCGCAGCGGTACGTGTCCTACGACCTTTTCATACCCCCACTATCCACGTCGGCGTGGAGTTGAGAACATAAAGTGTGGCGAGCACTGCGAGCCACCGAGCTCGAAGCGTGGCGAGGGGACGCGGATACCTTCACAGGTATCCGCGTCCCCTCGCGGGCTTCACAGGTATTCGCGTACGCTCGCCACGCTTCGAGCTCAGTGGCTCGCTGCGCTCGCCACACTTTCTATTCTCAACTCCACGCCGACGTGGATAGTGGGGGTATGAAAAGGTCGTAGGACGCGTACCGCCGCCCCTCGTGGGCTCGCTGCGCTCGCCACGCTTCGGGTTCACATTTATACTTGGGGGGTGGTGTGGGGGTGCATTTAACCATTGTAAGCACCCATTAGGGTGCTTATACAATTTAATATCGAATATGAGTTAAAATCACATCGCATCGCATGCCATCGGGTGTATGGCATGCGATTGAAAAATCGGGCGACTAATTATCGGGGAGCCGTGCTAGTACACAAGTACCTATTCTTCAAGTTGGCCTAATTTCCATAGGACCATAGAAATATATAGAAGATGGTAAGACTTCTGCGCCTCCAGTGTTCAAAAACAAAACTTTGTACTTATAATAGTGTGAAATCTCTGATGTAGAGATATCTTTGGCCCAAATATTCTCCTTCCTTCTACATTTACCCTCAAATATTTATATATATAACCTGTGACCACATGCTCAAATAAGTAAAGAAACGGGGCACAACACTCACCATAATAAACTAACTCACCTTAATACACAAAAAAATAGAAGAAAGTATAAATGCGGTTTCAGCTTTTATTTGTATCTTTGCAAAAGTCTCCCTTATTGAGTGCCGCCTGCACCGCTGTTTCTGCCTATATATATATATATATATATATATATATATATATATATATATATATATATACTGTATATACACTAAAAAAAAATACAGCAATATCTCCCCATATATCTTAAAGCAAGGCATGTCCCCTGTTCACATGTTCTGCTCTTATACATATGTATATTGTATATTATTGTATATAATTTACCAGGCCAGCCACCAGCGCTGCTCAGCTTGTTGACAATCCTATCCAGCGCAAACACTGTTGCGTTGTCTGCCGGGGATGTGAGGTGGAGCTGTGGGCTGTCAATCACATGCTCCACATAAACCCATCGGAGGCGCTGCATGCAGCCACACAAGTGCATGAGCTGTCCCACGGCCATCTTGTTTTCTGGGAAAATGCAGCTGACTGCTGAGGTTGCGGTAGACACTTTCCACAGCCCCGCAAGCAGGGAGTGCGGCCTGGTTCTGGTGAAATGTGGGCTGGCCAGGGGCTGCCTTGGTATCCGAGCATTCTGAGCAACCATAGGGTTGGTCAGAAGATTGATGGTGCAACAGCTGGAACGTCTTTGTACGCAAGTTGTGATTTTGTACTGCAGCATATGTAGATGCAGTCACAAAATAATTAAGTGTCCACCTCTGAATCAGGGCCTTAGTGAGATATGTGACTCACAGATACTATTAGATATTTGTCTTTGATCTTCCTTAACCTATTTTAAGATTTAAAAAATGCCAATCAGCAGTATTTACTATTATATAGTTGTCTTTGTTCTTAGCATACACAGCACAACACAGCCCAGATGCAGAAAGTTCATGGCAATTTATTTTTCAAGAAGCATTAACCTTCTGCTAAAAGCAGAGCAGGGCATTACAGCCTTATAATGACACTATTTAAATACAATTACCTTACATTTTACTTTTTGAAGTTAGATTTTGCTGTTTTAGAATTGATTTTCCCACATTTGGTTGTGTAAACTGATTTATCTACTCATTTAACCTGTGCATTGGGGTTGTTTTGGTTATTCATTTGTAAAATGGGATAAATATAAAATCTAGTAAAGATTCCATGCATTCCAGTAATAGTCACTCTTCAGCAGCTTGGATTAGAACCCTCACTACATCTGGTTATTATTAACAATAAATATTTACTATGGATTACACAGGCTATTCTTAAATATGGTGCCAATCTGGGAATTCTAATGCTTTTGTCACAAATCATTTGGTCAGAAATTAATATGAAAGTTGGTTTGGTTTTGTACATAAATGGCAGTTGAGACCACTCTGAGTATATCCCCATTTTGTTTTATATAATCTGTAACACACAATTATACTGTATGATTATAGTTACATGTTTGTTCTTCATAGGCTCTTACATGCCTTGATGGATCTGGGCCAATCTTGGTACACATTCCCTTCATTATCCAACTTAAAATACTAGCAGGGTTTCAAGTGTATCTGTTTGTGTATCTCTCTCTGAGGTCATGCTGACATCATACACCCAGAGCCCTGACTACACAGCTCACCAACAGTAGGGCGATATCACTGGAAAAGCTACTCACATAAGGGTAGGAACTGCACAAAGATAAGGACAGCTTGGTGCAATGTGGCAGCAGACTTGGAGAATGATTGTTGAATATCAGAGGAAAATAGAAATTATTAACAGTTGCACATACCCTTCATTATTCAACTTAAAATACTGCCATGACTGCAACTAAAAAAATCAGACCCTTTTGGGGCCAGGGCTATATAAGTGTATATGTGATACATACGGATGACCGATGCTGGCATCCCGATAGAGGTAAGTTTACTTACCATCCCCCTGCCCCCCTGCAACCTAAATCTTTCCCCCCTGCCCTCGCGGCCTAACCCTAACCTAGCACTAATGGTGGATATGGGCCACACAACATGTCTAACACCAGCATAACTGTGTTGGCCTCGGTAACCTTTGGCCTGGCATGGCCAACAACTTTCTCCTGTGCCTTATTTTTTTTTTTTCAATTTTAATTCACAGTCCACAAAGCCCCTCCCGATAAATGCCCTGCTGCCTGCCCCCCCTCTGCAACTTGTGTTCCCATGCACAGGCTACGAATTGATGTTTAACATAAACATCCATTCACATGCTGCGGGGGAACATGCACATCATTCGATGATCGGCGACCATCAATGATGTGGAAGGCTCACACATATGTAAGGTTGCTCTGAGGCAACCTTATATATGCGTGCACCCTTGGGAGGAAATGGGCAGGCAGCTGACATCCAGTGTTGTCAGCTGCCCGGTCCCCCCACCGCAACACAGTCTCATTACCACAAGAACGCCCAGCATTCTCGTGGGACCGCCAATTAAATGTTGGCCGTTCCCATATGGTAATGGGGCTGCCCTCCACCCCACACCCCTCTCTAAACACCCGCCCCCTGTCCTGCTTGCACCCAGCGATCCAACTATTCGCAGTGGGTGCACGCACCCAGCGCATGCACATGCGCAGAAATGAACATGCATACAGCCTGACCATCGGTCAGGCTGCAAATGTATTCTAGTTGCGAAGTAACCAGAATACCTCCCCCTTAGAGTGTTATGACCATACCCTGCAATATACAGTATGATGCATTACAGGATTTACTAATGGAATAAAATAAACTACAGGAAATGCTTATGTATCAAATCGGTGTCATGTATATTCTTATATATGAAAAAAATAAAAAGATTATAAATACATATTTTATTAACCTTCTCCTTATAAAAAAAATAAGAACACTAAAACTGAATACATAGATCAGATGTGGGGAACCTTTTTTCTACCAAGGGCCATTTGGATATTTATAAAATCCTTCGGGGGCCATATAAAAATGATCAGCACCATATACATGTAGGCATTATACACACGGGCAGCAGCATATACATGTGGGCATTATACACACGATCAGCGGCATATACATGTGGGCATTATACACACGGACAGCGGCATATACATGTGGACATTATACACTCGGGCAGTGGCATATACATGTGGGCATTATATACATGCGGACATACACATAACAGTTCTGCCCACCACTGCAGAGACACCACAGGGTGGACTAATTAATGCGCAGCAGTGCGAGGGTGATATGGATGACTGACAGATCCATGGGGTTGTCATTTATTCATAAAAAGTGACAGTGTGGAGGAAAGGGGGGTGTCACCCCCCAAACAGGTTTATGTGATTATTTCAGACATAATCACATAAACCTGTTTGGGGGTGACACCCCCCTTCCTCCACACTGTCACTTTTATGAAGAAATGACAAACCCCTGGATCTGTCAGTCACTGGGGAAGGGAGGTCAGCATGAATGAGGCTGCTGATCACTGGGTGGTTGGGTGAGAAGAGCGGCACAAGAGGCAGCCAGGGAAAGTGATGAGCCGGAAGCAGCATTTACCTTTACACTTAATAGGTATTAGCTCTGGCTGCACAGCGTGATGGAGACTGCTGCTGTTGCGGCTGATGGTCTGCATGGCGGGCGCATCACAACACTCACGAGAGTTTCCATGTCCCTACCGCAGCCCTCAGTGATTGGCGGGCGCATCTTCTGCACAGATCTCCCCCTTATCTCGCCGGGCGGCCGGCCGGCAGGGGGTGCATCACCTCCAACATATTGCTGGAGGGTAAACGGGCAGATGGGCCGGGCAAACTGGGTACGGGGGCTGTATCCGGCCCACGGGCTGGAGGTTTCCCACCCCTGAAATAGATACATGGGGAGGTGTGCTTTCCAATTCAATAGGCTGTGGGCTGTATAGGCTGTGGCCCATATAGGCTGTGTGCATGGTGTAGCTGTATGCATAATAGTTTTGAAGTGCGGCATAATTGAAACATAAATGCAGAGTTATACTGGCGTTACACTGAAGTGAAACAGAAGGACAGAAAACAACAACAACTCAGAAAACCAAAGACTGCTTTGAGTGAGCTCACTCTATCCTCACATCCATACTACCCCAGGCTGCTTAATCTGGCTATTCATCCATAACATCACCATTTTTACATCTGCAAACAACTTTTACTATCACTGTTAATGCTTGTATTTGCACTGTCAGTTTTGAAAATGCACAGCTGTACCTCTAATGACTTCACCTCTCCTGCACTTGCATTGATAGTAGGTGTCCCCCAACATTTTATTCTTGGTCCTCTTCTTCTCTATCTCTACATGTCCTCTCTGGGTGAGCTCACTTGCTCACTCGAATTCCACTATCACCTCTATGCTGATAATAATGAAATCTACCGCTCCTCTCCTGATCTCTCTCCCTCTATCCTCACTCATTTCTCTAAATGTCTCTCTGCTGTCTACTCTTGTATGACCCAGCACTTTTTTAGACTTAAAATATCAAAGACTAAGTTGACCTCTTCCCACCCTCCTGCATAAAACTCGACCATCTCTCATCCTAACCTTCTGTTTATGCCCACTTCTACCCCTTCTGTGTCACCCCTGTCTGTCTAACCCTCCCCTTTAGAATGTAAGCTCTCATGATCAGGGCCGTCTCTCCTCATGTGCCTTTCTTAGAATATATAAACCTCTGCCACCCTTATAATTGCTTCAGTGTCCTATCCCCTGATGCAACTATCCATATTAACCATGTACTTGTCCTAAACGGTCTTGTGATGTAATTCGTTGTGTGTTTTTGCTCATAATTATTCTCTGTAAAGCGCTGCAGAATTTGTTTGTGCTATATAAGAACCTGTTAATAAAATAAAATAAATACATTCAATGAAGTATCTTAATAAACACAGGTAGAACCTATAGATGAGATATAAAATATGTAATGTGCAATGGAAATCATGAGGCATATACTTTAACCATGTAGTTGATAGTCTGTGGAGTCCTTAGTGCCACTCAAAACGAGTGAAAATCAGACAGAAGAGTTGAAAGAGAAGTAAGAAGCAATTTAGACCAAATTTTTATCAAATTTGATGCTGGCGTTGTGCTTTGTATACAAATGTTTTTTTCTTAATCAAATGTTTTTTTATGAGAATGGCGTCATCCTGCTGCTATTATGAAAAATCTCCCACACAAAATGTCCACCCTCTTATAGCAGACCTTTTTTTGGATGCTAGAGGAGGCCAACGCCTCCTCTAGCATCCAAAAAAAGGTCTGCTATAAGGTGGCAGACATTTTGTGAGGGAGATTTTTCATAATAGCAGCAGGAGCCGAGCCAGGAGGAGCGCCGGGGGTTAGGCAGGCAGCAGCGGAAAGATTGGCCCCAGCAGACCCCTAGCACCCACAATTTACTCAGCGCCTTCCTGCTAGAATCCAATCACAGTCAATACAGACTTTAGCAAAAGCACAGATATGAGTATCTCCCATTGATTCAGCAACTCAATTTCAGCAGCTCTAAAAAAAAACACATTTTGACAAAGGTACCCCAGTGGCTACCAAAGTGGATTTACCTGAGACCAAAATTACGGAAAGATGGGACAGGCCCATATGAGATGCCAGAAAGTACCAGTGTCAACACTACATTGGGGCAGACATATGATTGTCTACCTCCAAATGTAACCAACTGTACTGGAGTCATATAGGTTCTGTGCAAAATAAAGAGTTGTTCCTGTTGAAATCATACAGATTTATTAGCGACTCGTGGAGTATCCCTGACTAAATCCCACTCTTCATCACTCATAGGTCCCACATCTCCCTCCCAAACCCCTCATAAGGAAGTCAAGGAATCTATATGACACTTAGACAGCAGAAAAGAATATGCAATCGAGAATGTTTTTACAGAGCCCAAGTTAATTGTAAAAGCTTAAATGGGGCATGGCGTAATTAATGGAGGAGCATCATGAAACTGTAGAGCATGTCTAAGCTGAAGGAATCTAAAAAAAATTAACTGGAACTGGAAGTGTTAGTGATATTAATACCTAAATATTTAAATTTAGTAGTCCATTGTAATGGAAGAGATACCAATGGAGCGACAGGGGGAGACCCAAGTAACAGCATGATAAAGGACATACACCAATTTATGAGAAGGCCAGAGAACCTTCCAAAATACCCATCACCTCCAACAGTACAGGCATGGCTATAGAGTAATCCTGTAAAAATAACAAGAAATCATCCGCATACAAAGCAACCGTATCCATTTGGGAACCAATCTGAAGCCCCATTATATCCTGATGAGATTTAATAATACAAGCCAACGGCTCTATGGCTAAAGCGAAGAGGACAGGTGAGAGGGGGCTCCCCTGTCTAGTACCATTAGTCAGTGAAAATTGAAAAGAGACATACCCATTTACAGAGACCCTAGCGGTGGGATGTTGATACAACAGTTTAACCCAATTTAAGAAAACTAGCCCGATCCCCAAACCCCGCATGACCTTCCAAAGATATCTCCATTCCACAGAATCAAATGCTTTGGCAGCATCTAGAGACGCTATAACTGAGTTAGAAGTATTGTCATGTGGGGCCCTGAGATGAGGGTACAAATGGCGCAGTCTAATAGAAGTAGACATGCCTGGCATAAAACCAGACTGATCTGGATGTACTATAGTAGCAATGACAGAATTAAGTCTAACAGACAGAATATTTGCCAGTATCTTGGCATCGGTTGGAATGAAAGAAATTGGTGTCACAACTGAAGGGCTGGATGAAGTCGTGTGGTGTGTAGCAACCGGAGGCAGACCAGAGGAGGAAGGTTTGTTGAAGATGCGATGGAAAGAGGTAATGAAAGCTTCATAGTCATTGAGCAGGGGGTCAGAGCATTCCCAGAGAGGGGATACCCAGTCCAGAGCTGACCCTGCCAGGAGAGACACAATATATGCCACCTTTGCCTTGGAGGTAGGAAAGTGAGATGACTGTAAGGTGAAATGAACATCGCATTGGTTCAGGAACCCACGGCATCCCTTCGGTGAACCATCATATTTGCTGGGCATTGGTAATTGCATGTGATGAGGTACTACGGGTCCAGGTATAGGAACAGGGACTGGAACCTCTGGTGCTGTAGCCACAGAAACTGAGGGAGCCGCATGGGGCGGAGACAAGGCCTGAAGAAATTGAGCCACTTGGCGTTGGGTAGTCTCTACTTGCTCTAGACGAGCCACGATGCTTGAAATGCGTCCGCAATGGAAGCCTGTTCTTCACCCGACTCCATCGGGTCAGTACAAACTGTCACAACTGAAGGGCTGGATGAAGTCGTGTGGTGTGTAGCAACCGGAGGCGGACCAGAGGAGGAAGGATTAAATCATGCAGGTTTAATAATAGAATTCATAAATGGGAAACAATACACACTTGAATACTTTCTTAAGTGGCAGTAATAATTGAGCCAGCACGGCGCTTTGGAAGAAGAAAAGTTCATTTAAATAATGACAGTTCAAGGCACTGAGGACGGCAGGCTGGGGTCTTGAAGAAAGAGAGGATCCGGAAAGAGAATGTACTTGATGGTAAATGAAGGATCCTTGAAGACTGAAAGAAGATGAATGATGACTGAAGAATGAAGAATTTGCTTGGAAGCAGAAGACTTGAAGAGCTAGGCCAGAAAGCTCAGGGATGCAGGCAGAGACCAGACTGTGGAGAAGACTGGCAGCGATGGGGTTAAGCAGTAACCTAGACCAGCCACAGAGCACAGGAAGCAAGGCACCAAGTCAGGAGAGGTGAGTCAGAGAGCCGGAGTCAGCTGGTAGCTGTGAACGCCTCTGGAGACTCTTTGTACTGACACTGAACAGGCCTAGGCAGATCCCCTATATCCCTAGAGGACGGCTGCCATTGGCTGTCAGGTCAGTATGGGCGGAAACCTTAGACATGGGCCAATCTGCTATTTGCCCTTAACCAAGATGGCGGCGCCGGCCTCCCGGCGCCACTACAGCACACACTGCTACACCTGCCGGCGTCCCATGCTGCCTGCTGCCCACCAGACTGCCTGCTGCCGCTGACCTGGAGACCACTACACGTTAGCCGACGGCAGACGCGAACGGGTGAGTAATATGCCCGCCGCGCACCGCCGCGGCTGCGTGTGACAGTAGCCCCCCCTTTCTGGGTGACCCCAGGGCACCTACGCACCTTGTGTGGATTCCTTTGAAAGAATTGTCTCACCAGTCGGGGAGCATGGAGGTCTGCAGCATCAACCCAGGAATTCTCTTCAGGACCGAATCCAAGCCACTCTACCAGATACTGAAGATGGGTATTGCGACAATGTGAGTCGATAATGCGCCTCACCTCAAACTCTGTCTCTCTCTCTCAGCCAATTTTGGGCGGTTTAGGCACCTTCTTCTGATATAAGTTCAATCTCAAGGGCTTCAGAAGAGACACATGGAAAGAATTTGATATCTTCAGGGAAGAAGGGAGCTGTAGTCTGTAGGCCACCGGATTAATCACCTGAGTGATTGGGTATGGCCCGATGAACCGGGGAGCCAGCTTCATGGATGGTAACCAAAGGCGTATGTGGCGGGTAGAAAGCCACACTCGATCTCCAACCTTCAATTTAGGAGCCGCTCTTCTTTTCCTGTCCACCATCCTTTTATATCGAGCGGATGCTTTGAGGAGAGCGGTATGAACGTCTGACCAGATTTTTGCAAACCGTAGGGAAGAAGCAGCTGCAGGGACATCGGACGGAGATAAGTCTGAGAACTCTGGAGATCGGGGATGTTTGCCAAAGACAGTAAAAAAGGGAGTGGTGCCGGAGGATGAATGATAGGAGTTATTGTGCGCAAATTCCGCCCAAGGCAGAAGGTCTACCCAGTCATCTTGAGAGGAAGAGATGAACAAATGAATGAAGGCTTCCAAGTCCTGGTTGACACGTTCCGTCTGCCCGTTGGTTTGTGGGTGGAAAGCAGTGGAGAACTTGAGCTTGACTTGTACAGTGGAACAGAGGGCCCTCCAAAACTTTGCAACGAACTGCACTCCACGGTCAGATATAATCTCTTTGGGCAACCCATGGAGTTTGAAGATAGTGGAAATGAAGAGCTGAGCCAAAACTGGAGCGGATGGGAGGCCTTTCAATGGGAAGAAGTGCACCATTTTTGAGAACCGGTCAACTACCACCCAGATTACCGTATGCCCTTTTGAGGGAGGAAGTTCGCAGATAAAGTCCATAGACAAGTGGGACCATGGTTCTGTTGGTATGGCTAGAGGAAGAAGAGGACCGGCTGGAGACGTTCTGCAGGACTTATGCTGGGCGCACTTTACACAGGAGGCAACAAAGCTGGTTACATCGCGACGAATGGTAGGCCACCAGTATGAACGCAACAGGAACATTAAGGTCTTCTGTGTCCCAGTATGTCCTGCAAAACGGGAAGCGTGTGCCCAGGACAGCACTCTCTTGCGGAGATTGAGAGGAACGAAGGTCTTGCCTGGTGGGGGTGAAGGCTGGACCGTTACTTGAGCAAAGACCAGAGGGTCGAGGATTGGTCGAGGAGGAGTCTCAAGGTCTGCCGGGGTCTCAAAAGAGCGTGAAAGAGCATCGGCCTTGGCATTCATCGTCCCGGTCTGAATCTGATTTGAAAATCGAAACGTTCGAAGAACATGGCCCAGCGGGCTTGACGAGCTGTAAGACATTGGGCGTGCTTGAGGAATGAGAGATTCTTATGGTCAGAATACACAGTGATTTTATGTCGTGCCCCCTCCAGGAGGTACCGCCACTCCTCCAACGCTGATTTGACTGCCAGTAACTCCTGCTCCCCAATGGGGTAATTCTTCTCCGCTGGAAGAAACTTCTTGGAGAATAAGGCACATGGGTGAAGTTCCTGGTCCTCCCCTCTCTGCGACAAGGTTGCCCCTACCCCCTCTGAGGATGCGTCCACCTCGAGAATGAAGGGTTTGTCGAGGTTTGGCTGGAGAAGGATTGGGGCGGAGACAAAAGCATTCTTTAGTTGTTGGAAGGCTTGAGAGGCCTCAGGTGACCACTGACTTGGGTCTGATCCCTTTATGAGTTAGAGCAGTAAGGGGTGCAGCAAGGGTAGAGAATTTCCGGATGAAGCGACGATAATAATTTGAAAAGCCCAGGAACCTCTGGATGCCTTTGAGCGTGGTGGGCGCTGTCCAGTCTAAGATGGCTCTTACTTTTTCTGGGTCCATCTCTATCCCAGTGCTGGAGAGGATGTGGCCAAGGAACGGAATGGAAGTGACCTCGAAGACGCACTTGTCTAGCTTGCAGAACAGTTGATTTTGGCGAAGGCGCCGCAGGACTTCAGATACTGTTTGACGATGGAGATCGAGGTTAGACGAGAAGATGAGGATATCATCGAGATACACCACGATGGAATGATACAGCAAATCTCGAAATATGTCGTTTACAAATTGTTGGAAGACGGCCGGGGCATTGCAAAGACCAAATTGCATCACCAGGTATTCGTAGTGGCCGTCTCGGGTGTTGAAAGCCGTCTTCCACTCATCTCCAGAACGGATTTGGATCAAGTTGTACGCCCCTCTTAGATCCAGTTTAGTAAAAATAGAAGCCCCTCTGATCTTATCGAATAATTCGGTGATGAGGGGTAAAGGATACCGGTTCTTGATCGTGATATCGTTCAGGCCCCTATAGTCGATACACGGCCGGAGAGTTCCATCTTTTTTTTTTTACGAAGAAAAACCCCGCTCCAGCTGGCGAAGTAGATGGGCGAATGAACCCTTTATTCAAGTTCTCACGAATGTAGTCAGACATAGCCTTGGTCTCAGGTAGAGACAAGGGGTAGATGCGGCCCCGAGGTGGAAACTTCCCAGGCATCAACTATATCGGACAGTCCCAGGGTCGATGAGGCGGCAGGGTATCGGCACCTCCCTTGCTGAAGACGTCAGAAAAATAATAATATGGTGTGGGTATCGACAAGGGTGAAGCTGGTGAAGACGGAAGACTGGAACCTCCTTCTTCTTGAGGATTAGTTTGGTGGAGTGGAATGACACGAGGCATGCAAGTGGTTAGGCAGTTCGTACCCCAGGCTTTGATCTCCATACTGGTCCAATCAATATGAGGTTTGTGTTTAGCAAGCCATGGTAGGCCCAGGACCATCTGGTGTGACGACTGAGGAAGGACCAAAAACTCTAGAGCCTCTTGATGTAAAGCACCCACGAGAACTGTCACTGGATTGGTTTGAAGGGTGATTTGCCCACTGCTGATGCGACTCCCATCCACTGCAGTGAGAACCAAGGGATGGACCAAAGGTTGTACCGCCAAGGAATGTTGAAAGACGAAAGAAGAAGAAAGAAAGTTTCCAGCCGCTCCGGAATCTAGTAAGGCCTGGATCTTGATTTTCCCCTGAGGGCACACAAGGGTAACAGGAATGGTGGAAACAGTTGAGGAGGGAGATGAAAGCAGGACTCCTAACCTGGCCTCCCTCGGGGAGGTTAGGAGCGGTCGTTTCCCGGACGCAATGGACAGGAAGACAGCAAATGAGCGGAAGAACCGCAGTACATGCAAAGATTCTCTCGACGTCTACGGGATTTTTCTTCCAAGGAGAGCAGAGAGCAGTTGATCTGCATGGGTTCATCTGGTGGTGTAGTTGTGGAGGGGCCTGGTCTAGGAACAGGAACAGCGTTGGAGGTGAAACGAGGGCGGAGACGATCGGAGCAATTTCTCTCTAGTTGGCGCTCCTGCATCCGTAGATCTACTTTGTTGCACAAGGAGATGAGTTCGACCAAAGTAGCAGGAGAGTCACGGGTAGCTAATTCGTCCATGATACGACCTGCCAGCCCATTCCAGAAGGCGGAGACGAGAGCCTCTTCGTTACATTTTAATTCTGAAGCCAGAGTCTGGAACTGCACAACATATTGTCCCACTGATCGGCTACCCTGGCGAATCCTAAAGATCTCAGTGGCGGCAGAAGACACTCTGCCAGGTTCGTTGAAGATGCGACGGAAAGAGGTAATGAAAGCTTCATAGTCATTGAGCAGGGGGTCAGAGCATTCCCAGAGAGGGGATACCCAGTCCAGAGCTGACCCTGCCAGGAGAGACACAATATATGCCACCTTTGCCTTGGAGGTAGGAAAGTGAGATGACTGTAAGGTGAAATGAACATCGCATTGGTTCAGGAACCCACGGCATCCCTTCGGTGAACCATCATATTTGCTGGGCATTGGTAATTGCATGTGATGAGGTACTACGGGTCCAGGTATAGGAACAGGGACTGGAACCTCTGGTGCTGTAGCCACAGAAACTGAGGGAGCCGCATGGGGCGGAGACAAGGCCTGAAGAAATTGAGCCACTTGGCGTTGGGTAGTCTCTACTTGCTCTAGACGAGCCACGATGCTTGAAATGCGTCCGCAATGGAAGCCTGTTCTTCACCCGACTCCATCGGGTCAGTACAAACTGTCACAACTGAAGGGCTGGATGAAGTCGTGTGGTGTGTAGCAACCGGAGGCGGACCAGAGGAGGAAGGATTAAATCATGCAGGTTTAATAATAGAATTCATAAATGGGAAACAATACACACTTGAATACTTTCTTAAGTGGCAGTAATAATTGAGCCAGCACGGCGCTTTGGAAGAAGAAAAGTTCATTTAAATAATGACAGTTAAAGGCACTGAGGACGGCAGGCTGGGGTCTTGAAGAAAGAGAGGATCCGGAAAGAGAATGTACTTGATGGTAAATGAAGGATCCTTGAAGACTGAAAGAAGATGAATGATGACTGAAGAATGAAGAATTTGTTTGGAAGCAGAAGACTTGAAGAGCTAGGCCAGGAAGCTCAGGGATGCAGGCAGAGACCAGACTGTGGAGAAGACTGGCAGCGATGGGGTTAAGCAGTAACCTAGACCAGCCACAGAGCACAGGAAGCAAGGCACCAAGTCAGGAGAGGTGAGTCAGAGAGCCGGAGTCAGCTGGGAGCTGTGAACGCCTCTGGAGACTCTTTGTACTGACACTGAACAGGCCTAGGCAGATCCCCTATATCCCTAGAGGACGGCTGCCATTGGCTGTCAGGTCAGTATGGGCGGAAACCTCAGACATGGGCCAATCTGCTATTTGCCCTTAACCAAGATGGCGGCGCCGGCCTCCCGGCGCCACTACAGCACACACTGTAACACCTGTCGGCGTCCCATGCTGCCTGCTGCCCACCAGACTGCCGCTGACCTGGAGACCACTACACGCTAGCCGACGGCGGGCACGAACGGGTGAGTAATATGCCCGCCGCGGCTGCGTGTGACAATTGGTCTATAGGAATCAGGAAGTAAAGGATCCTTTCCTGGTTTGGGGAGGACAACAATAATAGCCTCTGACATTGAAGCTGGAAACGTATTTGACATAAATAATTCTGAATATAGAGTATGCAACCGAAGTGCAAAAATGTTAATATTATTTTTATATAATTCAATGGGTATGTCATCATTGCCAGGAGCAATAGCTGTTGTTACCTACTCCAAAGTTATAGGAGCATCCACACTAGCAGCAGCCTCACGGGTAAGCCTGGAGAGAGCAATAGAATCCATATACTGTATAAAGTCACCTATAGAACAATGCAAGTGAGATCTATAGATATCGTCATAGAAAGAAAAATGTTAGCAATAGCTGGGGTAGTAGTGTCTATATTTCCCACAAAATCAGCCAATTGGGTGATAGTGGTAGAAGGATGATGAGAATGCACTAAATGAGCTAGATAGCTACTTTGTCTATCAGCATGTATATATGTTATTGGATCTAAACAATAAACTATAGGATTCTTATCAACTAAATAAGCCAACCATGCATTTTGAGCTGACAGCCACCGAGCCTTAGTTATGTTCGAACCATCACTTAAACACTGCATCTCTAGAACCCGATACTCAGTCTCCAATTTATTTTCAGTGTACCTAAAATACAGTTTGAAATCTCGATACGTTTAATAAGTGAACCCCGCATATAAGCCTTAAACAAATCCCACACAATCACAACAGATGCAGAACCCACATTATCAGAGAAGTAACCCTCGCATTAACTCTCCAAGTCAGAGTTAGCCTTTAATTTAAGTAACCATGATGGATGAAGCTTCCAATATGACTGACCCTTCTGGCTCTCGACCGACATGGTCATCAATAAAGGAGAATGGTCAGAGACCCCACTGGACTCATAATGCATGTCAGTTATTCTAGGAAGGAGAGCAGGGGAGACAAATGCTAAGTCAGTTCTTGAGAATGAGCCATGAGTCCTGGAAAAACAGGAAAACTGTTGCACTGTAGGGTGATGGGATCTCCATATGTCAATCCAACCCAGCCCATCAATAGAGCTAGCAAATACAGACAGGCTGCTATGTGACAAAGTTACATGAGGGGGATTCCACTTATTCAAATTCAATTCCATGAGATTATTAAAAATTACAGGGGTACAAGGAGAGGAAGCAATAAAGCAGCAGCTTTTTAAAGAATATCATAAAAGAATGGGAGAGGGACTTATACTGCCAAAATAAAGTAGGGCTGGGAGTAAAGTCTGCATTCCAAACAAATAAAACGGCCATAAGGGTCACATTTAGTAGAGATCAACTCAAATTGCACTTTGAGTTGATTGAATTGTCTTTTTGCTCAAAATAATCACCCTAATGATAATGCAACTTGAGTGAGAGGAGTGTGATACGTCCAACCACTCCAGGGTTTATGGAGGGATTACAATTTATTACCGTATAAGTGTGTTTCTGATAAACAAACCACATTAGAGGCATATTTTTTTTGAAGTTTTAACACCAAAGAGCGTTTCACTCGATCATTGAGGCCCCTAACATTTGACGCCAAAAGTTTTAAAGAAGACATGACTATAGCAATCGGATATACATATTCATTTCAGGAGAGCACCTAAATAAGGACCAGGAAACTTGACACAAAAACAGGACTGAAGCAGCGCTTTGAAAAATATATTGCCCTTTTATAGCAACAGCACACAGGACAGCAAGCCTGTATTATTATTTCTATGGTACAGCTCCCCTTTATTTTTACAGCACACATGACAGATCCCCTTTATTTAATCGGCACACAGGGCAGCACTGCATTATTTTTTCAAGGTAGGGCAGTGCCCCTTTATTTTTATCAGCACACAGGGCAGCGCTGCTTTGTTTTTTCAGGACAGGGTAGAGCCCCTTAATTTTTACAGCACACAGGGCATCGGCCCTTTACAGCAACAGCACATACAATAGCAACCCTGTATTATTATTTCTATGGCGCACACAGGACAGTGCCCCTTTATTTACTCAGCACACAGGGCAGCACCACTTTATTTTTTTTTGGACAGGGCAGTGCCCCTATATATTTACATCACACAGGGCAGAGCTCCTTTACAGCAACAGTACACAGGACAGCAACCTTGTATTATTATATATTCTACTGTGCACACGGGAGAGCACCTCTCAGGGGCATAACTAGAAGGATGTGGGCCCCATAGCTAAATCTTGGAAGCCCCCCCCCCATTGTCACTACAATGCCCATTGTGGGGGTGGGGGTGGAGAAGAGAGATAGAGTAAAGGTGCCCATACACGGTACAATTTTTGTATACAATTTGGACTAGATCGCATCTTATTGCATAGGAGATCTAGTACAAAAAGTATGTGCAGCACATTTTTGTGCTGTGCGATGAGATGTGTGACGGGAGCGCGCATTTCATCGCACCCAGCAATTGTACCATATATGGGCACCTTTAGAGACAGAGGGTGTTGGGGAGAGACATAGGGGAGGGTGCTTTATGGAAAAGAGTGACAGAGAGAGATGAGCAACAGAGAAAGTGAGGGGGCGATAAGACAGGGAAAAAGAGTGTCATCGAGAGACGGGGAGAGAGAGAGCGCAGGTAGAGAGGATGGGAGGCTGTCAGAGAGAGGGGAAGTGTGGGGAAAGAAGTGGGGGGAAGAGAGAGAGGATAGGGACCAGCGGCAGAGAGAGATAAAGAGGTGAGAGATCATTTGAGAGAGTGGTGGCAGGAGGAAAGAGAGAGCAGGAGGGAAAAGAGAGAGGGTAAGGTGATAGAGGGCAGGATATGCACCCCCAGTATAGATGGCACTGTGTGCGTCCCACTGCACCCCACTCCCCCTGTAAAACTACTGCTGTGTCAGGGCTGGATTAAGGTCTGTGGGGGCCCTGGACAACAAAAATTGTGGAGGCCCCCTCCTCTCACCCCCCCCCAGTTACAGGCAGGGACAGGCACATTTTGAAAGGGCACCCCCAACACACCACTTCCACCATTATCACTACAATGCCTTTTGGGGGGCTCAATTTAATTCAGCACGCTATGTGGGATGCAGTTACAATCCCGGCGGTCGGGATCCCAGCGTTCAGAATCCCGACGCCGGAATCCCGACCGCCGAAATGCCGACACTTTCTCCCTCCGTGGGTGTCCACGACACCCCTGGAGGGAGAATAAATGAGTGTGCCGAGCGTAGCGAGGCACCGGGCCCGCTGCGTGGGGAGCGCAGCGAGCCCGCAAGGGGGGGCGATCCACGTCCCCCCCTTGTCGGCATTTCGGCTGTCGGGATTCCGGCGTCTGGATTCTGAACGCCGGGATCCCGACCGCCGGGATTCAATACTGAATCCCGCTATGTATAGCATTTTGAGGGATAGAAAGGGGGAGATATAGAGAGGGAGCCAGGGAGAGAAACAGGAAGTGAGATGGGGGTGCCAGGGAGAGACAGGGAGTGCAAGAGGGTTCCAGGGTGAGAAAGGCGGACAGAGGTTGTCAGGGAAAGACAGGGAGTGACAGAGGGTGTCAGGTGGGGGAGAAGATGAGAGGGGGAGGGGGGAAGGGGGAGTAAAGGACAAGGGGGGTAAAGGATGAAAATGTGAAGAGAGAGTAGTGGATGAGAGAAGGAGGGGGGTAGAGGATGAGAGGAGGTGGTAGAGGACAAGGAGGGGGTGATAGAGGACAGGGGGGCTCTGACCACAGTCTAAGCAGCAGGAAATGTACCTCCAGCATCACAGGGATCCCATCACTGATGACTGGTCTTCAGCTCCTGATCCCCAGAGCCAGCCCAGCAGCCAAAACTGCTTGTCACCGACATCACAGAGTTTCCATCTCCGGTGCTGAGTCTTCAGCTCTTCAGCTCTGTATCCCTAGCACCTCCCTCTCCACGCATTGTAGCCCGGCTGGTTGAGGGCTCCCTTTCACTGCCCAGGTAACAGCCCCGTGGTGCCCGGACCCCACTGCTTGCCTCCCACCCGCCGCCGCCACTACTGCAGACTGGAGTGTGGGGGCCCCTGATGTATGGGGGCCCAGGTTGACTGCCCCTGTCGCCCCATGGGTGATCCACCACTGCTCTGTGTACCTCTCCAAGCAGCCCCCTACAGATGGTGCTTTGTAAGTCCGGCAGCGCAGCACTGGGTTTCCTCTCACCAGCGCCGGGCTACCACCGGGTCTCTGCACTGAGTTGCCAGGATCCACACCACCGGGTCCCCGCACTGCCGCTTTGGGGGGTAGATTTACGAAGTGGCGTTGATGTGTAAATGCGCTATCCCCGTGCGTTATAGCAGGGGATAGCGCATCGCCTAATCTATCACACCCGCCGAGCGTTTACTCTAACGCCGGCGGTGTGGGGCAGGAGGCATAGCGCAGGGGCGATATATTGCACTGCGCCCCTGCCTCCTGCCAGATTTATGAACGGTCAGCATCGCTGACCGTTCCGCCGCCTGCAGCTGTCGACTTCGCCAGCTGCAGGCGGCGATGCCCTATACCTAACAGCAGGGACAGCTCTGTCCCTGCTGCTGGCGCTGAGCTGCGCTGGGATCTCGCGAGACTAGCGAGATCCCGCGCATGCGCAGTCAGCCGGCCAGGGGGAAGGAGACGGCGTATCAGTATTAACTGATGCGCTGTCTCCAGGAGGGACATCGCCGGAGGGGGGAGTTAGCGCTCCCCCACTCCGGCGGCAAGATCTTAATAGATCTTGTCGGTGTCCCCTCCTGCTTCGCCTCGCTAATGAGGCGAAGCAGGAACTGTTATAGCGGCGCGATAGGCGCCGCTATAATAAATCTACCCCTGGGTCTCCACACCACCGTGCTGTGGGGTAGATTTATTATAGCGGCGCCTATTGCGCCGCTATAACAGTTCCTGCTTCGCCTCATTAGCGAGGCGAAGCAGGAGGGGACACCGACAAGATCTATTAAGATCTTGCCACCGGAGTGGGGGAGCGCTAACTCCCCCCTCCGGCGATGTCCCTCCTGAAGACAGCGCTTCAGTTAATACTGATGCGCCGTCTCCTTCCCCCCCGGCCGGCTTACTGCGCATGCGCGGGATCTCGCTAGTCTCGCGAGATCCCAGCGCAGCTCAGCCCCAGCAGCAGGGACAGCGCTGTCCCTGCTGTTAGGTATAGGGCATCGCCGCCTGCAGCTGGCGAAGTCGACAGCTGCAGGCGGCGGAACGGTCAGCGATGCTGACCGTTCATAAATCTGGCAGGAGGCAGGGGCGCAGTGCAAAATATCGCCCCTGCGCTATGCCTCCTGCCCCACACCGCCGGCGTTAGAGTAAACGCTCGGCGGGTGTGATAGATTAGGCAATGCGCTATCCCCTGCTTCAGCGCACGGGGATAGCGCATTTACACATCAACGCCACTTCGTAAATCTACCCCTGTGTCTCCACTGCACACCGCCGCGCCGGATTCCCACACCGCGTCTCCTGTCATCAGCACTGGCAGCTGTAAAAGGGTGCAGGGGATTGCTATCTTAGCCTTGGGCTCCCCCAATCTGCCGGGCCTCATAGCAACTGCACCCCCTGCATTCTCTATTGTTACGCAACTGGCACCTCTTTATTTTTACAGCACTGATGGCCGTAATAAGACAAGTAATGTGGTTTACAACAAGATATTTACAGATGGAAGGAATTGGTGAACAAAAAGAAAAGAAAAATACATTTTACTCTATGACTATAACATTGAAAATGTTAAATAAAAGAAAATATAATTAATTAAAATGAATAATCAATAATGACAGGTACTGTAGGCACTGGTAATATTGTTTAAAATGTAAATACATCGCTGTAAAGCTTAAAATTTTCTATGAATCTAATGTAAAATCCTTTTTTTTTGGGGGGGGGGGGGGGTGGAATTTTTATATTAAGTTGTCTTTAATTTAACACATTCCAGATCTTCTGTTAACACAAAGGGAAATCCAATCAAAAACCTAAAAAACACAAATAAAGATTCACACTTTTCCTGCAGAGTGACGGAACAATGAATTACTATGGACTTCCTTCAATTACTGAGCCAATTACAAGTAATTTTCCCACATGCACCAGAATGTGAATGGTTAGCCGTAAGAGCAGTACTGCTTTGATCACACATCAGTAGAGATTAGGTAAATCTTTACTGATGTTCTCGTAAAAACAATTAACAATGCTGGCAGCTTCATCTATGCCTAAGGCCAATTATTTTCTATGGAGTTTCTATATGAAGCACACAATAATAAGTCATAGGTAGTGTTTAAATGCAGAGATCAACGGATCAAATGGGTATAGTAACGGACAAACATGCATGCAGCACCAGATGCAGCATGTGAGCATCAATGGGTTATCAGACTAATGTAGCCCATACAATTATGAACAGGGCAGCCGAGAGGGGGAATGGGGGGAAGGGGCCCCATGCTGTAGGTGTCTGAGGGGGGAGGCAATAACACCCCCCTTAACTTTAGAGTGTTCTTTTCACCCCCCTCTGAACATTTTGGGAGGCATGGCCGGATCATGGGCGGTGACCACACCTCCCATGATTAGGCCACACCTCCCAAATTTTACCGGGCCCGGCATACCTCTCGGTAGCCCTGCTTATGAGATATTGCATGCAATCATTCGATTTCAACCAAATTTGTTTAAAAAAATCGAATGATTGAATCCAATTTTTAGGGATCAAGCGACACGATGGTGGGGCCCACCATCGTGTCGCTCGATCCCTAAAAAAAACATTGTGTCGCTCGATCCCTAAAAATTTAATTCAATCATTCGGTTGTTGCGTCGATATGTGCTGCACATACTATCTATCAAATTGCAGGAGCGATCACATGTGGTTTTTAACAGGTGGGGGGTGGAGGGAACACTTTCGGCGGTGGCAGGTTTGGGGAGAGGGGGCCATCCATTGTTTCACATTTATTTTTCAAATTCTGCCACCATGCTGACCCCCCCGAGTGCTCCTTCACAACGATACGCTACTCTGCCGCCCTCCGTCCGCCCTCTTCAGTGTACCTGTGGGCACACTGGGGCCTGTAATGCAACTGATCATAGCACAAAACCTCTCACCATAGTTGCCTACCCTCCTTCATTCTGCAGGAGACTCCCTAAAATAGCATCAATCACCCTCACTCCCTGAATAGTCTAGCAATCGCCCTCATTTCACCTTGCCTGCATTATGTAGCTAACAAAGAAGGTGTTCTACACAAAGCGCCCAATGTATAACCTTTGAAAGCAATTTAAATAAAATCAGAGTCACCGTATTTCACTTTATGAACACTGAGTAAGTTCAGTATACAGGATTGAAGACCTGAAACGAGAACCACCTGTTCTAACAGTACTTGTGATAAACAGGTGAACAACTGTTCCACCATTTTTGTGGGCACGCCCCAGTGACCACCACCTGCCTGCCCATCATTTGGTGAACGCCCCAACGAGTGTAAAACTCGCAGAAGGCATTCGCTATGGGGGTTTGTGCATGCATGGCAATGCGCATGCACAGACCCCCACCATTGGGGACGGGGACAAATTCGGACCTGTGCAAATGGGTCTGAATCAGCCCAATGGTTTTCTCCATCTGCTAGTAAAATGTGCCCTGCGATCAGGTCTGAATTAGGCCCATAATTGGCATACACATGATGTAAGCAAGAAGATGAGGACTCAAATATTGTAACTATGCTTTTGGTCCTATTTTTTTGTCTTCATAAATACTATCTAACCAAATACATTTGCACATTGGCGTAACTATAGCACCGCAGCCCCCGCCAGCGCGCGGGGGGGGGGGGCTGTGCATATGGGGGCGCCGGGGGCTGCGGTGCTCTAGTTACACCTCCCCCCAATCCCCCACAGGCTTACCTATTTCGCTGGTCCCGGCGGCTCCGTTCTTCTGCTGAGGACCACCACAAAATGGCCGCCCCCATACAGCAGACAGGAACTGTCTGCTGTATGGGGGCGGCCATTTTGTGGTGGTCCTCAGCAGAAGAACGGAGCCGCCGGGACCAGCGCGAAAAGTAAGGCTGCGGGGGATTGGGGGGGTTTGCATGGGCGGCGGGGGGCGCCCCCCCCCCTTACGGCGGGGGCGCCCAAAATGTAGCTACGCCGCTGCATTTGCACCTATAAATCGCAGCAATCCTGAATGGGAATTGGGTAAATTTGGAACACCCCTGACCTTATGCTCTGTACCTTTTAAGCTTTCTTATAAATATAATGAAGGAAATATCTTTCTGGTAAGTGACTGTGTATACCATTGACATTTCAGTCAGGCTTCAGTGCTATAGCAGGTGTTCCTGATGTAGGTCATATAGATATAGTAGTAGGTATTTTTTATTATTTTTGCAAATAGTATGAGGTCAGTGAGGAGTGTAAACCGCTTCAGGTAAAATGATTGACATATTTTAAATATATTCTAGTGAGTCTACTCCCTCTTATCCTCTCTCTATATATACTGTTTACTGTATACATGATCAACAGCGCACAATGACTAGACTGGACCCGGACAACAGGTTTCACAACATTACAGTGTACAAGCAATTACAAAGATATTCACAATTATCCATACAAGCAAAAGATAGTGGGTGAAATTCATAAACACATTCATACAGGAAGCAGTCTTCTTTTTATTTCCAATCCTAGGTTCCTCTATCACCAACCATATAAGGTTGCCGGGGGGAGGGGGGGGGGGGTAAGCTTTTACTATTGTTGAAGACAAAAGTAGCACATCAGGCACTGCAGAGAGAAAGAGGAGGCTGTAGTAGTAGTAGTATGTTTATTTATAAGGCGCCACAAAGTGTCTGCAGCGCCGTACATAGCAAACAACACAAAAAATTACAAGGTAACATACAGGGTGTGCTGATAAAATACAGCATAAATAAGGGTATAGCTGGTAGAACTAAAATCAGCATCAGTTCTGAAGTACTGTAGGTGTCGAAATTGTCGAGGAGACTGAAGATGAAGTAGAGGAAGGGAAGAACAGGGCAGGAGCACTGGTGAGGTAAAGAGGTAGGGTGAGTACGTGAGGAAGGAGGGCCCTACTCATAAGAGTAAACAGACTAAAAGGAGGTGGGTAGACGAACGAAAAACAATAGGATAAGTAGGAATGGATGGAGGGGTAGGGTAGGCAGGATAGGAGGAGCAAAAGAGGTTAGGAGGAGGAGGGATAGGCTAGTCGGAAGAAGTGGGTTTTGAGGGAGCGCTTGAAGGAGGTAAGGGAATCAGAAAGCCTGATGGGTGGCGGGAGGTTGTTCCAGTGCAGGGGGGCAGCTCGAGAGAAGTCTTGGACATGGGAGGAGGTGATTAGGTGAGAGGTCAGTCGGCGGTCGGCGGCAGAGCGAAGAGGACGGGATGGAGTGTGGATAGAGATCAGTGAAGAGAGGTAAGGAGCGGTGGAGGAAGAGAGAGCCTTGTAGGTGGTGGTGAGGAGTTTAAAGAGAACCCGGAAAGGAATGGGGAGCCAGTGAAGAGATAGACAGAGGGGGAGGCGGAGGTAGAGCAGCGGGAGAGGAAGATGAGCCTAGCAGCAGCGTTAAGAATGGATTGGAGGGGGCGAGGCAGGCGAGAGGTAGCCCAGAGAGAAGGATGTTGCAGTAGTCAAAGCGGGAGAGGAAAAGAGAGTGAATGAGGATTTTGGTCGCGTCAGTGGGGAGGTATGGTCTGATGCGCGAGATGTTGTGGAGGTGAAAACGGCAAGACTGAGAGAGCATGAATGTGGGGGGGTGAAAAAGAGGGAGGAGTCAATGATGACACCGAGGCAGCACGTTTGGTCGGTCCAGGTGATCTCGGTTTCACCAATGCTGATGGAGATAGTTGGCAAAGAGGGAATATTTGGGGGATGGAAGATTAGACTTCAGTTTTAGCCATGTTTAGTTTCAGGAAGCATTGGGTCATCCAGGCTGAGATGGCCGTGAGGCATTCGGAGACCTTGGACAGGAGTGATGGGGATAGATTAGGGTATCATCAGCATAAAGGTGGTAATGGAAGCTATAGGAGCTGATGAGGGTGCCCAGAGAGGTGGTGTAAAGGGAGAAGAGGAGAGGGCCCAGTACTGACCCTTGGGGAACACCGACTGGCTGCGGGGTAGTATGAGAGGAGGAGCTCGGAGTGGAGACGGAAAAGGAGCGTTCGGAGAGGTATGAGGTGAACCAGGAGAAGACCGAGCCAGTGGAGGGTGTTGAGCAGGAGAGGGTGGTCAACAGTGTCAAAGGCAACTGACAGATCAAGCTGGATGAGGATAGAGAAGAGGCCTATAACAGCCTCTCTGACACTGGTGTGTGCTGGCCTGTGAAGGGTACACTGAGGCTGCGTTGCTGAGCAGTCTCTTCTCTCACCTGCATCTTGTGCTTGCTATTGCTCCGCTGCTACACTGCAGTCAGAGGTAAGTGGCAGCACAACAGCAGGTAGGTGTTACAAGGGTGATCACCCCCTTCCATGCAGGCTGTACATGGCACCCCAATGCCTCTACAATTTGACCATTCCCCCAATACCCAGCCCCGCCACCACTCTTGATGGCCCTCTTGATGCCCTACCTGGAGGAGATCTTTGCTGTGGTGTTTCGTTCGTCCACCTCTGCCAAGTGTGTTTAGCAGGGTTGACATCCAGCAGGGTTCTATTCATGAAGAATTGGAAAGAATAGAAAAGTGAGCCAGTGGAGAAGTTGCTCATGGCAACCAATCACCTGCTGCATATAAATGTATAGACTGCACTTGATAAATGTTATTGCACAGTTGATTGGTTGCCATGGACAACTTCTCCACTGGTCCATTTCTCCACTCTTTTCACTGCTTCATGAACAGACCCCATAACCGGCGTTGAAGTTCAGCTGCTTGTTAAACACAATTAGGCCATTGTCTCCCTAGTAAATTAAAGCGATCATCCCTTCCTCTAGCTGAAATGCCTCAGAAAGGAGTCAGCCATATACTTGCTGAAAGTAGGTTTCCTTTGAAAGATAAAACATGGTTTTATGTTATTTACTTTAAAATGTAAGTTTTTTTATAGAATTTGTCTTAGAAATTGTATTATAAAACATGATTATTTTATTGAATTGTAATCTGTGGGTTCAAGATTGAGGTTCAACATCTCATGGCCAAATGTAATAGCTTATATAGTTTGAGGCCAATACCGAAACTTGTCTTTAACTTTCAACAAAAATGGTTCCTCTTTAAATGTGACGGCTAATTCAAAAGAAAAATTAGAGTAATCAAAAACATGTTTAGCAAAAATACATCTAAAAATATAGCATTTGTGAAACAGATCTGGAATTATAGTCAAGTGGGGAAAAAAAACAGGGGGCTGTTTTTGGTATACCTGCGCACAGATTCTATTAGAGTGTACTTAGGACTAGCAGCTGCACTCAGAACGGGTGACTATGTCCGTTTGGGGATTACAGTATAGGAATTTTGGTTTTAGTGCTGCGCTCTATCACTAAGATTCTACAAGTGGGTAAATAATGGATTTTTATTGTGCAAAAAAGACTGTATATAACAAAATGCTCTTTTCAATAACAAATTCCAGTCACTTGAGGCTGGAGGAAATGTATTCCTTCAAGGGCATTGATTCTATACAGGATTACATAAAACAAACGGAAATACAGGAAATGTAAAATTGTACAGGGTAGAAGTAAATCATAAATCTATACAATGGTATAGAATTTAAACAAATTGTCACTGTTTGAGAAATGTTACTAAGTAACCGACCGTGCAAGATGGTGATGGTACAGAAGCTGTAAAACAATGCAAATAATTGCAAGTATTGTTGGTTGTGATTGTCTGTTGGTTTAATTGCCTGGTGCGTACACGCTCATCTAGCTAAATGTACCAGATTGGTCCATACGGAAAAAAGGGTCAGTGGATTTTGATAAGTAAATGAGTGATTAGGTGCAGCGGCGTCCCGCTATTTGTAATCCTTACTGTGCTTGCAAATGTTCTCGGTACCTTAACTTCGTGTTCGGGAGCGGTGGTGTTTGTGGAGGTGGCTTGGGGAGTGGGGGTCCTGGATGGGTGAAGGTGCCTCTGTCTCCCGCTTGTCTGGAATTAGGAAAATAAGAGAAGAGGAACAGAATATACAGAAAGCTCAAAGAAACCAGTAAAGGATGTAAAACAGAGTAGTTGGGTGTGTAGAAAGACATGTAACGGAGAACGGGAAATAGAGATGCTGGGGTGGGGGTGAAAAAGCACCTTGAATTTGATTAACTATGACTAGTCAGTGGGTAACTGGAATTGGTACATCATGATGAGAAGGGTATGGTTTTAGGTCTACACATGAAATAGGTCATCCGGATCGGAAGGTTGAAGGTCGACACAAGCATTAGATCGACAATGGGAAGGTTGAGTCAAAAGGTCAACATGAGTTGTTTACGTTTTTTGTTTACGTTTTTGGGCCAAATGTCAACGTAAGTCGACATGCTCACCGTATCAGTGTACCACGTCCGCTCAAATGGCTCACTAAGCTCGCCATGCTTCGGGCACGCTATTCTATTCTCCCTCCATGCCCTAGTGAATGATAGGGTATGAAATACTGCCTGTTTTTTTATTTAAAAAAAGTCATGTCAACCTTTTGACATTTCCATTGTCGACCTAATACTTGTGTCAACCTTAGTCCTGTAGGCCTATTTCATGTGTCGACCTAAGCCATGTCAACCCAATGTATGCCATCCTTCATACTGTCGACCTAGCGACCGTATCCTGATGGGAAAACCAAGGAGTCCAAACTGCATTTTACTCATAAATTATGTTTTTGAAGAGCTCATTAATTTATTCCCTTTGGAATAAAAACCAGATCTGATTCAATGCTTATTGGGATCAGGAGATGGTTGGCACTGCAGTATATTGAAAAAGAGACAGTCTTGAGTGAAAAGGCTGAGGTGGTGTGTGATCCTGAATGCAGAGGGAGTAGTGGTAATCTACGAAGAAACACCAGGGGCATATGCCCTCACTCACATATCTCTCAGATCAAAAATACTAAAAGGCTCTGATATCCACAGTGCAATTGTAATTCTGCCCAGGGTGACACAGAAAAGCTTCCACCACAAAAGCTTTCACATAGAATAAAGGTAAAAACAAACAATGCACCCACTGGTGAAACAACCAAAGAACTTACACAATTGTCATATTAGTAACATGAAGGTCAGAGTGTCAAACAAGAAAAGAGACGACCATAGTGCAACAATGTCTCAAAATTTGAAGCTGTTTAATTAGCACAGGCCACTCACATGAAATATATCAGACCGCGCATATAAATGGTCTTTTTTTCTTATTTGGTCTCTTCTTCCTGGGTTATTACTTAGTAACCTACAGGTTGATAAAAAAAAAACTTGATGGTGCAATAACGTATGATAAAATACATTTATTGGTGCACTCATAATTAAAAAGAAGTTCTGAGCCAGTGGTGTTGCATCAGGTAAGGTGCTGTAATCCTATCTCTCCTTTCCGGGTCCAGCAGGTGCAGATTTAGGGGTCACCCCCCACACACTTTCTGGATTCTGTGGTACCTATGTTTTTGCCTTTTATGGGATACGAATGTCCTCTGCTGGTCTCCTGGACTTCACTTGAATCTCCTCCTAAATTGGGATTTAATCTTTTAATATGTCCAAAAAATGGTGTATGTTTTGGGGAACGGGAAAGCTTTAAAGAAGGGGGGTGGCTGTTCTGCCCCCAAACTAGTGTTGCCCCTTTCATGTGCCTCTTGTGCATAGTGGAAAATCCAGCACTGGGCTCCAATCTATATGTCCCAGCAGCATTTTATTGGTTGTAAAAGCCAGCAGGGCTCCCAGGAACTAGAATCCAGGAATTGAGATTGCTAGGATGTGTCAGGGTGCCGGATGGGTCCTCTGCAGGATGGCACCAACAGCTGGAGGAGCAATTGAGACCTGTAATCGTGTGTCCATCTATCATTTTGTGAACCAAAATTGTTTCTCAGGTGCTTTAATGTCAAATACAGTATGCATTTTTTTTAAATAAATACATATTGTATTATACTAGGGATGTGCACCGGCTACTTTTCACATTTTGGGTTCTGTTTACCTTCAGGTTTTGGGTCTAATGGCTTTTGCTAAAACACCCACTAAACATTTTGGGTTTTGGGTTCTGATTTAAAAAAAAAAAAAATGCATTAAAACTGCTAAAATCGCAGATTTTTTTATTTTATTTTTTTTCTCCTATGCTATTATTAGCCTCAATATTAATTTCCACTCATTTCCAGTCTATTCTGAACACCTCACAATATTGTTTTTAGGGCAAAAGGTTGCACCGAGGTAGCTGGATAACTATGCTAAGCCACACAAGTGTGCGGCACAAACACGTGGCTCATGTAAGAGTGGCACTGCAGCGGCAGACAGGATGGCAGTTTGAAAAACTAGGCCCCAAAAAGACCCCTATCTGGCTTGATCATGTTTACAATGTGCAGCCGAGGAGCAGTGGGCATTTCGTGCAGCACTGTCTTGTTCTGCAAGTGTGTAACTGTTTTTATCAGTTTAATACCCAATAAGACCCCTATCTGGCTTGATCGTGTTATTATTAATAATCTGATTGCTCAACTGTGGGATTATTACCCTTAAAACATTGCCTAATGGGTGGAGGAGAGGGGTTAATTAATTCCTAGGTGGCAGAAGGAAAAGAGTTCCCCCACCTCTCTAGGACCACGTTTACCCCTGGGTTGGAGCTGTATACCAGGGTTGCCGACTTTGAAATGCTCCACTCCGGGAGAAGCCCGGAGAGGAGACTTTCATTACCCGTTTGGGGGGCGGGGCTTGACTGTGACGTCATTAAGCCCCGCCCCCATTCCAGGAAATACCCCAAATCACTGATCTCCATGGAGGGGGCGGGGCTACAATGACACGAATGTGTTGTTTTAGCTCCGCCCCCTCCTCTGAGACCCGCGGATTGTGGCATTTAAATGCCACGATCGGGGGGCTCAGTTGGTCCCCCTGATTCCAGGAGGGTTGCCCTCCCTTCCGGGGGGGCGGGAGGGGGACCCGATTTTCGGGAGACTCCCGGTAATTCCTGGAGGGTTGGTAACCCTGCTGTATACCTGTTCAGAAATGGGGGGCTTTCTTACTAATCGTACATGTTCAGTTTAATACCCAATAAGACCCCTATCTGGCTTGATCATTTTGTTTACCACCAGCCGAGGAGCAGTGGGCGATTGGTGCAGCAATCAATTACTCTCAGCAGTCTGATTAGTCAGCTCTGTGATTGATTAGAATGTATTATTACCACTGTCAAGAATGCAAACAGTTGTATGTGTTTAAAGACAAGCCCAGTTACCCCATGAATGACTCTAGGCAGTGGGATTAAGGAATTGTGATGGCTTGATCGTGTTTACCACCAGCCGAGGATCAGTAGGCGATTGGTGCAGCACTGAGTTGGTCTGCGAGTGTGCTGTGCGGTGTATCTGTTTTTATCAGTTTAATATCTAATAAGACCACTATCTGGCTTGATCGTGTTGTTTACCACCAGTCGAGGAGCAGTGGGCGATTTGGCAGCATTCTGCAGGCAGTGGCAGAAACGCTCCTGTCACTTAGGCCGTCTTCTGACAGCATCTGGTTGTGTGATGCAGGGTGAGAGCTGCAGTGGCATACTCCCAGAATAATGCAGGGTGAGAGCTGCAGTGGCAGACTCCCAAAATAATGCAGGGTGAGAGCTGCAGTGGCTGACTCCCAAAATAATGTAGGGTGAGAGCTGCAGTGGAAGACTTCTACAATATAGGACATGCAAACTTTAACAAACCAAACATTTTAGCGACAGGGCCTACAAAACTGGCTGAAATTATTGGTTTGTTTGGGCCCCCACACAAAAAAACTATTCAAATCTCCCTGTATACATACAGATAGTGGTAGATGCTCAATTAGTTCAGCAATACTACTCAGGTGCATGAGGGAGGGGTTAATACTGAGTAAGTAAAAAAAGACATGGTTCCCCCAGCTCACTGAATAGTATTGGTAACCAATCTTGAAACTACGTGATAATAGAATTCAGAGATATTGGTTACATATACCTGTGCAGGTGTATGATATGCCCCCAAGCCACGTCAAGGCTTCTCTGTATATTGGGGGTACCTAGCGTTATATCTAGGTGCAGGGTGTGGCACCCCAAAAACTATCATAAGCTAGAAAGCCCAGTGTGGCACACCAGTAAAATACTATAGTGTTAATAAATATTAGTGATAGGAAGCTGGAGCTATATATATATCTCCCTGTATAAACTGGCTCTACAGCGACAAGATGTCATTGTCACTCGTCATCCTCCTCCTTTGATTCCTCGCCCCCTTCAGTGTGTACTTCCTCATCCTCACAGATTATCACTGCCGCTCACTGACCAGGTTCCCCGCTGCACTAAAACTCTTTTGGAGTACACACTGATGGGAGGACAACTCATGTAAAATAGAGGCAGTTTTTACAGGGGCTTCCAAACTGCCTTTTTTCCCTGCCAGTACAGGTAAGAACTGTCTGACATGTCTACTTGGATGCTGTCACCAAAGTAATCCTCCACCATTTTTTTCAATGGTGACAGCATCCAATGCACCGACAGCAGACATGTCAGCAATCAGTGCCAGGTCCTTAAATCCGGACCAGATGCCCAAACCCCCCTCCTGCCTGCCCTGCATCCCCGCCAGCGGATTGTGTGGGATATCACAGCTGTTTCCTCACAGGCACAGGTGTGGGAGAAAATGGAGGTGGAGCTGGGGACATATCACGATCCCCTTCAGATGACAGTCTCCTGACCAGCAGGTCTTTGCACCTTTGTAGACTTGTGTCCGCCAGAAACAGAGACACAACATACACTTTAAACCGAGGATCGAGCACGGTGGCCAAAATGTATTCCTCTGACTTTAACAGACTGACCACCCTCGTATCCTGGCTGGCAAAGCGTATGGAGGGCTTCATCCACAATAGCAACATGGTTTGCGGAATCGCTCCGCTTTAGCTCCTCCTTCACTTTCTCCAGCTGCTTCTGCAACAGCCTGATCAGGGGAATCACCTGACTAATGCAGGCAGTGTCGGAACTGACTTTATGTGTGGCTACTTCAAACGGCTGGAGAACCTTGCACAACATGGAAATCAGCCTCCACTGCGTTTGAGTCAGGTGCAGCCCCGATCCTCTGCCTATGTTGTAGGTGGCCGTGTAGGCTTGAATGGCCTTTTGCTGCTCCTCCTTTCTCTGCAGCATATAGAGGGTGGAGTTCCATCGCGTCACCACCTCTTGTTTAAGCTGATGGCAGGGCAGGTTGAGGAGTTTTTGCTGCCGCTCCAGCCTTCGGCAGTGTCCGCAAATTTTGCGGAAGCATCTCCTGCACGCTCCTGTCACTTCTGATGAAATGCTACACCACCAAATTTATTGTGTGGGCAAAACAATGTTACTGGCGTTGTCCAACACAACAAATCCCCAGGAGAGTCTTAGGGGATAAGCCACTGGGAGATGATTTCCCTCAGTTTCTCTAAGAGGTTGTTGGTGTTGTGCCTCTTCCTGAAACTGGTGATACACAGCGTAGCCTGCTTTGGAAGGAGCTGGCTTGCAGGAGATGCTGCTGCTGCGGAAGGCGATGCATCTACCCAGTGGGCTGTCACAGTGATATTGTCCTTAGTTTGCCCTTTCCACATGTCCGTAGTTAAGTGGACAGTGGGTACAGCTGCATTTGTCAAGGCACTGAGGACACTTTCTGAAGTCCCTTTACATCGCGGGTATCGCCTGCCTAGTGAAGTGGAATCTAGACGGGATTTGGTACCAGGGACACAATACCTCCATCAACCGTCTAAATCCTACTCCACTGATGGCGGACACAGGGAGCAAGTCTAACACCAACATAGCTGTCAAGGCCGTAGTTAGGATGACTGCTATCGTATTTCGTCCTCATGGCAAACGACTGTTGGACGGTCAATTGCTTAGTGAAAGACGTAGCAGTTTTACGACTTCCCCTCTGGGATGATGATCGACTCCCAGCAGCAGCAGCAGTGGCAGTAGTAGGCGTAGCGCTGCAGGATCCTCCGGAGGAATCTCGGATAGAAGAGAAGTCAGTCATGCTGGTGCCATGCCCTGCAGGACTCCCCCCCGATCCGGATCAAGGAGGAATTTGACGAGGGAGTTGGTGGTGTGCTTTTCAGGCACTTGGCTCCAACAGGAGGACCAAGGGATTTAGGTGTCTCTGGACTGCTAGGCACAGTTCCTGAACTAAACACTGATTTATGAAGGATCTTCAGGTGACGTATAAGGGAGAATGTCCCTTGGTGGGCAAGATCATTACCCCTGCTTTTTGGAGCTTATAGCCCCGTACACACGGGGGAGATATATTGCTCAGCAAAACGGGAGCGCACACCCGGCGATTTATCGCCTGCGACCATATTTCCAGCGATTTCAGCCCCTATCGCCCCCGTGTGTACACAGCTTTACATAAGCTACATATGGCAATACATATGTTGTCCAGATTCAGATAAAAAAGTCCAGACTGTAGTGGTGGATTTATTGGCAATACATGGACAACAACTGTTTCCCCCCCTGGGGCCTCATATAAACAAACCACCTCAGCATCCTCCTCGTCAACTTCCTCCTCAGCACCAGCTACATCAATATCCTCCTCCTGGTGTACAACATCACCTTCATTATTAAAATCTGGAACTAGACTGTGGGTGATCCTTCCAGCATATGCAGAAAGCGTACTGCAAATGGTGGAAGGAGCCACCTCTTCACGTACAGTGATGGGAAGGTCCGGCATCACAACCACTGACACCCTTGGACTCTCCTTGGGGATTTGGGATATGTCTTTAGAAGTTTTGCTGTGTTTTTTTAGTCGTGTCAGCTTAACTCTCTTAAATTACTATAGGGCGGGGAGAGAGGAGGAGGACTTTGATCGTCATATGAAGCTGAACCACTAGTCATGCACTGAGGCCATGGCCTTAGCCGTTCCTTGCCACTCCGTGTCATAAATGGCATATTGGCAAGTTTATGTTTCTCTACCAATGATTTACATTTACTTTTTCGAATCCTTTTACCGAACTTTGGTTTCAATTTTACATGCCCTTTGCTTTCACACTGGGCATCGGCCTTGGCAGATGACGTTGATGGCATTTCATTGTCTATGTCATCATGACAAGTGGCAGCAGCTTCAGAACTATGAGAAAGCGGCTCCATATTTTGGATCTCCATTATTTTTGTTAAGTTATACCACAGGACAGCACCACTAGTAGGTAGGCCCCAGCCAACTGGAATTATATACTGGTAGCCAGTGGCAACAGCCGACTGGAGTTATATACTGCAATTAATAATACTGGTAGGCAGTGGCAACAGCAGACTGGAATTATATACTGCAATAAATAATACTGGTAGCCAGCGGCAACAGCCGACTGGAATTATATAATGAAATAAATAATACTGGTAGGCAGTGGCAACAGCAGACTGGAATTATATACTGCGATAAGTAATAGCGGTAGCTACCGTCAACAGCCGACTGGCTTTATATACTGCGATAAATAATACTGGTAGGCAGTGGCAACAGCAGACTGGAATAATATACTGTGATAAATAATACTGGTAGCCAGCAGCAAAAGCCGACTGGAATTATATACTGCGATAAATACTGGTACAAAAAGAGGGGGGGTGAACAATCGCACTGGCAGTGTTTATAAGGTAACCCCTTGTTTCAATCAATATTCATAGGCTTTATTATGTGGGGTGTGCTGTCACTTCAACAGTAATTTGAGCAATAACAAGGGAAGAGAAGAAAGACTGTTATGTACGTGTCGCACTGTTAGGACAAGAAAAATTAATAAAATGTAACCTTTAATTGTTTATTTTAAGATTTGCGACATATAAAAACAATTGCCAAGGAGGCAAAGAGGAAGAAACAAAGTGTTTTTAAAAAAGGGGATATAGATCTTCTCAAATCGAACCCCAAAGTCCTGTTCCCAGTGTAATTGCTAGATTAGGTGCGTGTTGCTGTATATCTTACAGTGTGTACCCACTCATGAAATGAACAAATCTGTTACAATTTTCACTTAATTAAGTTACTTTTGTTTAATATTAGTTTATAACACAGATTGCTCCCAAGGACTGTGCAGATAAATTAGGACAGCAAAGTAAATATGTCTGTTTGGTCCTTTTAAACATCAAAAAAAGGGGTTGCCGCCTAGTATCTGCACAGATATTGCGCAGTGTGTAGCACAGTCTTAAATAATAACAGACTACGGGGCCGGCTGGTAGTATACGTGCCGTATTTCACATCTAAAGTGTACCCGTTAGATCTGATATTGGGAACACAAATCGGCTGTTAGTGTTCTCCGCCGTTTGTTTGGTTCCTCTCCGCAGGGAAAGTGGCTTGTACGTATGCCACTGTTCCTGGCTGTGCTGGTAGTGCGTCGGTGTCTGTGGGGAGATCACAGTCAGTGGTAAGGCTGTGATTCTCCAACTCGCAGACCCGCGTCGCGCTCCGTCACTTGACACTGCGCCTAACAGAGGGACGCACCGGCCGGGTGCTGTATCTGCACTGGCATGCTGTAATCACATCTGAGTCTTGGGGGACCGTGGTCAGGTTCTGACCCCACAGCTCCTATCAGATGCGCCCTCTGTGAGTGGATACTGTAACGCCCTATACATCAATCAAAATACATTTCATGGGGGAAGGGGACATGGGGATATTTCACACACTAAGTGTGTCTGGTCAACGCGCGTGTCGCCACCAGCTTCATCAGGACCAATACTGGTAGGCAGTGGCAACAGCAGACTGGAATTATATACTGCGATAAATAATACTGGTAGGCAGTGGCAACAGCCGACTGGAATTATATACTGCGATAAATACTGGTAGGCAGTGGCAACAACAGACTGGAACTATATACTGCGATAAATACTGGTAGCCAGTGGCAACAGCCGACTGGAATTATATACTGCGATAAATACTGGTAGCCAGTGGCAACAGCAGACTGGAATTATATACTGCGATAAATAATACTGGTAGGCAGTGGCAACAACAGACTGGAACTATATACTGCGATAAATACTGGTAGCCAGTGGCAACAGCCGACTGGAATTATTTACTGCGATAAATACTGGTAGGCAGTGGCAACAGCAGACTGGAATTATATACTGCAATAAATACTGGTAGGCAGTGGCAACAACAGACTGGAACAGTACACACTGCCATAATACTGGTAGCCAGTGGCAACAGCCGACTGGAATTATATACTGCGATAAATACTGGTAGCCAGTGGCAACAGCAAACTGGTATTATATACTGCGATAAATTCTGGTAGCCAGTGGCAACAGCAGACTGGATTTATATACTGCGATAAATACTGGTAGCCAGTGGCAACAGCAAACTGGAATTATATACTGCGATAAATACTGGTAGCCAGTGGCAACAGCAGACTGGAATTATTTACTGCGATAAATACTGGTAGCCAGTGGCAACAGCAGACTGGAATTATATACTGCGATAAATACTGGTAGCCTAGGCAGTCACAACAGCAGACTGGAATTATATACTGCGATAAATACTGGTAGCCAGTGGCAACAGCAGACTGTTGACTTAAAAGCAGGTAGGCAATGTAACAAAGCAATGAAGAAGTCAAGTCAGATGCTTGGTTGCATAGGAAGAGGTATCAGCAATAGAAAGAAAGAAGTAATAATGCCACTGTATAGGTCATTGGTACGACCTCACCTAGAGTATTGTGTTCAGTTCTGGAGGCCATATCTCCAGAAGGATATAAATACATTAGAGACTGTGCAAAGAAGGGCAACTAAAATGGTGCATGGCCTACATCACAAAACGTACCAGGAAAGACGAAAAGATCTTAATATGTATACTTTAGAGCAGAGAAGGGAAAGGGGGGACATGATAGAAACTTTCAAATATATCAAGGGTTTTAACAAGGTACAGGTGGGAGACATTCTTCACAGGAAGAGGAGCAACAGAACACGAGGACATGCACTGAAACTAGAGGGAGGAAGATTCAGGGGAAATGTGAGGAAGAATTACTTCACAGAAAGAGTAGTAGATAAGTGGAATAGACTACCATCAGAGGTGGTAGACGCAAATACAGTAGTACAATTTAAACATGCTTGGGATAGGCATATTAATATCCTTACAAAAAAATAAGGATCAAATATGGTTTGAGGTAACATGTTTAGAAAAGGGGCAGACTAGATGGGCCAAGTGGTTCTTATCTGCCGTCAAATTCTATGTTTCTATAATTATATACTGCGATAAATAATACTAGTAGCCAGCGGCAACATTCTTCCTGCTTCCACCAACAATCGTGTGGCAACCTATATAAATACAAAGCTATCATTGTGTGTCAGAAGGCATTCCAAGTTGGACCATATGTCTGGAGTGAGTACAGCGAGGCAGGATATAGACCAATGGTGGTTTCCAAGATAATGGGCATAGCATGGTGAACAAGCCAGTGATCATTACTGGGTACCAGGATAGACCGCCATGGTTTCAAGAAACAACAGGTGTAAGTACTGCAGCTTCAAAACAATGGCAGCAAAGGGATGTGCTTAGAGTTAGTTATACAGAACAGTGATGCCAGGCCAGAGCCGGCCTTAGGCATAGGCAAACTAGGCAATTGCCTAGGGCATTTGGAATGCCTTGGGGCAACAGCAGCTTCTGCTGATTAAAATGATATGCAGCATGCAGTAGCGAACGCAGGGGGGGTTTCTGGGTACCCAGAAACCCCCCCAGGAATCTGAGGACCGTAGTCTGAAAGATGAGGGTCCCCTCTTTCCATGGGTACAAGAATTTTTAAAATCAGCCCTGGGGAACCGGAGAAATCTGACTTCAAAACAGTGGTCCCCATCCAAGCCTGTTAATTGCTATCCCCAGTCAGATATTTCAGTTTCTGAGGGTATATTCCAAAAGCTGGGACTCTCCCCCCTTTGATGGACACTAGTAGTTTGTCTCTACTGTGCCCAGAACCAGAGATATCAGCCTTCCAGCAGCTGGTTACTGCTCCAGCTCCACACACCTGGTATGTAGTTTTATATTCTCGTTGGCGGATTGCTCTGCCTCCTGAACTCTGATCCCCTAGTCCCCAATAGCATTTGGTAGGTGGGTTTCTCTAGTTTTTAATTCCATTAAAAGCTAAGAAATCTAGTTCCGGGAACTGGCGATATCTGCAGTCAAGCAGGCTGTCCTCCCACCAGAAAATTATGAATAATAAGCCCACTCCACCCACGGGACATCAAAGCTTCTGCTCATAGCACCCTCCACCCCTACTGCTGGAGGATAGGTAGGGGCCCAATACATTGCTATGCCCAGGGGTCTACACTGCTGTTTTGTATATATATTTACATATATATATTTCTTATTATTATTTATATACATTTGGTCTATCTATAATACTTTAACTGACCCGGCATATACTGGGTCACCTAAGTGTCCATCTCCGTGCTTTGCTCCGCCCCTCTGGAAACCCCCTTCTGAAAATCCTGCATTTGCCCCTGGCATGCCTATATTCTGTGAGTGAGTGAGTGAGTGAGTATCTGCATATGAAATAGTGTATTCATGGAAATCACTGTAACATATGCAGGTACAGACACAGTCGCACACAGAATATATTCATGCCACATATCATTTTAATCATCATTTTAATCATCAGAAGCTCCTTGTGTGTGCTGGTCATAACAATGCAAATAAGACGAATTTTCAGCAAAAAAGGCACCCAACGTTAGCAGAACTGGCCAGGAGCTGCATGGCCTATTGAATCAAGTTGTATGAGGAAACATCGGTATTCAAGCAGAGGCAGAGGTCACAGTGTTAGCGGCTGTGCGAGTACTGTCTGCGGGTGGGTTGGTTGTGCAATAGTGTTTGGCATATGTGTAAGGAGCATTATGTGTGTCATGTATAAATGCCTTAATAAAGTGCGACATGTGTGTAACAGGCATTATGTGTGTCATGTGTATAAGGGCATTAATAATGTGCAACATATGTGTAATGGGCATTATGTGTGTCATGTGTATAAGGGCATTAATAATGTGCAACATATGTGTAAGGGGCATTATGTGTGTCATTATGTGTATGAAGTCCATTAATAAAGGTTGGCATAATGTGTAAGGGGCATTATGGTTATAAGGACATTAATAATGTGTGACATGTGTAAGGGGCATTACTGTGTTGTATTATCAGGGGTGCCGAGAGAAAGGGGTAGGGGGTACAAATTACCCAGGCCAAAGTCTGATGGATGGGCCCAGTGGGGGCCCCGGCCCCCTCCCCTTAAGTGACAGCAGCCGCTGCAGCTCTTCTCCTCTGCCCAGCACACACTGCTTTGTGCTGGGTTGCAGTGTGGCCATGGAGGTGCTTAAAATACAATATTTTCTCAGGATTTTTTTCTAAGGGTATAATGTGAATAATGTGAGGAGTAATGTACATAAGGTAAAGTGGTACTACTGTGTGATGTAACGTGAATAAGGGACATTATCGCATGATATAATGTGAATAAAGTTGCACTACTGTGTGGCATAATTTGAATTGGGGGAAGTATTGTGTGGCTATGCCCCTTCCCAGCAAGAACACACCCCTGTTTGGCCTGCGCACCGAATGTGTGAACTGTTTCTATTTAAAATATTGTGAGTAGGAGCACCAAAATGATGACTGCTATGATGAGGGTTGATGGTGCTGGGAAAGAGGAGCAGGGTCAGAGGCGGAACTAGTGGTGGTGCTAGGGGGCACCAGCCAAAATCTTGCCTAGGGCGTCATTTAGGCTAGGGCCGGCTCTGTGCCAGGCTATCGGATAGAGCTATTCTTAAGCATGTCTGCCAACTTGAGCTGTCTGGCCTTTCCACCTAACAGAGGATGTTTTAAAGACATCATACTAATTAATTAGTAGTGGTAGAGCCTGGAATGGCTCAAAATACTGTATATACCAAATGCTGTTTCCACCGGAGAGAATTGGCTTTTGAATAATGGCATTTTTACAGTAGCCCTCTCCTTGACATGTAATGTATACGACCTGCTTTCCATTATACTGTATGTATGCTTCAGTTTCATACATTCATAAATTTTTCTCAATATTTCCAGTACCCTGAATATGGATTTCTGGGAGTTTCTGAAAAGATCCAACTCTTCCGTCACAATCTTACCTCAGAAAATGTCCTGGAACGTCTTCTACTCAGCAGTTCCATCACTGAAGGAGATTTGGTTGAAGTTGTTCTGCCAGGTGAGCATCTCAAAATTGTCATCTCATAATGTTTTATACGAAAAAAAGAGAAGAAAGGGACTGTTTTATGGGACGCACACTGATACGATTGAGATAAAACTTAGCTTTAAATAAATTTATTTTCAAATTCCCTTTTAATAATTTGAGGGAAATAGTAGTGAAATAAAGAAGTTAAAATCACGGACACACACAAAACCACATGTAACATACACACATGTATAGTGCTCGAAAAGTAAAAGGGTGTATTTTAAAACCACAGCGATGTGTTACTGGAAAATATTGTATTTATTATAGCACACCCTTGTAGGGATACAGTTATCACTTGTAGCCTTAATTGGCTTGAATATTCAGTGGTATTCAGATTGGGGAGATTTCAGCTCCTGAGTATATAATGATTATTACTGTGGATTTATTTATATAAATCAGATGTAATCCAACAGTACTCAGCTGCCACCTAGTGGTGGTTAACTAGCTGGAAATATTCACATCTATATAATCAGATCTTATTCAGGTTAATGTAGCAATAATTTGCTTAACAATCTATTTTAAGCAGATAACCTGACTCTATAGGTGCAGTTTGTTTTCTATAATGCTATAGGTGCAGCATTATAGAAAACAAACTGCACCTATAGAGAATGCTCATGGGAATGTGTTTCATGGGCTTTCCAATGAAAATGCTGGGCATTCCCATGGTGATTCGCTGATGACGCGGGTGCTGGGGCAGGCAGCTGACGCAAAATGCAAAACATCCATTTGCATGCATGTGGGTGAAATGTGCATGCAGCAGCTGTTCGTGCGATCGGTATGCAGCATTTATTTGCGAGACAATCAGAATGACCGGTACTCTTTACCTAGAAGGGCGGCCATCGCGGGCATCGCATGCACTAAAAAATCGCATGCGATGCGACCGACGCGATGCCCGCGATTTCCCATAGGGAACAATGTTAAATGTCCCAATTGACCCGATTTTCCTGTTCAATGTCTCAATTGACCCGATTTTTCCATAGGAAATAATGTTAAATGGCCCACAGAGGCCAAATAGGCACCCTGAAGTGTGAAATGGCCCCCACAATTGTTAACGACACCCCACGATCAACGTCAACCCGAAGCGTGGCGAGCGCAGCGAGCCCGCGAGGGGCGGCGGTACGCGTCCTACGACCTTTTCATACCCCCACTATCCACGTCGGCGTGGAGTGGAGAATAGAAAGTGTGGCGAGCGCAGCGAGCCACCGAGCCTGAAGCGTGGCGAGGGGACACGGACACCTTCACAGGTATACGCGTCCCCTCGCGGGCTTTACAGCTGACCGCGTCCCCTCACGGGGCGCGCTGCGCTCGCCACGCTTCGGGCTCGGTGGCTCGCTGCGCTCGCCACACTTTCTATTCTCAACTCCACGCCAACGTGGATAGTGGGGGTATGAAAAAGTCGTAGGACGCGTACCGCCGCCCCTCACTCGACCTTGTGTGTTGACTGTCTACCTAGACTGTCTGACCACCATTCGGATACCCTAAATTCTGACTGCACATATTTCTTTTTCATTTTATTTTCCTGGTAGAAGAACATGGTTCTCACTTGTTTCCTAGTCAAGTATTTATTTTCCAGGCAGTGATAAATTGCCATCTCTCTTCTGTTTTCATGTAGCTTCTGTCTCCCTGGACTTCTCAATACGGCCTCACATCCTCCTAGTGCACTCCTACAAATCTCCCGCTTTCTGTGACTACTGTGGAGAAATGTTGTTCGGCTTGGTGAGACAGGGACTAAAATGCCAAGGTAAGTGCCCCAACAAGGTAAATAGCCTATCTTTTGTTGTTACTTTGTTGCCTGATATGGATTCATGGATTGGTGGCAAAGTTAGGTATTTGGGGTATTTACTAATAGTAGAACAATTGTATGTGTGTATGGGAATAGATATGGTGCATGGTAATTGACGCTATATATGCTGTGGCAGAGACAGCATACCTCCACGTGTTGCAATGTTGGGTAATCAGCAGCACCTGTTATATCCTGATATAAGGATTTCCAGGACAAAGGGTAAATGCTCTTGATGGTGAATTAGCTGCCCAAGCGATAGGCTGGGGTATGGGTTATGGTAGGGACCACTGGAGCGTTTGCAAGAGTCTGTTCTATGCTGGATTATCTTTATGCTGCTGCCTGTAACTACGCTTGCCTATGGAATTAATATGGTATGCTGTGTCCTGCTTTTTAATATAAAGATTAAAGTCTTAATTTGAATCCCCATGTATGTGATCATTTTCACAATACATATGTACAGTAGGTTTTGTGCTCATTATTGACCCAACTTGGTGTTCATTAAACATGACATTCAGAAACCTCAGAAATAGCTTTCATAATTTAGTGCTGGGCAAACGTTTTCTCTTCATAAATTAAATATAAGGGTCAAAAGCAATAAGTGTTCCTATCTGGTCTAGCATTGCGTGTACGCTCAAAATATTATGGCTTCCATTTACTTTGTTAGTGTCCTGCATAAATGAATGTATACTATAACACATTAAAATAAACCCCCTGCATGTTTTAAGGGTGAATTTGGTGCTCAGCTTCTTGGTTCTTCTTGCCAGTCTGACCCTTTCTTTGAGACATGATATCACATGTGCAGTGGGTAGGGAAGGCCCAGGGCATAAGTCAGGACATCCACAAAGATGAACAAAATGATCAGGTCCAGCTGCTCAGCATCAACATCAAGTGGTGTGATCAAGCAAGTGTCTATTAGCGCAACTGTAGATTGACTTCACACATATGGCCTTAATCAAACCTGTCAGCAAGCACTGCAGGTGGGGAAAATGGAACACGTACAGAGAGAATTACATTTGGGTACGATGTGTTCAAACTCAAATCTAAATTGCAGTGTAAAAATAAATCAGCCAGTATTTACCCTGCACAGAAACAAAAAAACTCACCCAAATCTAACTACACCCCCTTGCATGCGGCCGAACAGGAGAGAAATCATTTGATGGTCGCAGCCAATCAAATGATTCCTCTCCCCTTCATTAATAAAGGTCAGTCCAAACTGACTTTTATTCCGGCTGCAGATCACCAAAAAGTGGGCGGTTGCTGACATCAAGTGACGTCAGCCCCCACCCCAAGCAGGCATCAGCACATTTGCCTGTGTAGGGGAACACCCTGCGTTTTTATGGGGGCGCACATAAAACACTGGGCGTTCCCCTGCTGCTGCACTTTATGGGCGGTATTCAATGTGAATACCTGCGAGGTGCAGCGAATCCTTTTTTGGATTCGCTGCACATTCGCCACGTTCCGGAGCCGGCGGGCTCTGGTTTTCAACGAGTCAGGGGCAGCGAGCCCCTGACTGGCGAATATGAGCTCCTGCGGCGATTGCCGCAGGGAGCCTGAGGACGGTGCCAGGCAGAGAGATGGTAGTCTCTCTGCCTAGCCCAGACCTTTGTGGGGGGTTAGGTGGGCTCCCCGGGTGCCAGGCAGCACAGGCTGCCCCCCCGGGGGTGCCAGCAGGGGAGCGTATATTCACTACACACGATCGTAATGATCGTGCAGTGAATATATGAATATGTAATGAGCGGCTCGGCTCCGGCGCCCCCTGCTGGCTGCTGTGTAAAAAAAAATCAAAAAAAAAATAATATTATTTTTACAATTAAATATATATTCATGTGCTAACAGCACATGAATAAAAATAGCATGCCCCTCCTCAGAATAAAATTCCTGATTTTTTTACACCAAATGTAAAAAACAAAACACTTTATTTTAAAAGTTCACATTCCACTTCGCCATAAAAAGATAGCGATTGCTACTCGGTGAATCATGGCGAAAAAAACCTTGAAATGTATTCGCCATGTGGTCATTGAATAGGGTGATTCACCGTTTTTGTCAGAAATTCGCCAAACAGCACAAATTCGCCATAAAAACCTGGCGAATCAGGCTCATTGAATACCGCCCTCAACCTGTCTGTGTATCAGTGGCTCTCATTTATTACATGGAAGTAAAATATTATATTTCTCTGATTTTATTATATTCAACAGTTGCTAATGATATTCCATAGGATGATAGATTTCCTTCTATTTTCCAGGTTGTGGCCTTAATTATCACAAGCGTTGCGCCTTTAAGATACCCAATAATTGCAGAGGAGTAAAAAGAGGTCACCTTTCCAGTCGCTCATTTACAGGAGCTAGCTCTATCACCAAGCAAAGAGCTGTGACACTGCCAACTGGAGGAAGCCTGGAGGACTTAGGGGGGCCTAACACAGACCAGCAGGTAAGCTGCTCTTACACAAATTAATAAATAGACCAGGGATGGGGAACCTTCGGCCCGCCAGCTGTTGCTAAACTACACATCCCAGCATGCCCTGCAACAGTTTATAGCATGGCCAAATAGCAAAACTTTAGCAGGACATGCTGGGATGTGTAGTTCAATAATAGGCTGTAGGGCAAAGGTTACCCATCCCTGATATAGAATTATTCAACGCCTTAAAAAGTTAATCATTTTGTCTGTTTTACATATAATAATAACACAGATTATTCCAGTTATAATTTTTACTATAAATCAGTAAGCTTCTAACGTACATTTTCTAACTCATTTATCTGTAGATTTTGTAAACAAAAAATAAACGCTTATAGCTTTAATCCCATGTGCTGTGGAAGCTCCAAGTTTGCATAGATAAAAGCTAGGGCCCTAACAGTTCGCTTTCAGTTAGCCAGTGAATCATTAAAATGTTATAATTTAAAAAAAATTATGTGTATAGTGCTTTTTAAATATTGTTTGTCTGTTCTGGGGGACTAAGATAGGGATGGCCATCGACTATTGATGTTCCCAAAACATCGATGGTTGGGACCTAGTGCTCAATGTTTTGGGCATCAATAGTGCAGGGTCAAATAGTTTTATGCCATCTATGGATGGCTTGCGGTGGTATAGGTTGGGGGCGCATACTGCATCCAGCAGCATCTCTGCAGGCGGGCGTAGAAGAACCTTAAACTGGATTGATAGATAGTTAAACTTTCTTCTGTGCATGCACGCACATCCCGGATGGGCAGGCCGTCCGCAGCAACGCGGCTGCCCGTCCCGTTGCTCTGTGCATGCACGGCAAAGCGATAGCAGGAACCATCGATGGTAGGTGGTAGAATGTTTTATAGCTGTCGATGGTTCCTGCTTTAAAAGCCATCAATGGGGGATGACCATCCCTAGACTGAGATACTTCCTGGTTTTATACTGCTTGTTCTCTACTGCTGTAAGGGTCTGAGTTAGAGAGTCTATCTGTTTGCAACATTTCTATCTGGACAAACCATTTTGTGCATCAGTGGGGAAATGTAAATTGCACAGTGCTCCGTGTGAGAAGGAGCATTGCCTAGCCAAACTCTAAACCAGGGGTCCTCAAACTACGGCCCGCGGGCCACATGCGGCCTGCTTAGGACATTTATATGGCCCGCCGGACTTCCTGCGCCTTTAAATACAAACACAGCCGCTGCCCGTTTTTATTGCACCAAAAAGATGGCCACGGGAGGGCTGCGCGCATGCCCGACTGCACGCAGCTCCTTCCATTGACCTTTTTCTCCCGCCCATGGGCAGGACTGCCCACCTACGTGCGGTGTGTCGGGCTGCAGCAGGAGGCAGGAAAACAGCTCCTGCTTCCGTTCCTGCCATACACCAGGCTCCGCGGGCAAGCAGCCCCGACGCTGGGCTGTATGTCTAGCGGGCTGCAGCAGGAGGTAAGAAGGGAGAAAGCTCCCTGCTTCCTGACCCCCGCCCCCCCCCCCCCCCAAATATAAAGATGCGCTGATATATAGAAGTCGAGGAATGGTGCGCGGCCACATTAAAAAAACCGCACACCACTTCAGTGCATCAGCGCAACCCCTCCCTCATGTTTTCCGGTGGCCACTGGCTGCTGCTGGCCTGGGTAGCCTTGGCAGAACAGGGACAGGCTGGTAGTATGTGCTGACATGTATTCCTCCGTGCTGTGGGCAGGTGAGGCAGAAAGGTCTGCGGCTGCGGCGGGGAGCTGTGTAACTAACTAGAAATGGTACACGCAGCTCCCAGCCACTGCTTGTGATCCTAGACATGAGCAAGCGCTGGGGTGGGAGACTGAAAGTGGCAGCAGTGCTGTTTCTGCTGGGAATGCAATGAGCATTTAACCCTTGGGGTACAAGCATGTAAACACCATGTATAGGCAGATAATAAGATATATGCAGTGTGCATAGGAATTTGTTCATAATTTTTGTTTTTACTATAGTCCGGCCCTCCAACGGTCTGAGGGACAGTGAACTGGCCCCCTGTTTAAAAAGTTTGAGGACCCCTGGTCTAAACGCTAGTGTAGAAATCAGACTGACCAATATATGTGCAGAATGTAGAAATGTGTTATATTTGCCATGCAGGCAACAAAAAAAATTGTAAGTAAATTTTATTGGGTTATGTATAGAAAAGTACAATTACAGACAAAATGAGATAAGACCTAAATCTCGTAGGCTCAAATGACAAGAATGTGATTATAATTAAAAGAGATAAACAGATATCAAGAGCATATAAAATAATAAATCACAAAACCATATACAGACAGAAGACAAAGGACAAGCGGGAAAGAACACAAGGGGCCAAATGTAATAGGGTGAGAGTTTCAGAAAGTGAGAGATTTTGAGAGAGTTTTCCCATGTTTTTTAAAGCAGCAATCAATTACACTGCAAAACCAGGTTGATGTTCCCATGTAATTGATTGCTGCTTTAAAAAACATGGAAAAACTCTCCCAAAATCACTCACTTTCTGAAACTCTCACCCTATTACATTTGGCCCAAGGAAAGAAGTACGGAAGGGAAAGGGAGAAGAAATAGCAAATGTATAAATTTTAGACATGGCAGTCTAATGTTGGCAGCATAAACCAAGTATTATGATGGAGGAGAGAGAGATGGAATATGTTATAATCCGACAGCTACTCGCCTCAGAATTTTCCATGTAGTCCCTTCAAATAACTTCATGACAAGACATTGGTGGTCATCATCTAATGTTACGACTTGAATGAAGAATTTTGCATTTTTTGTAAAACTTTTCAACTCCATTCTCCAAATCAGGAATAGTGGCCCGCCTATCAAAATACAAAACTTGGAGCAATTTTTGTGTAACTTCCGCTAGAGAAGGGGCCGTGCGGTGGGTAAAGTGAAAAAGTATAATCTTTTTGGCATCTGTAATTAGGGATGTGCACCGGCCACTTTTCGGGTTTTGGGTTTTGGGTTCTGATTACCTTGAGGTTTTGGGTTCTAATGGGTTTTGGCAAAACACCTCCTAAGTGTTTTGTGTTTGGATTTTTTGGGTTTTGGGTTCTGATTTTTTGCTAAAAAAGCATAAAAACTGCTAAAATCGCAGAATTTTGGTTTTTATTTTTTGCTCCTTTGCTATATTAACCTCAATAACATTCATTTCCACTCATTTCCAGTCTATTCTGAACAGCTCACACCTTACAATATTGTTTTTAGGGCAAAAGGTTGCACCGAGGTAGCTGGATAACTATGATAAGCCACACAAGTGTGCGGCACAAACACTAGACTGATATGGCACACTTAGCATCCCCTCTAGGCTGATACTGCACACCTAGAATTACCCCTGGACTGATATGGCACAGGTAGCATCACCCCTGGACTGATACGGCACATTTAGCATCACCCCTGGACTGATATGGCACACTTGACAGCACCCCATGAATTGGCAGACTTGGCTTACCCCAGGAATTATACGGCACAGATGGTGGCACCCCTGACCTGATACAGCACACATGGAATTATACGGTACAGATGGCGGCACCCCTGGACTGATACGGCACACATGGCGGCAGGCATGGAATTATACGGCAGACAAATTCCTGCAGTAAAAATAAAAATTTGTATTCTTTTAATTATAAAAAAGAGCAGCACACCTTACTTAGCAACACCCCATGAATTATACAGCACTCTTGGCTCACCCCTGGACTACAGCGCATTTAACAGCCCTTGCAGTAAAAAAAAAAAACACCTTATTTTTATTTTCAATAAAAAAAAGGGCAGCTCCCCTGGTCTGATATGGGACACATGGGGCATCCCTGGAATTATACGGCACACATGCGGGCACCCCAGGACTGATACAGGACACATGGGGGCACCCATGGAATTATATGGCACACATGCGGGCACCCCTGGACTGATACAGGACACAAGGGGGAACCCATAGAATTATACGGCACACATGCGGGCACCCCTGGACTGATACAGCACACATGTGGGCACCCCTGGACAAATACAGCACACATGTGGGCACCCCTGGATGGATACAGTACACATGCGGGCACCCCTGGACTGATACAGCACAAATGTGGGCACCCCTGGACAAACACAGCACACATGTGGGCACCTCTGGATGGATACAGTACAAATGTGGGCACCCTGGACTGATGCAGCACACATGCGGGCACCCTGGACTTATACTGTGCACTGGCAGCAGTCATTTAAACATTTTTTTTTTTTGCTGAATTAAAATAATGTAGCCCCCTCTGTAGCACTAGCAGCAGTCCCCTATGCATAAATCATCCCCCCCAGCATGTCATCCCCCCCACTCCGCTCAGCAGACAGCACGGACACATCCGTGCTGTCTGAAATCACCAGCCTGTTTGAAAATGGCGCCGACCGCCGGGAACTATATATCCCCAGGTCTCGCGAGAATCTGAACAGCGGGAAGATGACGTTCGGCCTCGTTTTGAACACAGAAAAATGGCGGCGACCATCGAACTCCCTGGATCAGGCCTCGGATCAGGTAAGTTCGTGGGGGTTCGGATCTCTAGGATCCGAACCCGCTCATCTCTAGCTGTAATGACCACAGCTAGCAATCAGAGTTTAGAATCCTTATCTCCACCTAAATCCCAGGTTCAGTAATTACCACAAATACATGCCAGAGGGTCAGGGCGCAAATTGGTAGCCAAGGGCAAACGCAGGATTTTCAGAAGGGGGTTTCCAGAGGGGCGGAGCAAAGCAACGCAGATGGATACTTAGGTGACCCAGTATATGCCGGGTCAGTTAAAGTATTGTAGATAGACCAAATGTATATAAATAATAATAATAATTAAAAAATAATAATGTAATTATATATATATATATATATATATATATATATATATATATATATATATAAACAGAGAGAAGGAGACTGGCACTCGTGGGTCTTGAAAAAAATTCTGTATTTCAAATGGAAAACCAACCGTGTGGGGCCGCACTGCTATATATATATATAGAACAGACTCTTGTTTTGCGCCTCCAACTTAGTAGCTAATTTATTCGGGCTGCCTTACCTACAAGGACCCCTGTTGGATGGGGACAAAAGGGAATGTGGATGGCAGTTGTGGGTTGGCTCCCTTTTTTTAGACCTTTAGTGATTGGGTCTATATAGCTTTTTAACAAATTTCAAATTGAAAAGTAAAGTCCAGAATTTATAAACATTTATTAAAAAGTTTCTTGTTCCACACTTCAGTGGTGATTGTTTCAGACCATAAAACGTTCAGTAGTATATTTCACAATAGCAAATAAACGATCCCAACGCGTTTCGTCCCAACATGGGACTTCATCAGGGGTTCGCAAAAAGCATTGACAGCTTTCATGAGTTGAGTGTGACTGTAACCAGATGTTATGAACTAGGTCCTTAGAAATTCAGAGGTACACTGTGGCTTTAAGACCTTTTTTTCCTCAATGGTTCAATCGGTATAGTGAACTTTATACGTCCGCATGCACATGAACGAATAGCTTGGTGGGTTGAGGGTTTCTAAGGTATTATTCCCGATAGTCTATTCAAAAAACTGATCCAATTATACGGATGGTTCTGTTAGGTTATTGTTACCTATGTAGAATCAGGTGTATGCACACTCAATATGCCATCCTTGGACTGCTCGGATTAAGGTTCTTTTTGACAGGTGGACCCTCTCATTATGAGGCCGACCTGGACCCTTTCTGAGGTGTCTGCCAGTGGAAAGGTTCAGTGGGAATGTATGTGTATACATATACACACACACACAAATATATATATATACACACATACATATATACATACAGGAGAGTCAACAGAAGTGTAGACCCCTGGGCATAGCAATGTATTGGGGCCCCTACCGATCCTCCAGCGGTAGGGGTGGGGGAAGCTTTGATGTCCCGCGGGTGGTAGGGGGTATTATATCAACCGCTCAGCATGTAGGGCCTGGATCAGTAATTTCCACTAATTATCCCTTTACTGCACAGATGGTGGGAGATGCGGTGGGAGAAGGGGGCATTGGGCTGAATGAAGGGGCCCTGATACATAACTTCCAGGGTGGTAGAGGATGTTTAATACGCAGAGGAGGGGTGTATAGTGGAGTGGGCTTATTATTCATAATTTTCTGGTGGGAGGACAGCTTGCTTGACTGCAGATATCTCCAGTTTCCGGAAATAGATTTCTTAGATTTTAATGGAAATAAAAACTAGAGAATCCCATCTACCAAATGGTATTGGGGACTAGGGGATCAGAGTTCAGGGCCGATTTTTAAAATTCTTGTACCCATGGAAAGAGGGGACGCTCAGCTTTCAGTTTATGGTCTTTAGACTCCTGGGGGGGGGGGGGGGGGGTTGTGTACCCCCCTGCATGTGCCACTGGTACTAGCGAACATAGTATCTATGAGTCAAATCTGATCGCACTTAACTGCCCTAAATTGTGGGAGTGTTGTGGGTATGTCTTGTATCAAAACCTTTGTTCAACCCTGAAGGTGCCCATACACAGTGCGATGATCACATCCCTTATGGGCTGGATCGCATCGCAACGCATGCGTTTTGCATGCGATTTGCGTGTGATGCGATCAGAAGGCAGGTGCAAACACAGCGTGTATGGGCACCTTGAGTCAATAGTACCAGGAAGGGCAGACAAGAAGAATGACCCTTGCGGGGGCCAGCATGATGTAGCAGCATGATGTAGCAAATCAGCTGCCCTCAACTGCAGACTCTTTGTGGGTTACTATACTCAGAATCAGTCCTTTAATGTCCAGCATATCTACCTGCTATGGCTTTCATTCAGTTCCTCTTCTGTCCTCAACAACATCATGGGCCAAATGTAATAGGGTGGAATTTTTTTAGTAGCATAACAAATCACACATGATCGCACATGTTGCAGGGTTCGATTTTTCTGCATATGCTAGAAATCACTTGCGATCTCAGCAAGTTTTTAGTAATGGGATTGTGCTTCTGTCACATTTGTGCATGTGACAGAAGCATGCACAAATCTCACAGATCCATGCATGCTTTTGTTGAATTTGCCTGCTAAAATTAGGTCTATTTGTATGCATTTTTTAAGTCATTATATGCATTTTTAAAATCGCAACCTACTACATTTATGATTTTTTTCAAAGTGAAAACATCTAGGGGGAAATGTAATAGGATGAGATTGGGTAAGAAATGTCCAGTTTTTTTAAGGCGGCAATCATTTACACTGCAAAACCAGTTTGATTTTGCAGTGTAAATGATTGCCGCTTTAAAAAAAACCTGGAGAGTTCTTACCCAAGCTCTCACTTTCTGAATCTCTCATCCTATTACATTTCACCCCTGTGTAATTTTTTTGGTCACTGCAAAACAGACACGCCTGGGATCTTATTCTAGTTTCCATGCTTTTCTACATGTTCGCACAGGGGAGCAATGTTTTGCGACTGCGCATACGCATACACATGTATGCGCATGTGCAGGCACTTGGTGCGAGCCGGCATGGTCCTATGTGTTGACAGGGGGCATAGGGCGGTGTCAAGGGGCTGCGCCCATGTAAATGATGGGTGTTCCCATGTAAATGCGCCGGTGATGTGGGTGCAGGGGATGGGCAGCTGACATCAGCAGATGTCAGCTGTCCGCCCGCTTCCCGTACAGGGAGCCCGCAGATCTAAGACACCATATAGGTGTCTTAGATCTGCAAGCGCTTGCAATATCATTCGATGGTCGACGAACATCGAATGTTTTTGTCCCCGCACACAAGGCTTCAAATGGATGTTTACTGGTCATCCATGTGTGCCTGGATATACAGCGTGTGACTGGTGGGCGGGCGTTCGTGTGGGCGGCATTTAAATGACACGCAAAGCTGTGCATTTTGCAGCTTTGCATGTGAACCAGAATAAGGTGCAGCTTTTCAGGGACAATGCAAAGTCTGACTTAACACCAGCGGCATTCCTACCTCATTGTAGAAGGGTCCTGCCACTGTCCACGATGCTGGCATCCCCCCCGCTGCTCTCCACTGTGGTCCTGGCTCCTCTACAATGCAGGTGAAGGCACCGCAGTATCATCCTCGGTGCTGGGCATGCACATACCCCCAGCTTCAATGGGCTGTTTCGGCTGCAGCCCATAGAAGCCAAAGAGGCAGCCTGGGGCTGCCTTTTGTGACTGGCAGGTCTCACTTCCAATAGTAAGTCACTACCATTCACAGTGAAGCCATTGCAGTCTTGCAGACTGCTTCTGGCTTTACTACAGTGACAGATTGTCAGCCCAAAGGTAAAAATGGCCACTGCTTAATAATAAGAAGACTGTCCATGCATTCAGAAGGGTGATGATCATGTGGTTGACAGTAATTTTGTTGACAGTGTTGATATGCATAAGGTCGACATTGGAAAAAGGTAAATGCATTTGCACCCTCCCCCTAATCAGTCCATTCATCCCTTAATTTTTTTTTTCACATCAAAACAATCAATTTCTCTTATAGCTTTTGTTGCAGGCTAATGTGAAGAAGTCTCGTATTCCCTCCTTCAAAGGACGTCCTATATGGAAGGACTGGCAGGAGATGAACAGGGTGAAGGTTCCACACACTTTTCAGGTCCACACATACACACGTCCAACCATTTGTCAGCACTGTAGACGTCTCCTGAAGGGACTTTTCAGACAGGGCATGCAATGCAAAGGTATGGATTTTTTGTAATAAACGTTATCTATCTTTTTTCTATCTAATTCTACATTTTAACACAAAGAGATTTTTTCCTAAGCTATCGCTCTTTGTTGTCTTTTTTTTTTTTTGTGACTAAACTTGAGAAGGATAACCTTTTGTTGGTAAATCACTATTGGTCTTTTTGCAGTTCATTCAGATAACTTATTTCTCCTATAAATCTTGATTTTATGGTACTTATATGTTACCAATTTACCTACGTACGCTTGCGGAAGGAAATCCCATTGCATCGTATGTCCTGTTTTAGTGGCGTGCGATCCGTGTGATGCGATGCAATCCCAGTACTTTATATGCATATATCACTGATACATATATTACTGATGTATGCATTTCAAGTAGCGTAACTATGTTTTATGAATAAACTTAAGCTAAGTAAATAGTGTAGTCAGTCAGAAGTTGCGTAAGTGCTCCTGGTCCCTCACTCTGAGGTAAAACAGTGTCAATCATGGATGCTACCCAGAGTGCTCCCAGTGTTTCTGCTTTTACTGGTGACATCAGCATGGCAAGAGCTCAGGAGATGTCACTATTTAGTCTCCCAACATCAGAGGAGGAGGCGTTGACATTTCTACAGCGTCAGAATTTGCTTCCAGAGACGCAAACGTGCGTAAATGGCCACCCCATGAAGCTGTCAGTCAAAGAAGGTAATTGGAGGTGCCATATCAAGGCCTGTCGCCGAAAGGTGACAGTGTGAGCTGGGCTATGGTACCCTGGTTGCTGTCTGCCATTTGTGAAGCTGGTATGCTTCATTTACTCGTGGGCACAGGAACTCAGCAGTGTGGCATACTGTGAAAGAGAGTTGGGGATGTGCATAGTCATGACGGTGCAGTATAATGCACTGATGAGGGAGGCTTGCACCTATGATCTCCTTTCACAGCCTCAAACACAGATAGGAGGACCGGAACTTGTGGTGGAGGTCGACGAGACCCTCTTCTCCAAACGCAAGCATGCTGTGGGGAGGATGTTGCCACAGCAGTGGGTGTTCGGTGGCATGTGCAGGTAGACGGTGTCCTACTTCATGAAAGCCTTCTACCGGAGGGATGCCACAACACTAATGGCTGCCATTACATCTCATGTTGGCGAACGCATCGAGCCCCGCGAGGGGACGCGGATTACTTTACATGTTTTCCACGTCCGATCGCCACGCTTTGGGTTGGCGTGGATAGTATGCAATGCTGCGCTTGAAATGCTATGGGTGGTGTGGATACTGGGGGGGGCTAGTATGGGGTGGTATGGATAATAAGGGGGTACCTACAATAGGAGGGAATTAATTATTTAGTAATATCGCATCGCATTATACGTTTTAGTGTCATAAAATGTGTGCTGAACAATGCGATGCGATAATAGCTGGAAAAATAAGACTGGCAAAAAAAGACATTAATTAGTAATATCGCATCGCACGCATAGTGTGCACTAAAAGTGCACATGTGATGCGATGCAATGTGATTTGATTTCCTTACGCTGACTAGCCCACTAAGTAAATATCTTAGTGGGCGCCCAACTAACATATAAGAACCGATTTTATAAATAGAGCATTCCCCTCCCAATGTCATGTGCACAAATGTGAGCGGGTGTGGATTATTAGATAGACAGTGTTTCGATAGAAAGGTCGACAGGCAATAGGTGGTCAGGTTCAAAAAAGGATGGCATTTGAAAGATCAACACGGGAAAAGTAATTTTGACCCTACCAACCTATTGCATGACGACCTTTTGACCCTGCCGACCTATTGCATATCGACCTTTTGGAGTAGACCTATTGACTGTCTATCTAGACTCGGTGGATCTAGCAACAAAATCCTGTATGAGCAGTCCCGTCGTGATTTATGTAGTGTTAATGAAAAATCAGCCCATTGATTGGAAAACTGAAGTCCTGTTTTGTAAACACCAGTAAGGGCCGCATTAATCAAACAATATTTGCGGCTAAATCCCTGAAAACACCTGTTTTTGGGGGTTAGCCACAAGTATTATGTATCACCCAAATGTACCAAAGGGGGACCGCAGCAGTAATCTCCGATCCCTGCTGCGATCCCTCCGGCATCACTGTCGGCCACATGCATGTCAGCGATAACCTCTTCCGGTTGAGCGCATCGCAGGGATGGCGATGTCCCTACTATTCCAATGCTAGTATCGCATTTTACAATGCGATCCTGGGTGGTAATATTCCACCCATATCACATTGTAAATGCAATCATTGATAAATGGGCCCCTTAGTGTCTCATAATGAGGTTCTGTAAACCTGGGCAGAAGGCTGAGTATGTGGTACAGCTGCTGCTCTTAAGGCACTCTTTTCTGCATTTTGTGGGCAAGTTCTTCCATGGTCTTACACTGCTTGGTAGCAGACTTTGTTTTATAATGTCATAAGGGGTTAGGCTCTGTGGGTGCCTCTTGCCCTGCTATGGCACTGTCACTGCTTCTTAGTGAACTAAAGTTATTTAAGAATGGTCCCCTTTGCTGCTCATTTAAAAGATTGGGTTAAGTGGCATTTGCCTTCCCTGTCATTTACTTTTTTTTTTTTTTTTAAGTTTATCTTTATTTGACATTTTCTATACATACAATTCATCCATAGACATTGGTATACAACATTTACATCACATACTTATTACTTACATAACAATCACATTGACATTATACTATCACTAACACATAACACATAAAAGTTCTGCATCATTATATATTTGGTCCCATGCACTATTGCCCCGATCCTACCCGTCTCTTTTACCCTTTACTAACCCCTATCATGTTGCCCAGTTTTGTTCCATTGAGAGGTGGGAGGTGTTCTTATTTATTTAATTAAGGTATTATTTTTATTTTTTATCTTTGGCCGACTCTTGTTCCCGCCTGGTTAACTTGTTGTCTAAACAGTGCCTATTTTAAAGTGTATTCCTACCCTGTCGTGACTAAATCTACTGGTAATTCAAATCATATAATTTAATAATTTTCTTTTTTTTATTAACCTATTTATTTTTTTGCTTAATTTGACTTCATATATACGCCCTACTGTGATTTTTAATGATACTTTTTGTGTTTATTTTATGTTTATTATACATTCTTTGTGATGCTATCTTTTATTTAGCGGTTTATCCTTCGCCGTTCTAAGTGCTTGGTGCTGTTTTATAATATTTTGAGTGAAACCAGTCACCCCAGATTTTGTAAAATTTATTTATGTTATTTCTTGTTATATATATTTCTCTCTCGTGCTCAAAAGTATTATTAACCAGGTTGGTCCATTCTATTAGCCCCGGGACTCTCTTTGCCATCCAATTCTGTGCAATGCAAAGTTTGGCTATCGAGCTTAGATTAATAGCCAGCTGTCTTTTTTCTGCGGACATACCCAGATTCGGCCAAACTCCAAGTATCAGTGCAATGGGCTTAATTTCTAGCTGGGGTATTCCCAGACTAGTCATTATGCCCCTGATATCATTCCAAAATTTTTGCACCGAGTTGCATTGCCAGATAAGATGCCAAAAATCGCATCCTCCCCCTTTACATTTTGGGCATTTATCTGACTCTTTAACCGAAAATGTACTTATTTTTTCAGGGGTTAGATAAGTTCGGTGAATAATATTGTACTGAGTTTGTTGCACTCTTAAACAATTTGTTGAGATATTTGTTATTGCGAGTGCCTTCTCCCAATCCCCCTTTGTTAGTTCAGGAATGTCACCAACCCATTTCATTACTAGACCTTCAAGCTGGTCTGTCTGTGTTATAGATATAATTTGTTTATACAATTTGGAGGTGCTTTTACCTGTGCCCATTTTTTTGATAAAGGTTTTTATTGGGTTGTCCTTTACATCAATATGTATATTTTTGGTATAATCCTCTAAGGCACTCATTATCTGGAGGTACTGGAAGAACATGGTCTTTGGCAACTCATATTCCTCCTGGAGCTGAGAGAATGTTTTTATTCTATTTTGTTCGATAACTTGGCCGATTGTTTTTATTCCGGCGGCATCCCAAATGACGCTACCTTGCTGTTTTTCTAATTTTTTAAATGGGGTCAGTGAGAAGATAGTTGTTTCGGGGTCTAGCCCATTGTAGCCTAGTTCCTTACTAAGCCATCTCTATATTTTTATAGCCTGGTTAAGAATCTGGGGATATTTTTTTATGGCACCTACTTGTAAGGATGGCTTGTAAAGGAGTGTGGCCAGGAATGGCCATATTGACCATTATCAATAACTCCATCGCTTGACCCGACTCCTTAAGCCATTCCTGCAAGTGAGCCAGCTGAGCGGCCATATAATAAAGTTTGAAGTTTGGAAAAACGAGTCCTCCCTGTTCTCTCGACCTCATAAGTGTTTCAAGTTTAATCCTAGGGATTTTATTTCTCCAGATAAATGGTATTAATACCCCATTAAGCCTCCTAAATACCGTATTACTGATGTATATGGGTGAATGCTGTAATACATAGAGTACTTTCGGTAATATTATCATCTTTATTAAGTTAACCCTTCCCATGACTGTCAGGGGTAATTTCAGCCAGTTTTTACATTTTGTTTTTATTTCATCAATCAATGGTAGAATATTATTTGTTACATACTCCTTTGGGTCTTTAGAAACGACGACTCCAAGATAGTTAAATTTGTCTACCGTGGGGATATTCCCATCTCCATTTGGTGTATCCCCCGGTCCGCCCGCCTTGTCTTCTACCATCAAATGGGACTTATCCCTATTTATTGTTAAACCCGAGTAGGATCCAAATTCCTGGAGAATAGCCATTACCTAAGGGAGATCTTTCTTATAGTTGGACATGCCCACCAATAAGTCGTCTGCGTACAACGAGACAAGGCTGCCCACCTCGCCCCCATCCCCTGCTTGATTTTCGGAGAGGTTTTTCCTGAGCTTGCACGCAACTGGCTCGATGGCCACCGCGAATAGGATAGGGAAGAGTGGGCATCCCTGTCTCGTACCACGAAATAAAGGGAATAGTTCTGAGACGAACCCATTAATAGAGACTCTGGCAGTGGGACTCTGGTAGATAGCAAAAATCCTGATTACAATTCGTGGTCCAAAACCAAATGCCTCTAATGTGTTTTTCAGGTAGGGCCACTCCAGCGAATCAAAGGCCTTATTGGCATCTAATGAGGCCACCGCTATCTCTGTACTGTTGATCTTCCCAGTTTGTAGGTATGTAAATACCCGACGCAAATTCATTGCAGTGGACCTACCCCTCCTAAATCCAGTCTGGTCTGGATGAATGATTTCATCTATTACATTATTTAGTCTGTTGGCTAGAACCGTTGCGAATATCTTGGCATCGACCGTTAATAGGGATATTGGCCTATATGACTCCGCCCTAAGTGTATCTTTTCCTTCTTTGAGTATTACCGTGATAACGGCCTCTATCATGGACTGAGATAGCGTGCCCTCATTTTCCATTTCTTGGAAGAAATATAATAGCCTTGGTGCCAACATACCCTCAAATACCTTATATAGCTCTGCTGGCAGGCCATCTATCCCTGACACCTTACCAGTCGAGAGTCCCTTTATTGCCCCTTCAATCTCTTGTAACCTGATAGGCAGTTCTAATGATTCCCTGGCTTCAAGAGATAGCACAGGGAGTTCAAGATTATGTAGATATTTGTTACAGTCGAGAGTCCCCTGTGTATTTTTGGATTTATATGTTTCTGCTAGATGGGTCACAAAAACATCTACTACTTTTGATGTATCAGTAACTATTTCACCCGTGTTTGTGCATATTTTAAGAATTACATTCGGGGGTTTATCCAATCTAGCCATATACGCCATAATTTTCCTGCTCTATCTGAGTTCAAATACATTTTGTGGGACTCCTTTAACAGCCTGCATTTTGCCATTTCTTGTAGGTGTGTCACCCAGGCGCGTTGTGCAACCAACCATTCTTGTTTTGTTCGGTTTGGGTTAATAAGAAATTTTTCTCTAAATTCATAATTTTTCCCTCTAACGATAATGCTGTTTTTTGGAGTACTCCTTTAGCCTGGGCGTTTTTTTTTAACCAGTATACCCCGTAAAAAGGCTTTAAAGGATTCCCAGACAATTGCTGGTTTAGTGGAGTTGACATTTCGTTCCAAAGAAGCCGTCAATTTCCATTCTCACATCGCCTAAGTCTCCCAGCAGGGACAACCATGCTGGGTGGAGACTCCAGTACTGGTGGCCTCGGCAGGGTTCTGGATCCATTTGTAATATCAATGAAGAATGATCCGAGAGGGCCCCGGGATTTATATTCAATCACTGATATCTTATTAAGTAGATCTCTGGATGAAAAGATCATATCGATTCTTGAGAAGTTGTTAAAGGTAGGCGAGTAACATGAATATTGACGCTTCTCTTGAAACTTTTCTCTCCAAACCTCATACCAGCCCACTTCATCGATAAATTTGGCAAAATTACTTCTCCCCACCGGACTACCCCTTCTGGGGCTCCATATATCCAAACCATAGTTAATCACATTATTAAAATCACCTAAGCATATAAATGAGTTGTCAGGCCTGGCTACAATAAATTCCAATGTGGCTCTTAATACATCAAATTTAAATGGTGGGGGGACATATACTGCTAATAGATTTAACCTGACTGTATTAACCAGTCCATCTATAAAAACATAACGGCCATTCTGGTCACTCTGGGCCGAAATATGCTTTTTAAGCTTTTTGCAAATATGACACTCTCTCGGGCCCCTATATACCTCAGCTCTCCTGACTTCCATAAGAGACCTTTCTTTCTGTTCTGCTAAATGCCTTCTATACATGTATACACACCTTACATGTATACACACCTTACCTTACCTTTTACATTTTTTCGAAATACAGTATAACCATATCAATATGGAGATCGCAGACTGTGGCAATAATGTTGCAGACATATACAAAAAAAAACATACAACAATTAACATATACCCCCCCTCCTCCCCCCACCCCGTATAACCTACCCAATGAGGCATACCTATATCCTTATCCCCCATGTATACCCACACAATTCTTTCAATTGGGGACTTTTTACTTAATGACCACGTCTAGCGCGGCAGATGCCCCCGGCACTTAAATACATATTTTACTTAACAACTGTTTACTTCGCTTTTTCTTCCCTACTGAGACTGACCACCCTATACAGTACTTACAGAGCCTTTCCCCAACTACCTCCTCCATAAGCTTCCTATACTGTTACAGTTTTTACTTAACAATTAGACATTATTTAGTATCTATTCGGTTGCTATTTGTTTTTTAGCAGGATATGATTTATCCAGCCACAGGGCTGCTTCTGATGCTGCAGTAAAGAATTTTGATTCTCCATTGACGATAACTCTGAGTTTTGAGGGATACAGCATTGAATATTTCAGGTCCAGTTCTCTCATCCTGGTTTTAATATTGCGAAATTTGTCTCTGTCTCTCTGAACCTCTTGTGGGAGGTCCGGAAAGGTAGATATCTTTATCCCATTATACCCGAAGTCAGTTTTGTCCCGAGTTAATTTTAGGACTCTGTCGCGGTCCCTAAAGTTCAGGAACTTTGCAAAAAGGTTACGGGGATATCCACCTGGGATAGGTGGTCGAGCAGGTATACGATGGGCCCTTTCAATAGAGAATTGGGCAGAGAAACGCTTATGCCCCAACTCTTTTTTTAACCATTCTTCTAAAAATTTCTCAGGCTCTCTCCCCTCTGCTTGTTCCTCTAGCCCGACAAATCTGACGTTGTTCTGCCACAAACGTTCTTCCATGTCTGTAAACTTGGATTGCAAGTCCACCAACTGACTGGAAATGGTAGTAACTTGGGCCTGTAGAGGACCCACTGTATCCTCAGTTGTTGAAACTCGCTTCTCCAACTCCGTGACCCTGTCCCTAGTTTTTTGTGCGTCATCTCTGATCAGCATAATATCTGCTTGTAGCTTGTTAATCTGTTCAGAGAGTCGTACTTCACAATTGTTGACTGCCTCCAGAACCTGCTGTAATGTAACTTCTGGGACCTGGGCTTGAGGAGATCGTTTGGAAGGTGTTGTTTGCGGTGTGGCGAGTTGGGAATTGTTTGCAGCTTGTGTTTGTGAGCGAGCATACTTTTCCAAGCGGGCAGCAGCTGTGGTTTGGCCAGTTTTCCCCATTTTTTTTTATTTTTTATAATACTTAGGTTAATGTCCCTTTAATTATACCAGCTCAACTTAAATGCAGTTCTTGATTAGTGCTTCCAAGCACCTTTCCCTTACAACACTCTGTATGTTATAGGGAGTATTTGCTGTCTATACAGAGTATTTCACCTTAATGGGGTTTCAGCAGGAAGAGATAAACAGACTGGGGTACAGCACAGTTTTTAGAAATGATTTTACCTCCGTGTCAGAGTCCAAACCAGGGCCAGGAGAGGAAGCGTTTGAGAGTTGTAGTCTCTGGTCCCTGTTGCAGCTCCTGCCGTCTGCCTGGGCTGGAATTCCGTGGATAGACGCCTGCGGCACTGCCACTGCCGCCTCCTTTCTGAATAGGGCTTGCCGGCACTCGCCTCCAGGCAGGGGAGCGTGCTCAGCCTCCTTTGCCGTGGCGTTTGACCTTTCCTCCTCAGCTGGGGGGATGCGCCTCGCCGTCTCTCACTCGGCGTGACCGAGGCGTCCTCCCAGTGACGCGATGCGCCGGCGCCCTCTGCTGCCACACGGCACCCTGTCCAGCTCCCGCTCGCGCCTCTGTCCAGCACACCCGGGAAGCAGCAGGGGAGCCGACCGGACCCTCGCATGGGCAGATGACAGCGTCGCTGAGCCGGCCACGGAACAGCACAACCGAAACGGTCAGTGTTGAAGCCTTTGGAGCTTGGCTGCCGGGGATCAGTATGGGCTGAACTGGGTGTCCACTCACATGGGGATTTTGAGCGGAGAGCTCATACACGTGCCGGAGCTCCCACACACCTGAGCTCACTCACACACCGCCGTGGTCACGCCCATTCCCACACTCTAAAATCATCAGTAATCTCCGATCCCTGCTGCGATCCCTCCGGCATCACTGTCGGCCACATGCATGTCAGCTATAAACTCTTGCGGTTGAGCGCATCGCAGGGATGTCTATGTCCCTACTATCCCAGCGCTAGTATCGCATTTTACAATGCGATCCTGGGTTGTAATATTCCACCCAGATCACATTGTAAATGCAATCATTGATAAATGGGCCCCTTAGTGTCTCATAATGAGGGGTGTGCAACTGGTTCTGTAAACCTGGGCAGAAGGCTGAGTATGTGGCACAGCTGCTGCCCTTAAGGCACTCTTTTCTGCATTTTTGGGGCACGTTCTTCACTGGTCTTGCACTGCTTGGTAGCAGACTTTGTTTTATAATGTCATAAGGGGTTAGGCTCTGTGGGTGCCTCTGCTCCTGCTATGGCACTGTCACTGCTTCTTAGTAAACTAAAGTTATTTAAGAATGGTCCCCTTTGCTGCTCATTTAAAAGATTGGGTTAAGTGGCATTTACCTCCCTGTCATTTACTTTTCTGCATCTCTGGTTCTACACTTTTTTTCTTCAGTGCTGTTATTTCCTTTTCTGCTTTTTTGCATTTACTGGTACAGTTAAGATACCAATATATGTTTACTGGAAAAAGCACCACAACCTTTTTTTTATTTCACAACAGAATATGCAATGTAGGAAGAAATTGGGAAGTTGCCCATGTTACAACCATGCTATTCAGATGCTGTTCAAAGGCAACTAGCAGTCCACAGAGTGGAATGTGTGCCTGATTCAGAGGTGGATGCTGCTGCATCTGCAATAGCACACACAAACGGAACAGCAGGAGCGATAATATGTGATGGAAAATACAGGCACTGAGACACCCATTTTTACTGTCCGTAAGTAGTCTGTGGCACATTGTCTACACTTGCAACAGCCTATGGGATTCACAATATTCCTTTTCTCAAATTCAGCTAAACATGGCATCTGTGGTTGTGGATCTGGGTTTGATTATCTAGCCGTGTTCACTGGCACACCCATGACCATGATATTTTGCTCCATGGTCAAGTGTACATTGATAATGATGACATCAATGAAAGAGTGCAGACATTGTCAGCACAAAAAAAGAGAAAAGAAGAAAAACAGCGCTCATAAAATGAACTACACCAAGTGAATCAATTAAATAACCTTTTTAAATAAACAAATATAAATCACAATATTAAGAAAATATGATAAAAAAATTATAAAAAACAACAGTGTATCCAGATCAAATGCTACAGTATATTATGGTGTGCCCAGTGGCAGACATTTATATAACTTGCAGTGTACAATAGCAGCAGTCCCAAATAGATGGAGTCCGTACGGCAATGCGAGACCTGCGTATCGCTAGAGGGAGCGTTCCTGTGTTTGAATGGTGGACCACTCTGTAACCTCACAAGTGAATGCGACCGGTTCTTCAGCATATAACGCCAAAGACATCTAATGTATGGGACCAAGTGATCAGATCAATAAGAAGGTGAAGTCCATCTGCTCACAATCTGCATCCAATCTGATTCTGATCTATTCTCAGTTAAAGGGGTCGTTTTCAAATCCTGACTGCAGCAGGGGCGCGCATTGGCCAAAACATACCCAATTTACATACATAAATCTCCCAGTCAAGAAGTGTGGAAGTCAGGATGAAAAGGGGGTTGGATAACAGAAAGGGAGAAACACAACCATGTTCTAAAGAGATCCTGGTTAATATTTAAAGTAACTAGCACTGTCCAGTAAGCAGAATTGTTTCTAAATATATATTTTTTTCTCTTAGATACCTATACTTACCGGGGTCCTGTGTCCAACGACTAATAAGTAACACCCATCAGATTGAGGGTGGAATGTATTAAGTGTTTCATATTACATGCAATACATCCCATCACATGCATAGCAGCATTTACTAAAAATATAAACAGCAACTCTTCCAATAAGCACTGTCCTTGATTTTTGAGGACTTGTGGATCCACAGCCAGATAGTCCTACAGTGCATGCTTGGTCATCAGCCTGGGTATGTGCAAGCCATGGGTGAGGGTTGGGAGGCATCATGGAGGAATCCATAAGATCCCTCTCAGAGGCACGTTGCTTTAAGAAGCTCACAGTTTTCTATCAGTTAACTATCTGGAAGAAGCTGCTGGCAATTTATTCGACATCCACTGTGACCGCTATTATACATTTGGGGTTTTCAGGAGTTTGCCCACATTTTTTTTAAGGCTGGTGCATCAGGTGGTGTTGTAGACAAGTGACAGTTAACAGTAGCTTTTGGTGAATAGCTTATTTGGCAAAGCATCCCCAATAGCAGTTGTCAGTGACGGGGAGTCATAACAGACAAGTAACCCCTAACCAAGTAGCATTGTAAGTGATAAAATAATCCTATGTGGCTGTTGGAGGATTAGTTAGGGCAAGTCTAATTACCAGGGAGACCAGTAATCACAGTGCAGACCAATTAATAAGATGGGACGCCCAACCAAACAGTACCAGAGTTTCCCTTGAAGGGTAAAAGATAGGTTTATCGTGCCATCATACCAGTGCATCTTTATTGTGGCTGAACATTGAGAAATCCATATGGTTTTAATTATTTTAGATTGAAATACAACTAGAGCAAAGCAGATTTAAAATCTCCCAGGAGCTCTCCAAGGCTGAGGGTATATGCCCAGTTATCTAGTGGTCCAGTTGCAGAAGAATAAGTCCAATGACCAGCCCTCCAAGTGAGTATTGTGATGACCTGGGGTAATTAGGATCCAGACACAGCTTTTTTTGTTAACTGTTTCATATATAAAAAAATGGAAATGAGCTTCACTGGCAGCATCCAACATAAATTAACAGAAAATAACAAACAGCTTAGCCCATCTCTAGATGGGAAGTTTCTTTGCTACACAAAGTGTTGCATCCTTGCCTGTTCTTGTAGGTAAGTCACAGGATTCAGCCTAAATCACTGGCGTCAGTCTGGCTTGGCTCTGCTTCCTGCATAAACAGACAGCAGCCTTATTGAAAAAGTCTCCTTCAGCAAAGACTCTTCATGGCCTTCTCACACTTTACGTCAGTCGCAGATGTATCTGATATCTACCCATACAGATTGAATGGTGTCTACCCATACAGCTTGACTAACTTTTTGTTCCTTTTTGTGGGTGGATCCCTCCAGTCACACTCTTAAAGACCAGTTCATCAGCACAGTCTTTACTGATACTGCCATAGTATCCACAAGCTTATATCCACTGTCCTGTGTATAGCATTTATGAGTGACCAATGGAATCTGGCTGGACATAAAGTGTTATGAAGGCCAATGACCTGATGAGGAACTGTCCCAGGCATGAGTCTTCAACTCTGAAATCTTTTAGAACCTGGAAAGATCTTATTAAGAGATTGAAGCTTGAGGGCTTAAAATCAGTGCCATTGAGGGAGAGTACAGGTTGGGCCAGACACGGAGAAGTAATCTTAGACAGGCCCTAGTACATGACCAGGGGAAGATGATAGCTTTTTTTTTTTTTATAAATTCTTTATTTATTGAGTTTTCAGAAAGACATTACAAACATCGGGATTTTTCATTGTACAATATGATGGTATGTCGAATAATTCGTTGAACAATATAAAACATTACAATATGCATGAATCGACACTTCTCGGCTAGACAGTTTGTGCTTTTCCGCCTGTTAGATTAAACACGCTATTAAACTCATAAGTATATAGTAAGAACTAAAGGGGCAAAACACACGGGGGATAGAAAACTGTGGTGAGGCAAAGGGGGTAGGGGGGTGAGAATAGGGGGCTGCCAGAAGCTTACTCTTTCCTTGTATCTAAGGGGGCAAAGTCCAGGAAAATCTTGAATCTCGTCAGGATTGTGGGCTAACGGTTAGGTCTCTGTATGTGGGAGTGAGTTTAAATTCCAGCCAGCTAAACCATCGGGCAGCGAAGTCAGGCTGTTTTTCTGGGGAGGATAGGAAGATGTCATCCATATTCATATAGAAGTCAAGTCTCTGGCACCAGTCTCGTATCGACGGTGGAGTGGTGGAGCGCCACCTGACCGGGACTACCGCTCTAGCTGCATTGTTCATGTGCCGAAGGAGAGATTTCTTATATTTGGATAGTGGAATGTTTGAGTGTGAAAGGAGCCAGAAACCCGGATCCTTTGGGACTTGAAAGCCTAAGATCTCAGAAGATCTCTCTATTACACCCTCCCAGAAGGGCCTAAGCAGAGGGCAGTCCCACCAAATATGTAGCAGTGTCCCCCTCTCCCCGTTACATCTCCAGCATGCAGGGGAAACACCAGGGAAATATTTGTGTATGGTGTCTGGGCAGCGGTACCACCTAGTCATTAATTTAAACTGTGTTTCTATGACCTCTAAGCTAGAAGAGCAAGCGTTTGTATATAAAAATACTTTTTTCCAATTCAATTGGATTCCCTTGCTTGCCATGTCTCTATCCCAATCGTCTTGGAATTTTGACCTGTCTGGTAGGTGGCTAGATAAGAGGACCTGGTACAGGTTTGATATGGTGTGTTGGGGTGGGTATTCTGTCGTGCACATTGATTCCATAAGCGTTAGTGGTCTGTTTAGGTTTTTTGAGTCATTGAGGGAGCAGGCAAAATGTCGAGTCTGCAAATAAAACCAATGTTCTGTTTTTTCTAACCCGAAGTCGTTCATCATTGTGTTAAATGGTTTAATAATCCCATCTGAGTACCATTTACCCAGTCTATCGAGTCCCCGGGCTCTCCACTTGGATGACATTTTTTCGTTATTACCGGGTTCGAAAAGTGGATTCTTTATGATTGGTGTGAGTGGAGAAACTTTCGAGGATATATTAGGTTTGGACCTCAGTTTGTTCCACATCATGAGAGTAGGGCCAACTGTTGGGTGTGTGGAGAAAGGGATTTTTTGGCACCACGGAGCTGTGGTTAAGTGTACTTTGGAGGAGATGGATTCAATTTGGACCCATTGTTTCTCTGGGGAATTCCTGTACCAGTCCACGATTCTATTGAGAATCACGGCTTGGTAGTAGGTCGAGACCATCGGAAGTTGCCTTCCTCCCTGTGCCTTCCGTCCAAATAATATCTGGTGTTTAAATCTGGGTCTTTTGCCATTCCAGATATACTCTCGAATCACTCTATGGGTCGTTAGAAGATATTTGGACGGCAGTCGGATTGGGAGCGTTTGGAATAGGTAGAGTAGTCTGGGCATAATATTCATTTTTATGACGTTTACCCTTCCCATCCATGATAATTTTTTAAGTGACCATAGGTTAAGATCTGATTTAATTTTTCTAAGAAGAGGGAGGTAGTTTAATGCGCTGAGTTTAGTTAACTGGTTTGGGATTTCTAAACCTAGATACTTCACATGTGAGGGGTGCCAACGGAAGGGAAGCGAGGTCTTAAGTGTCGCTATCGTGTATTCAGGGGTAGTGATGTTGAGTGCTACGGATTTAGTATAATTAATTTTAAAGTTTGATAACTTGCTAAAACGGTCAAATTCCTCCATAAGGTTAGGGAGGGAGGTCACTGGGTCTGTGATAATGGCTAGCAGGTCGTCTGCAAATAGTGAGAGACGATGATTCTGGTCACCCACTGCTAGGCCCCGGATATTAGGGTTCGCTCTGATAGCTCTAGCCAGTGCTTCCATACACAGCACAAAGATCAGGGGGGATAGGGGGCACCCCTGACGTGTGCCATTCGATATGTGAACCACTTCTGATAGGATCCCGTTGACCCGGACCCGAGCAGAAGGCGACCTGTATAATGCCAGAATCTTGTTTAGAAAGCTTTCCTTCAGACCTATTCTCTCAAGCACCGCAGACATGAAATCCCAGCCCACCCGGTCAAAGGCCTTTTCTGCGTCTGTTGAGATTAATACCAAATGATCCTTGGTGGTGTATGCGTGTGCAATCAGATCTATTACTCTGGTGGTGTTATCTCTGGCTTCCCTCCCCTGGACAAAACCGACCTGGTCCGGGTGGACTAAGGATGGTAGTATCTGTTTAAGGCGATTGGCCATTAACTTCGCGTAAAGTTTAACGTCTACGTTCAAGAGAGAGATCGGCCTATAACTTTCGGGCAGGCAGGGATCTTTGCCTTCTTTAGGTATTACTGTTATGTGTGCTTCCAACGACTGGGCAGAGAATTGTGTTCTTTCCGAAACAGCGTTGCAAGCATTAAGCAAAAGGGGGGTCAGTTTACTTATGAACGCTTTGTAATATGTTATGGGGAACCCATCCGGGCCGGGGCTCTTACCGTTGGGGGAGCTTTTGATAGCCTCAGTGAGTTCTTGTGTAGTGAACGGGGATTCTAGTGTTTGAATAGCTTCTTCCGTTATTGAGGGGAACTTGATTTCGTTGAGGTATGAGCTAATATCAGTCTGTCGTCTAGTCCCTGCTGCGTCTGATCTATTCTCTGCAAGGTTATATAATTTTGAGTAATAATCTTGGAATATACTCGCGATGTCTGTATCAGAGTGTTTAATGGCACCTGAATGGTCTTTAAGTTTTTGTATGTAGGTCTGCGCCCTCTGATTTCTTAGCGCTTTCGCGAGCATCTTCCCAGGCTTATTGCCCCACTGATAATATTTGTGCCTGCAGCGACTGAACATCTTTTTTGTCCCTTCTGAAAGCATAGCTTTCAGAGATTCTCTTGTCTTTTGGAGCTCTAAGTATGTGTCCGGGTTCAACGTATCCTTGTGTGATCTTTCAAGGTTGCTAATCTTGGCTAGTAAGGAGTCTCTGCACTCAGTTCTCTGTCTCTTGAGGATAGTACCCAATTGGATACACTTGCCTCTAATAACACATTTGTGGGCTACTTTTTATTCAATCCCCCATAGGTCCTATTCCCGAATTGACTACTTCCTAATTAAACACTCTTGCCTAGAATCCCTACTGGACGCCTCCTTGGGACAGATTACTACCTCAGATCATGCCCCTATAACTCTAGTAATCAAGAGAAGGCCTACTCCCCACCGCGGCTGGAGGTGGTCATTTAATGAACAATTATTGAAAGATGCTAATAGCCGCAAAAAATTAGAGGAGTCAATCGATCAATATATAGAGACCAATATCACAGACGGGCTGATACCCCGTCTGTGATATTGGTCTCTATATATTGATCGATTGACTCCTCTAATTTTTTGCGGCTATTAGCATCTTTCAATAATTGTTCATTAAATGACCACCTCCAGCCGCGGTGGGGAGTAGGCCTTCTCTTGATTACTAGAGTTATAGGGGCATGATCTGAGGTAGTAATCTGTCCCAAGGAGGCGTCCAGTAGGGATTCTAGGCAAGAGTGTTTAATTAGGAAGTAGTCAATTCGGGAATAGGACCTATGGGGGATTGAATAAAAAGTATAATCTTTTTCAGCTGGGTGGAGGATCCTCCAAGGGTCAACCAGCTGATATTCTTGAAGTAGGGACCTGAAACTATGAGCTTCCCTAAAAGATGAACGTGTAGCTCCAGAGGAGGAGTCCATGTGGGGATCTAGTGCCCAATTCAAGTCTCCCCCTACTATGAGCGTACCCTCTGTGTGTGAGTCAATGGTCTGTAAGGATTTTCTCATAAATCTTAACTGATGTGTGTTAGGAACATAAAGGTTCACAAATGTGTACCGCTGCCCAGACAGTGTTGCCTTTACTATAATACCCCTGCCGTCTCCTATGAGGACTTCTTGAACCTCGGAGAGCTGGAGATCTTTAGAGAAGAGAATTGCTACCCCTCTGGCTTTAGCACTAGAGAAATGGTTGAAGTATCCTGTGGGGAAGTGTCTGGAAGAAAGCTTAGGTGCAGCATCTTTTCTGAAGTGCGTCTCCTGGATAAAGGCTATATCAATCCTATCTCTATGTAGCAGGTGCAGGAGCTGAGAACGTTTCTCTGGTGTGTTGAGGCCCTTTATGTTGTTGGAACTTATTATTAACCTATCCATAGTGTGGTGTTAATATCAGAGTTGGCTGTATAAAGCCCTTTAGTTGAATCTCGCCCGTTCCCGGGGTGGCCTAGATTCTGGCTTTGGGGGGTGGGATGCAGGTAAGTGTACGAGGGGGAAGAGAAGGGGAGGGAAGCAAATTTACCTACGATACATACATGGGGAAACATACAGACACATAAATTGAAATGTAATACACGGCTCCTTATGAGGGGCCTGAAACTTGCTAAGTAGTTAGTTTTGGCTAAGCCAAACATGAAAGAACAGAACCCTGCGAAGATGACCTGATGAAACCATTTGAGGTTCATGGTCAGCTTGTGTACAACAGGGTGAGAGGGGTATGGGGGTACTAATGTCAGTAACATTTAAACAAGGTTCCCAGTTCTACCTGGGCAACCCTAAAACAGTAATACTAAGAGTATTGTAGTAAAAACAGTTCCATTATGGCGTTGTTAGACCTACGTGGTTAACGGTGCAATAATACTAGTAAACAGTAAAAAGAATTTTAAATCATAAACATGATACTAAACATTTTCTATATCATCTAAGATGAAACCAGAGAGAACCTGGTCGCAGTGTGTGGGCAAGTGCCTAGGTCTAGCGGCCATGTCTACCAGTGCTTCACGACTAAGCAGGTTATAGTGAAACAAGGATACTTAACGTGAGCTTGTCAGTCAGGTTACACTTGGAGCCTCTGAAGAGTGAGGAAGGCGTGGTCTACGTCTTGTACTCTTGACTTTTTGCCAGGTCTCCCTTTGGTTAGTGAAGGTGGGCATTGCTTCCATAGGGTTTAACCAGTTCGGGACAGATATATCCGGGAGCCCTAGAGCAGAACAGAATTTGGGTAGGTCCTCGAAGTCTTTTAGAACCAAGAGGGAGCCTTCGTGCATTACGTTGATGCTTAGGGGGAAACCCCATCTGAACCGGATGTTTTTTTTCCTCAACTCTTCCAAGAGGGGTCTAAGAAGCCTTCGTTGTTGTAAGGTGTTCCAAGAAAGATCTTGGAAGATCTGTATGGAGTGACCGTTGAAGTCTATCTCTGTAGTCGTTCTTGCCTTTTTTAGTATTTCTTCTTTCACTGTGAAGTGGTGTAGGCGGCAGATAATGTCTCGTGGGCGATCTGTGGGTAAGCCCCTGGGGCGCAGTGCTCTGTGGGCCCTGTCAAATCTTATTAGGGAGTCAGGGTTTTTGTTAAGCAGTTCGTTGAAGACTTTTGTCAGCGCGTCAATCAGGCCGTCTTGTGGAACTTCTTCAGGCATGCCTCGTATTCTAAGGTTATTTCTACGTCCCCTGTTGTCGACGTCATCTAATCGACGCTGCAAGTCAGTTAGTAGTTTTGCTTGGCTTTGGAGTGTGGTCGTGAGAGCTGCCAGTTTAACGTCAGTCTCTGCTTCATGGTTCTCTAGTTGATCGACCCTGTCAGCGACATGACCAAGATCAGCTTGTATTGTGGATATATTGCTATTGATAGATTCTTGAAGGCGCTGTTCTGTTTGTTGTAGGTCTTGCTGAATTTCTTGTCTGGTTGGTAATGAGCGAAGATGAGCTAATATTTCCCCAATCTCCGCATTAGGCCCCTGGGTGAATGGTGACAGACAAGGCGAGCGTGGCTCGGGAGTTGCCGAGTCTTCTGAGCCCCCTGTTGCCATCTGGATGGGTTTGGGTTCAATTTTCTCAGTGTCGGAGGTCTGATTTGTATTGAATAGAGCGTTGAAAGCCGATGACTGGGATTTTTTGGCAGGGGTAACACCAACTTTTTTAGGAGCACTGCGTCTCCCCATAGGGTAATGTAGATATTCAACCCACGTTGGAAGATATACGGAGTCAGGTATAATGGAACTTATTTGTCACGTGACATTTTCCCCTCAGCACATAGAGCTCGTGGTCAGGCAGGCATACCGTCTACGGCTCTCAGGTCATTTTTTTTTTTTTCTTCACATGTAGACTAGGTATCTCCAAGGTTGGGCCTTAGCTTTGCCCTTGTCAATATTTAAGTCTGGCTGCAGTTTTCTCAATCCGTCACAAGGGGGAGCCCCGAGACCAGAAATGCAGTGCAGGGAGAGATGTAACCCTTTCAAGACGCCTGTGAGAAACAGGCCTCAAGGCAGGGGCTTTTTGAGGTTAGAGAGGCAATTTTACTGAGATGGTCTCTCAGTTCTTCAGCTTAAGCCTGCTGGGTGGTTAAAGTAGTTACCACTGCTGAATACTGGGAAGGGAGTCTGCTATCACCCCAGCTCCCGGCAGTCTTCAATATAATTAGGTGCAGGGTAGGCAGCACGGGAAAGGGGGCAGGGGGTCGTGAGAAGAGATGTTGCGGGGAATGCACTGAGGGGGGTCTATCCCCTGGATGGAGTCCAGTCCCCCTAAAGTGACCCTATTGATGATGAGGGAGAGGAGTGGTGTTGTTTAAGCAGGGCAGTGTCTCCCAAGCACAGGGGAGCTCAGTGTGTGAGCTGTCTGGTGCCCCAACCAAGATGGCCGCCGCCGCCCACAGAGTGAGTGCTGGGCCAAGTGGGGGGATTAATATTGTCAGGGAGCACTTACCCCACCATTTCTGGCTCAGGGGGGCACCTGGGGATGCCAAGGGAGGGCTGGGTGACCCGCTGGGTTAGTTTCAGAGGCTCCGGCGGCGTCTTCCCGCCGCGGAGCTCGATTTCCGGCCGCCGTCCAAAATTTAGGTCCCGGCTCCGGGTCGCGGGTAGGCCGCAATCCGCAGAAGCCTATAAATAGGCTTCCCGACTCCGCTGCCGCCCGCGACTAGCCTCCGGAGGGGTGGGCAGGCACAGGGGGTGCTGTGTTGGTGTGGGATTTGGGGAGAGGCGCCTGGGGTCCCTGGTTTTGAGGGGCTATTGTGGGAGCTCAGGAACTTTGCTTCCAGTCGAGATGGCTGCCAGGCCACGCCCCCCAGATGATAGCTTTTTGATGGATAGTAGTGTCCTACTTATTTACTAGTTATGGCCCATGACACACTAGGGAGAAACATATTTAATATAGTAGTTTGTGCACTCAAGGTGATTTGTTATTCCACCCATTAGAACAAAATTTTTTAAGTGCTCAGGTGACAAATTATTATCAGCAAGAGCACCCTGTGACATATTTGAGCAGGAAATGTGGTTGGTGTTGTTGTGTCACTATGTGGCATGGTTGGTAGTGATGTACCACTACTGTACGTGGTATAGTATGTTTGGAAGCAGTATGAAATCTCGGCGGTCGGGATCCCGGCGTTCAAAATCCTGACGCCGGAATCCCGACCGCCGAAATCCCGACAAGGGGGGGACGTGGATCGCCCCCCCTTGCGGGCTCGCTGCGCTCGCCACGCAGCAGGCCCGGTGCCTCGCTACGCTCGGCACACTAATTTATTCTCCCTCCAGGGGTGTCGTGGACACCCCAGGAGGGAGAAAGTGTCGGGATTTCGGCAGTCGGGATTCCGGCGTCGGGATTCTGAACGCCGGGATCCCGACCGCCGGGATTTTAACTGCATCCCGTATGTTTGTGTAAAACAATAGAAAAAACTATTGTTGTGGAACTTTGAGTCCCAGCAAGCCTGCTTCGCAGGCAGGTACCTGGGGAACCACAAGTCCCAGCATGCAGGGCATTAAAGGGCTTGCTGGAACTTGTAGTTCCACAACAGTACAAAAAGTTAAATAAACACACACTGACACCATTAAAGTAAAACTTTATTTCATACATAGCCCATACAAACGCCTAAAATAGGTGTATTCGCAGTAAATGTCTCCCAAACTGTTTCTAATTCACTCTTCGGGGTCGCAGGAAATCCACAGCGCCATCTAGCGGGAAAACAATGAAGTTACCATGAAGCTACAGTGCTGCACAGTTGCATTTTCTTACATTCATCTTTGGATTGTCATCTTCAAAGTGTGTTTATTAGATTTTGTAAATGTGGCCTATGGTGATATGAGAGTAATGAATTTTAAAGCTATATGTTCCTAGAATATAATTTGCATTTATACCTGGTCAGTAACATTGTAATAGTATTGATGGATTTTTTGTTTTCTCAAAAACAATGAGAAGAATTACTGTCCATTTAACATTTATGGAATGCATTCAGGATTTATCAGAGATTACTTTGCATGCTATCTTTATACTTAGAATGATTTTGCTTATTCTTTAGACCGTTTTTAACCGTGTCCACTTTTGGAAAGCCCTACTCAACCTATTGTTTTGTAAAGAAGGGAGCAGTCTGTCTGTAGCTCACAATAGAGACACAGGAACAGTTCTATTGTGTCACTGAAGACTTAATAAAATGCAGGCTGAAGTGATCAGCGGCTGGCTTTAAGCAACAGAACGGCAAGCTACAGTATGCAGAGTTAGACATAGGGAAAAATTAAGCTTTTAATGACAGTTATTTTGGCACCAAGTATAGTCTGATGTAAGTGTGATGATGATGATGTAATCAATTAGGGGGACTCTTACTTGCATCATACTTGCTAGTCAGGATACCAGCATCAGTTTTCTGACTGTGGCATCCTGTCTGCTGGGATGCTAATTGCAACCCCTCTTGGGGACTAGTGACAGGAGTGTATAGAAATTCTATGTAATGGACTGAAACAAAGCACAACGAGGAATATAAAGGGGACAGGTACTTTGGGCAGATATATATATAGAAATAATATGGTGGATTCTACATTTAATATAGTCAAATTCACATAATAGGTTTTTATCAACTAAATATTTAACTGCTAATTGATTCTTTACAGATTGTCGGTTTAACTGTCACAGACGGTGTGTGCCAGATGTACCAGATGAATGCCTAGGAGAGGTATCCAGTACTGATGGTGAAGGTAATGTTGAGTACATTATATTCTATTTATATTGTAACAATAGATATCTCTATATACAGTTTCCCAGGGGTTGAGTCTCCCATATCCGAAAATCTGATATCCTAAATGATCCAAAATCCGACATTTCTAGACCGTGACTGAGAGAGCGACACCTTTGTTTTCTGATGGTTCAATGTACACACAAACGTTGGCCCTTATTCTAGTTCACTCTTAAGGCCCCCATACACTAGGGCGACTTGTCCTAAGGACAAGTCAGCCCCGATTTCCCCTGAGCTTCCCCGGCAGCTCCCCGGGGTAGCTTGATAAGATTTGGCACTTGGTGTGCCATTTTTTACATGTGATAAATCGGATGCGATTTATCACATGTAAAAATCTGGGGAGCTGCAGGAGAGCTAGCGGTCCGTGGGAGCGGGGACCGGTCCGAGGGAGGGGGTGGCAGCAGAAGCAGGCTGGGGAGTGGGGACCGATCCGGGGGAAGAGCACGAGATGTAGCGGCAGGCAGGGAGCAGGAACGCAGCCAATCAGCGGCCGCCCAGTCTTTTGAATAGGATGGTTTCTATTCTCCCGATCACGCTGGGGACCGCAGAGCAGCGGGAGAATAGAAACCATCCTATTCAAAATACTGGGCAGCCGCTGATTGGCTGCGTTCCCAGCCAATCAGCGGCCGCCCAGGGTTTTGAATAGGATTTATTTCTATTCTTCCGCTGCCCCCGGTCTCTGCTCTGCATCTGCGCCGCGATCCCCACTCCCTGCCTACCGATACATCCCGGTCCCCACTCCCAGCCTGCTCCTGCCGCTCCCCCAGATGGCTGCACATGATTTATCTTATGTGCAGACCGTCCGACATCCGGATCTGATCCGATGCGCACGGGACCGCGCATTGGATCAGATCAGATGTCATACTCTACGCAATTTGGCCAATTTCACCCGATTTCTCGGCCCAATCCTCCAGAATTGGAATTCTGTGCAGGGTAAATACTGACTGCTTTATTTCTACACTGCAGTATAGATCTCACTTTAAAGTAAAACCCCACCCAAATATAATTCTCTCTGCACAAGTTATATCTGCCCCACCTGCAGTGCACATGGTTTTGTCCATCGAAAGGTGCCCACACATGGTCCGTTTAATGGACCGTGTATGGGGACCTGAAGAAGGATTTTGTCTGAAAGACTGAACTAAAATAACCCCCTTTGTTCCACACAGAAAATTATTACAAATACAATACAGTTGCCTTCAGGCTATGTGTTGAAGGTGTCTATGAAACATAAATACATTTTATTGTGTCAAATCCCAAGATATCTCATCATGGTATGCAGATTTTCCAAAATACAGAAACATCCAATATCCAAACTAATCAACTTTAAGTCAAAAACCTTTCAGAAAGAAACCAGCTGTTTTTGAGAAGAAACACAATAAGATTGACTACAGCTCTTGATTTTATGCAAATATTTGGGAAATCAGTTTAAAGTTTTTGCAAGCCTTTAGGGAAATTTGAGATTGCCCCAGACAGAACATATTTTTTTCAGGCCTAATTTCAGGCCTAATTCAGAGAAAGAGTTAGATTTGTGTGAGGTGTGTTGAAATTGAAATCCTAATTGTAGCATAATAATGAAGCATCCAGTATTTACCCTGCACAGAAACAAAATACGTCACCTAAATCTATCTCTGCACATATTACATTTGCCCCACCTGCAGTGCACATGGTTTTGCCCATTTTGAGAACAAATTTGTCCTGCGATAAGGTCTGAATTAGGCCCTTCCTCTAATACTTTTGAAATGGAATCTAAAATAGCGCCAGTATAACACTTCCGGCCTCTTTTCACAGGAAGAGCTCTCCTTTGCGATATAAGGACTTCCGGGTTTATGACATAAGAAACACCATCATGCGTGGCCTTTGACTAGTGCAGGGCTGGGCAATAGCGGCCCTCCAGATGTTGATGAACTACACATCTCAGCATGCCTTGCATCAGTTTCCGCATGGCCACATAACAAAATTAATGCAAAGCATCCTGGGATGTGTAGTTCATCAACAGCTGGAGGGCCACTGTTGCCCAGCCCTGGACTAGTGCATGCATGAGCTGCAGGGGACACTAGGAATAAGCTTCTATTAGGCAACATCCTGCATTGATGGCATTGCCTATCGTGTACAAGCTCCTGAATGCTTTGCTTTCTGAATCTTGGTGCATGTAGAGATTGTGTTCATATCTCAAAACAGCATTCTGGAGGTTTGACCACATTTCTGACAATGCCTGCAGTAGATTCACTGGGGCCCACATACTGTATTAACACAGCTGCCTCCAAAGGGAGTCATGCTGTAATTGTTGTGAAAGTCTGCAGTTACAGTTTTGCTGTTTTAGCAAAACTGCAACTGCCGCTGAATCGGCCCCAAGTTTCAATGTTCTTGCTCCATCTATAAAATATATATTGTACAGTATGTTTTACAAGTACATGATGCACTACTAATCTGCTCATTGTTGTCCGTTTCTGTTTAAATTAATAATAATAGATAAGAAATTTGGAGGAGATTTATCAAAGCTTCGATAGAAAATAATAATGGAGAGATAAAGTACCAGCAATTCATCTCCTGTCATAGCCTATAAAGTGACAGAAATTGGTTGGTGTTTTACCTCTCCACAAGCTTTGATAAGTCTCCCCGTCATTTAACCCATCTTCAGGGGTGAACAAGAGAGCAATCAAATAGTGGCAGACTTGTCTCTAATTACATTTCTCGTGTGTACACCATAGATGGAGAAAATTTTAACCATGAAATTGAAGATGAAAGTGACACTGAGAGACCATCCAGCCTCAGTGGAAGTGCACAGGAAGAGGAAGGCATGTCCGTTAAGAGTACAGACAGCACAATTTGTCCATGTGAGAACCCAATGTTTGACAGGTAATTGTAATTGTATACTGCGTACCTTGTATTCTGAAGTATCTGAAGAACAGCGCATGGCTTTACAGATGGTAAATCCTCCATTATAGAAGTCTGCATCTTGCAGTGACTAGAGATAAAACCTTGAAAATCTACATACAATTTGGATATTCAGCTTGAATGTGGTATGACGGCTCGACAGAAAACCGGCATAGTAATTCCGATCACAGGTAGTCCTTGCGGGGGTCCCGACTTCAGCTCAAAGTATTCCCTGCAAGCACACAGTGGATGCTATTTAGGACAGATTAACCTTTATAGAAAAATGGGAGCTGATTTAGACCCTTTCATTCGGGTCCGAATTGGGGCCCACCCCCGAAATTGGGGGTATGCGCATGCACATACCCCAGGAGCTAACGGCTTTTGCGAGTTTCGTTCAGTAAGGGTAGGGAACAGGGCAGCAGCAAGGGAACGCCCAGCATTTTATGGGCTATGTTCGGCACACTATTCTATTCTCCCTCCACACAATGGATGGTAGGGCATGAAATACTCAAAAAAATAAAGAAACAACCCAGGTTGACCTTTTGACTGTGGTTCTTCCCAATGTCGACATTATGCTTGTGTCGACCTTTTGACCCTGTCAACCTTAGGCATGTTGACCTTTTGCCTGTGCTGACCTATGGCCTGTTGACCTTCAGTGGTCAACGCAATGTATGTCGACCTTAATATTGTCGCCCTAATGACCATATACCGTGTACGCTTACACATCTGCTCGCATGCGGAGGAATAATCATTCGATGGTCGCTCACTAAATCAAATGATTTCTCCAGCCTTCGCTCTGAAAACTAAGTCTATACTTACTTTTCAGATGCCCGCTATCTGTCGAGTTGCAAGCGGGCTCTGGCGTCATGTGACATCAGCGACCCACCCCGAGGATGCATGGGCATGCCTGTGTTCACAGGGGTATGCCCAGTATTTCCATTTGCACGCTCATAAAATACTGGACGGTCCCGTGCATCCACCCCCTTCTAACCCATCATTGAGCGAGTGAGTGTGAAACTCCCCGAAGGTGTTCGCTCCTTGGGTTTGCACAAGCACACATTCATGCATGAGCAAACCCCCGCCATCAGGACTGGGGGAGAATCGTACCTGAGCGATCAGGTATAAATTGCCCCCTTACTCTGCAGTTGTGAGCAAAAAGACAGTGATGCCCCAATTGAATCTGCCTAAAAGTGTGCAAGGAGTTGGAGCTCTTTCCTTGAGCAGGGAGTCCAACGCCGTCAGAAGATGGCCTAAGTGACAGGAGCGTTTCTGCCACTGCCTGCAGAATGCTGCTGAATCGCCCACTGCTCCTCGGCTGGTGGTAAACAACACGATCAAGCCAGATAGTGGTCTTAGATTTTAAACTGATTAAAACATATACAGATCACAGCACAATTTCAGACCAACTCAGTGCTGCACCAGTCGCCTACTGATCCTCAGCTGGTGGTAAACATAATCAAACCATCACCATTCATTAATCCCACTGCCTAGAGTCATTCATGGGGTAACTGGACTTGTCTTTAAATGCACACAACTGTTTGCATTCTTGACAGTGGTAATAATAAATTATAATCAATCACAGAGCTGACCAATCCCATTGCTGAGAGTAATTGCTTGCTGCACCAATCGCCCACTGCTCTTTGGCTGGTGGTAAACAACACGATCAAGCCAGATAGTGGTCTTATTAGATATTAAACTGATATATGCAGATACACAGCACAGCACACTCACAGACCAACTCAGCGCTGCACGAAACACCCACTGCTATTCGGCTGCACATCGTAAACATGATCAAGCCAGATAGGGGTCTTATTGGGGCCTAGTTTTTCAAGCTGCCATCCTGTCTGCCGCTGCAGTGCCACTCCTAGATGAGCCACGTGCCTGTGCTGCACACTTGTGTGGCTTAGCATAGTTATTCAGCTACCTCGGTGCAACCTTTTGCCCTAAAAACAATAATGTGAGGTGTTCAGAATAGCTGGGAAATTAGTGGAAATTAATGTTATTGAGGTTAATAATAGCGTAGGAGCAAAAAAATTTTTTGCCCGTTTTTATGCTTTTTAACAAAAAAATCAGAACCCAAAACGTTTAGGGGCTGTTTTGGCAAAACCCATTAGAACCCAAAACTTGAAGGTAATCAGAACCCGAAACCCAAAAACTGGCCGGTGCACATCACTAATTCCAGGTGGCATAATAAGTAAGAGGCAAGTACAGTATAATGCCCCTTTCCCAATGCAGCTAAAAAACTGTAAATTGCCGATTTTCAGCGCAATTTACCGTTTTAAGGTTGCAGTGGGAAAGTGCCAGAGTTGAAATACCGTTTAAAGCTAAATGGTATTTCAACCCGTTTTTAAAGCACGTCCTACTGTACACGTTAAAATAATGTTTAAGAGGCAGTGGGAATGCCTCTTAAACGTTATTTAGCCTCCAGGCAGTCCCAGTGCCTGATGAGACCTAGTAGTTCTCACTTTGTGCATGTGTAATGAATGCACATGCATAATAAAGAGCCGCTCATTACATATGCGCATATGTAATGAGCGGCTCATTATTATGCACGTGCACTCATTACATATGCGCAAAGTGAGAACTACTAGTTCTCATCAGGCACTGGGACTGCCTGTACCCTGCATGGACCCCGCTGCCTCCCCACTGCCCTGCATCCCCGTGCAGGTAAGTACAAGGGGAGGGGAGGTGGGGGCACAGGGCAGGTATGGGGGGCTAGGCACTCTTTACACTTGGGGGGGGAGGGATTAGGCACTCTTTATACTGGGGGGGGGGTTTAGGCACTCTACATTTTACACGGTTCACTGCAATGGGAATGGTACTTAAATGGTATTTAAAACGTTAATCTGCTGCAGTAGGAATGCTAATACCGTTTTAAATACCATTTAAGATTACCAGTACTTTAAACTGGTCTGCAGTGGGAAAGCAGCATTAGGGGGTTACTATTGTGTTGCATGATTTTTATAAGGGGTATATGGTGTGGTAAACTTAGGTGATCACATAAAAGATGTTGAAATGTTGTCTTCCAAGTTTTGTTGCCGCCTCACCCTGCAAGTATCTCAGGACATAGGCGTCCTGCGGGTGCACCTTTGGAGAGCACCCGGCAATATATCTCCCTGCGTGTCGAAATTTGTACAGGAAATTTGTATATATTTAATAGGTTTGGAGCCTTATCTGTGCCGCCTACTTTCCTGCGACCGTACAGAATGGACTCACCCCTAAGGAGGTAACCCAGATTTGGGATACCAAAGTGTCGGGGAAGATATTTTGTGTGTGTATGGATATATATAAGTGATTTGAAAACAGTTAATAAACTGAAAACTCGTCAGATGGAGTAGTCATATCCCTTATTAGTCCGAGTGCTGCACCTCTACCTTGGCTATATATATATATATATATATATATATATATATATATATATATATATATATATATATATATATATATATATATATATATATATATATATATAAATATATATATATATATATCTCCAAGGAATCGGACGACACTCACAAGTAAATTCCATTAGTGCTGGGGTGTACACTCAAAATATCCTTTTGTATAGAATGGATATCTAATTTATACGTGGGTACAGATAGAGGCCACTCTCCAGACTGAAGGCAAAAATCAATGAATACTTTATTTAAGATAAAGTATTTATTAACTTTTGCCTTCAGTCTGGAGAGTGGCCTCTATCTCTACCCACGTATATATATATATATATATATATATATATATATATATATATATATATATATATATATATATATACATACATACATAGCACTCTTTGGCTGGAGGGAGTGTGTATATATATTGTCTGATGCTCTCAGTGCTGGCAATACATGGTTAGCACTTCAGCCCAAAGTCTGCAGCCGCCGCTGGAAGGTAAGTATATCTGTAGCTTCTATTTTCCCTCTTTTTTCTGTGCCAGGCCCTTGCATATGCCAACCTCTTTACCATTTTCCACCCCCTTTGCATTTTTCCTATGCCAGCCCCCTGCCCTTTTCAGGCATATATAATTAGTTGAAAGTATTTACACAAATAGAGACACACCCATGAGCAGACCACCCAACCAGAACACTGGTCACACCCCCCACATTATTAGGTGCTGGCCACAACCCCTATTAATGCGCATAATAGGCCCTTGATAATTTTCAGCTCCAGGCTCATTTAGACCTTAATCTGGCACTGGGTCCTTAGAGAGAAAGTGGAAAGAACTAAAGTACCAATATCAGCCACTGTCCAGCGTCCAGTGTGCTGTTGGAAGCTACTTCACACAGACCAATATATCATAAGATTGCATTTATAAACATGTCCAATAATAGGATCATTATTATGCGGCATTGAGATGGGTGTCACACCATACATGCTAAAATATCATATAGCCAGCATACCTACAGTAAAAAAAGAGTTGCAAAATATTAAAATGGCACTGATACAATAATTTATCTAGGAAGGAAATTATTGAGTGCTGATACAGTATATTAGTTTGCTGATGTGATAGGATTCCATGGTAAATCCCATTATTGTATTTAACTTAACTAAGAATTCCTTTCTCTCTTTGATCAGTAACTTCATCCCACTCATGAGAGTGGTACAGTCAGTCCGATACAACAAGAAGAAGAACAGCTATGTGCTTATGGAAGGCTGGCTTGTCCATTTCACTAGCAAGGACAGCATGGTGAGTAAAACATCTCTTTTTTGGTCCAGTTCTAAACACATATCATAGAGTTCACAGAGGTAATTTACTAGTAGGTTTGTCTAATTACTTTATCTCATCTGCATACTTACACAATCTGCTCCCTCATGCTACATATCACAGGGGTTGTTTACTTAACAAGTGACCTTGGTCTTCTTTTCTTATCATACTGAATAAGGTACAGTCATGATGTAAGTTGCAATAAGCACATATCCAATCCTGTCAGCGTTCTGCATAGAACAACAATGGCAACAAATGTTGTTTGAAACTCGTAGTAATATGAGTTTCTTACCAATCTGAAATTGAGCAGATATATAAAAATAAATCCACTTTTTGTGCACTCTTATGGGGAGATTTGTCAAGCAGGCTATGCTAGTAAAGGGCAATAACAGTACAAGCTGATTGGTCACAAGATTTGATACATCTCCCCCTTAGATTTTTATGGGGTTGATATATGACTAAATATGGGCTTCTTCAAAAAATCTGGCTTTATTGGGTGGGTATTCTAACCAATACCTTTTACCACCCTGGGTGGGATGTATTAAATGCAAAAGTCTACAAAATGTAGCCATATTCCCCATATGTACAATGCTCTGAAATGTGATATATTCCAGAGCTTGGACCTGGTGAGTAATTACCGAATATAAGCTTATAGTCTTCTCTTCACAATTCCCCCTCAGAAAGATCCAATTGGATCCCTCCCAGCAGCCACCACATCACACTGCATTTGCACACAAGGACTCCAGGGTCCTAAACCCTGAAGTTTTCTATTTCAAAAGACAGCTCTCATCTGGGGGATGGGGGGCTGTTCTTTGCATATTTCTAGGTGCATACCGAAGTTATTAATGTTGATGTGTACCAGAAAAGTGGTGGTATGCGATGCATAGTACATCCTGACCCCCGTACCTTTCTGCTGGGGGACCAGGCACAGCCCTTAGCACATGGCTTCAGACTATTATTTGGTTCTGTCATGGTTACATTTTTATAATCATTTCCAATTTGCAGAGACAGATGTTTCTTCTAGCCAATTGTAGAGGTACTGTACACTTATGTATTAGTACAATGGGTGGCAATGACTGTGGGCATGCAAGATTGAAGGTTCCATGCAGCTGGTTGTGAATATGGGCTATCTGTAGTATTGTTTTTTATTCTACAGCTAAATCTAAAACCAAGATTTCAATCAACTTTATCTTAACAAGGTGCTCACAATTTTAAGAGCGTATACTCAACAAAAGATATACAGATAATGTCCTGGTTTGTATTTAACTTGAGAAACCAGAATTGTGAGGCAACAATGGAATCTACTGCAAATGACTCTCTCTATTATACTGTTTTCTACAAATACAAAAACACAACCTTTTTATAAGTAGGGCAGATTTCCAGGGTGAAAGAAGTTGAACCTGGTGATTTTACCCCTTTCATTCTTACGATCTTTACATGAGCAATCTACTATGCTAGTGCACTGTAGACTTATTAATATTTATATTAATATTTATTTCAAACCAATTTGGGAACAGTGGCAGTGTGCAGATACAGTTACGTGGAGGTATTTGACACTCTTGGTCTGAGTCAGCCTCATTGCTTGCTCTTAAATAAATATGCGTCTTTGCATGTTGTCAGAGAGGGCTACATCTATGTAGATGCACTACTACAATCTGTCCACTTGTGGAAGTAACTGGTATCACTATCAGTGAGCATTTGCATCATGGGCTTGTAGGCAGAACTGTAGGCTACTCAGGCGAGTGCATGCAGGATCTCTGCCTACACTTACCCACGGAGCACACAGTACAGAAACTCACTAGTCCTATCCACAAAATAGTCTTACGTGCTACACTAAACCAGCCCATCCATGTGTAATGGTGACCTATTTTGCCTCCACAGAGGAAGAAGCATTACTGGCAGCTGGATAGTAAAACTATCACCTTATTCCATAATGAGGCTGGTGGCAAGTTTTACAAGGTGAGCAAATATTGTAATACTGTGTTCCCATACCTGATAATAAGTTATGTTGTACCTACATTCTCACATGTCTATCTTGTATATCATCAATATACCTACTGTATATATTGCTAAGCCACTGACACTTTATTTACTAAAACTTCTAAAACATCATATAACTTACTCTGTGGCACAGAAGTAATGCCAAATACTCAATAATAGCTCCAATGCCCTCCCCTCTAAGGTCGTTCTGGAGTAACCCTGATTTTCTGCCTGGACCACCCACATCTACCTTCTCTGGTCTAGGACAGTTATTACATTTCTTTATCATATTGTTGTCAGAGGTATATTCCGCACTTCGCAGCAGCTTCAGGAGCTTAGACAGCTTAGACATTTCATTCACACAAACCCCATTAACTTTTCTCTAGAACACCCAGACCCTTCTAACAACATGGTCGCACTGCTTGTTCACCTCATGGCTCATCTCATTCTAGTAGAACACTTTCCTTCTGAAAGATAAGGTCACAAGTTGTATAGGAAGGCAGATGCTTCTTGGTTTTTAATTCTAAATGTCTATAAACTATTATAGATATGGGGCCAGATGCAATCGGCTCCTGCCTGCCATATCAAAGACTGTGTTTGAAAAATGTCAGATAGGAGCAGATTGGTTGGTTGTTTATCACTCTCCATTTGATCACTTTTGAAGCTTAGTGTATCTGGCCAATGGTATGTCGTCCCAACCATATGCAACAATATTTTGACTCTGTTCAGCCACTGGGTCCTTCTTCCATATCTGGTGGACCAGTTCTATTCTTCAGACATTTTGGCTAAAAGTTTGATCCCTCCTGAACTTCAGTTCTGGATCTTGATCTCTCTCTTATTTTCAAGCATACAGATTTCCTGTTCCCTGGACTTGATAAAGGTACTTGGGGGTAGGGGGGGCTCTGAGACCCTCTTTGGAATGCTGCTGAGGGGCAAAAGTGTCCCTCTTTGCAGTCCACGGTTACCGTTTTCACACCACCCGGATTTGTCCCGCCCATGTCCCCATGTCCCCACAATTTACTATGTCAACAGTTTGTTGGCCCAGAATGGACCAGAATTGTCCTATAAGGTTGGCATTGGATTTGGAAATAATATCTAATCATTGGAAAAAAGTACCATACTGTATAAAAATATATATATAATTTACTATAGTAGATTCATAAATGGAAGGCCTAGTAAGTAAAATAATGTAATTATCAGAAAGGGATGCGGTCAATTTGCCGGCGGTCGGGATCCCGGCGTTCAGAATCCTGACACTGGAATCCCGACCGCCGAAATCCCGAAACTTTCTCCCTCCGTGGGTGTCCACGACACCCATAGAGGGAGAATAAAATAGCGTGCCGAGCGTAGCGAGGCACCGGGCCTGCTGCGTGGCGAGCGCAGCGAGCCCGCAAGGGGGGGCGATCCACGTTCCCCCCATGTCGGGATTTCGGCGGTCGGGATTCCAGTGTCGGGATTCCGACCGCCGGGATCCCGACCGCCGGGATTACGTATCGGATCCATCAGAAATACTTCTTCAAATAAATAGATACATTCTTAGAAGACAGATTTGTTTCTGAAATGCATAACATTTAATCCAAACCTGTTTTTAGGAGTTGGCGCTATCTGATATCCTTCATATTGAGGCATTTGATAAAAAAGTAAATGAGCTCACAAAGGATGGGGAAACACCTCACTGCTTTGAGCTACTGACAGACGCCTTAGTGTATTATGTGGGAGAGCGTCGGCCCAGTACACAAACTGGTCAGAGTCGGGCAGATTCTGGAGATACTTGGTATAGAATGATCCGTCAAGCCCTGATGGCAGGAATGAATGAGAGCACCACACCAAAGGATTTAGCTCCATCAAGTATTCCAGGTGAGGTATTCAGTGACTGTTATATTGCTTCTTAAGAGTACAATTATTATCAGAGGAGATTTTTTAATTTCTTATGCAAGAAATGCAATTCCCCAATGCTGGTTCGATTTGCCAATTGATGGACTCTGAAGGTCAGTGATTTGTATGGAATTGGCAAAATATAGAAAGTTATAAATTCCCAACTACCGATTCCAATCTTTTTGAGATCGTTATCTGCGAGTCAAGGGTTTTGACTCACCCGGGGCTGCTTTTGCTCATTTGGTGTTGGTGGGGGACCTCATACCGGTTTTAAATTATTTAGTTATCTTATTTGTTTACACAGAGATGCCTGCACAGATCTGACTGATCCATGAAGGCCGTAGCTAAATAATCATGGAAAATGTGGAGAGTTTTCCATTTGTGTCTTCTGTTGAATTCGTAGCCAAATTCAGCAGTATGAATGTTAGTAAATGAGCACACCACCATAGAACTCATGGAAATATACGGCCAAGTTCTATCAATGGTGTACTCATTCGCACTCCCGAATTCAGCTGAAGTTGCTAGTGATGACGTCACTGATTGTGGATGCACTCTTGCTTTCGGATACCACTGTGTTCATTTGGTTTGTGGAAATATAAGGTGGATCAGTTTTGTAACTGCTTATGCCCTGATGACGATATAATAAATATACAAGTTCCTTAAATTATTACTGGAGTGCTGCCGACAATGTATACATTGTACCAATTTTCGCAGGACAGTCCATTTTTTTCTGGCACTGTTAAGGTGCCCATACACTTGTGCGATCAGATGCAATGCCTCATCGCACCTGATGGCAACTGAAATGCTTTTCTCCAGAACCCGATGTCGCATGCCACCTGCGATGACACATCAGGTGCTGGAAGAGGGCTGGTGGACGGTGATGTAGTGGAGCTGGTCGCTGTCTGCAGGCGGAGAGCTCTCTCAGGCAATTTGAGGGCCACCTAGTCTTTTGAAATCTTTTCTTTTAAATTCTGCCGCCCGTCATAAGCTCCGCTGACTACCACCTGCCACCAGCCCTACTGCCACCCGCTGCTAGCTCCACTACACAGCCACCCGCCAGCCCTCCTGCTAGCAGCTCTGCTACACCACTGCCCACCCTGCTGACTACCGCTGCCGACGTGGGATTCGACCGGCGGGCCCACGCATCCCGTCAGGTGACACATGCGATAGCATGCAATCCATGTGATTTGTCGAAAACCCCATGGATCGCACGTAATATCTCACATGTGTATGGGCACCATTACCCTGTCCATTTCGCGAGTCATAGTGTTTTGCAGTGGGGGGATTTTGGGAGGACCCCTGTCACTTGCTGCTCTGTTTCGGGGAGCAGCACATGCAAGCAGCATCTATTCATGGGAGAGAGGGACAAGAGGCACAGCCAGCAACTCCCGTAGCAAACAAAAGCAAGATCATATATTAGTGAATTAGCTTACTTGGCTGTTTTATATTTGGATTTACAGGTACTGTAAGCAGTGGTCCTCTTTCAGGTATCTTTTGTAGTCAATATCCAATCATTTTGTTTTAGGTTTTGCCACTTGTTTGTAGTATCAGTGTTATAGATGTTTATTTTATCTTTTCTTTAGGGGAATATCTGGCACCACAGCAGAATTTGGTGAGTTCATCAGTTTGCAACTCATTGTAATCACATTGGTTCTAGTTTTCCACTAGTTTAAAGAGCATTTGTTTGACAATAAAAGGAGAATACATGAAAATGAACATGTGCTTTTACTGTTTATTCATGTGTTGCATTGATGTACAAAAAAGACCATGAAGAGCTCTTTTTGTTCACTGCTATCCTCCCTACTGGAGTTGTTAGTTAATTTATTTATACCCCTTTCTCACAGAAATGCAAATTATCGGGTTAATCATTTCTACCCTATAATGTGCCGTTCAACACTGGTTATTTTCTTGTGTGAAAGGGTCAACCCAGGCAGAAATTCCTGGGACTTTGTCCCAGGAATTTATCAGGTTTGAAGACCTGAGAATTTTGACCCTTGGCGACGCTTTCACACAGAAGAAATACCAGTGTTAATCGGCAAATTACTGGGTAGAATATGTTTAACGTGGTTATATGCTTTTCTGTGTGAGGCTGAGACCTGCAAAACAAACCGGCACTCAAATGCCAAGTAAAACCCAGGATTTAGGGGCTATTCTGTCTGAAAGTGGTATTACTAAAGCTTCAAAAATTCACTTACATGCAGGCACATTTGGTGCAATCAATAAAACCTACAACTGTGGACGTAAACTAGTATATTATGCTCCCTTGGATGATACCTCTACATGGGGTAATCTATTCACTGTAATTCATTAAACCTCAATCAGCTTGCATAATATTTCTCCAAATAAAGAACACAGTCATAGGCACATAATATATTATTCTTATTCTAGGATATCAGTCATATGTACCAGATCTTCCCCGATGAAGTTCTAGGCTCAGGGCAATTTGGCATTGTGTATGGTGGTAAGTGTTAATTTCACATTCCATGTTATTTGATGAAATAGGAAGCAGTATTCAGTTTGGCCCTTATTCAGATCTGATTGCAGTACAAATTTGTTTGGAAAATGGGCAAAACCATGTGCACTGCAGGTGAGGCAAATGTAACATGTGCAGATCTGAATAAAGGCCTATATCAGGACAGCTGATTCTTAGTAAAGCAATTGAAATGTGCTTATAAAAGGATGATTCATTTAGTTTTAGAAATCTGACCGCTCAAAGTCTAGTGTGTAATCCATGTATTTAGTACATAAGACTAGATTATATTACATTTTCAGCTCAAAGTTACAGTCATTCCATGGACAGTAATTATTTAGATGAACTTATATCCACAAATTCATACATTAATATTTTTTCAAGTTGGGAGATCCACTTATCATAGCAGCAGCTTTACAGGAGAGATGGACTTGGGGCATTTGCCCACAGTGACAGCAAACTGGAGGTGTGACTTGTGGCTGCATCATTCCATGAAGCCACACCCCTTTTGCAGATGTAATGCCCCTTATTAAGGAATATCGATTGGGACATCTAGAATGTTGGGAATTATAAGTACATACCAGCATAAGAGGTATCCGATAAAATCCCACTCAGAAAGAAGCCCAGATGGCGGTGCCTTTTGGGAGAAATGTATCAAAACTTCTAAAGTGTGGCCAATGGGAAAGTTGCCCATAGCAATCAGTCAGTTTCTTCCAGCCAGGGCCGCCACTAGAAATGTTGGCGCCCACCCACCCCCCCCCTGTCAGCCCGCCAGCACACAACCCCCCCCTCCCCCCAAATTACCATTACTTACCAGCAGCAACCAGCAGTGGCAGCGCTGCATCTCCCTTTTCACGTACGGTCGGTATCTCACACTGCACAGTGCAGTCTGCAGAGCGCCGAGCCCCTCTGAATCCTAAGTTCGGCACTCTGCAGGCTGCATGGTGTATTGTGCGTGCCTGGATGGGGGGCCGTCGGGTGGGAGAGGTATTGTGCGGGTGCGGAGGGGGTGGCGCTGTGCCACATTGGGCAGCTGCCCGGGCCCCTCCAGAGGCCAGGGCCTGGGACAGCTGCACCCCCCTGTCGGCAGCCCCGATGGTAGCTAGAGGCTGATTCATTGTTATGGGCAACTTTTCCACTTCTCTACTCTTAGTAGTTATGTACAAAGTTTTGGGGGATTTTTATTATGTAAATTCATCTGTTTTACATTCTTTATGAATTGTATTTTTTGTGTTTTCCTTGCTATTATAACTGTGACCAAACTCAATCATTTTGAAAATAAAAAAGCGTACAATGCATAAATATATGTTTTACTATTTGTTTCTTTGTTTTAGGAAAGCATCGAAAAACTGGGAGAGATGTTGCAGTGAAGATTATTGATAAACTCAGATTTCCTAGTAGACAAGAAAGTCAACTCAGAAATGAGGTGGCCATACTGCAGGTAAAGCTACTGGCTGTATTGATGCATTTGATAATTTCTTAGTATATAGTATAGTATATAACTTAGATAGCTGTGTCCACTGGACCTGATAAAGAGTTGATCATAAAAGCAAAATCTTTCTCAAATGGACCAAACCATGTTGCAGTTCAGAGGGGGCATGTAACATATGCAGACACCATTAGATTTGGGTGGGATGTGCTCAAAATAAAATCTAAATTGCAGTGTAAAGCAGCCAGTATTTACCCTGCACAGAAACAAAATAACCAGTGGCGCAAGGAAAAATTATTTCCAAAAGTAGGCATGGCATGGTCATATGAAACTAGACGAGTGGTTACATGACAATAGGGGCATGGCCACATTATGCCACGCATCCTAATGAATCTTACACATACCACATGCCGTAATGGCCATTACACATTATGCCCCACACGGTAATGCCCAATACACATTATGTCCCACACTGTAATGCCCAATACACATTATGCACCACACTGTAATGCCCATTACGCATGACTCCACACACTGAAATGCTCATTACATATAATGCCACATAAGTTCCACTTACCCACATGCTCATTGCTAGGAGTTTCTTTCTCAATGCCAGGGGCTTCATGCTCGATGTCATGGGGGATTACATACTTGTTGCTATGGGGGATAACATGCTCATTGCCAAGGGGTTTCATGTTCATTGTCACAGGGGATTACATGCTCTGCTAAGGGCGGGTCATGCTCGTTGCCATGGGGGAGTGAGGCTCACAGTGACAGCCGCAAGCCCGGAAGAATGGAAGTGATGTGACAGCCGGACGGAGGGCGGTGTTCTGCCCGGCTGTCTTCTGAGCTATTCCGTGGCTGTTTGAAACCACTTTCCCCAAACTTCAGCTGCTGATTTTGCTTGCTGTTTCACACGGCAGAACGGAAGCAATGTGACAGCCGGGCAGAGAGCGATGGGCTGCCTGGCTGTCTTCTGAGCAGGTCCACGGCTATTTGAAATGTCGGGTCGCCAGCCAATAGGAGCTGTTCCTGATTGGCTGCCGGGCCGCGAGCTCCTATTGGCTGGCAACGCAGCGCGATATTTCAGATAGCCGAGGACCTGCTCAGAAGACAGCTGGGCAGCCCACCGCACTCTGCCTGGCTGTCACATCACTTCCGTTCTGCTGGGTGAGTCAGCATGCCAAAGCACCAGCTGCAGGGGGAAGTGGTACGGCATACCTGCAATATATTTCTTACAGGTACGCCATACCCCCTTACTTGCACCACTGAAAATAACTCGCCTAAATCTGACTCTCTCTGCAAATGTTACATTGCTCCACCTGAAAATGCACATGGATTTTCCCGTTTGAGAAAGATTTTACTTTTATGATCAGCTCTGACTGATAATTATTGAACTATTTCTTTGTCCAGTCAGCTAAAATTTTCTAACTGTATGAGTATATTCACTATAAAAATCTAACATATATTGTTTCAAACTGAAGCACAGTCAATGCCTGATATATCTACAGATATATTGGAGCATTGTGCTGTGTTTACTTTCTGCAGAGCCCAATGTCACAGCTGGGTGGGCAAATTCAATTGTCCACCCAACTGCATTACAGAGACCAATATATTGAGCAGCCAATTAGTATATATATGCATATACCTTTGCAGCCGTCCGTTCACTGCTATAACATATCTGTCAAGTGTGTATCCAGCCTTAGATGTTCAAATGCTTTGAAGCAAAATTATACATTGTTAGTAAAAAAAATTCTACCTGTTACTAACTATTTTATGTTGCTCAATAGATAATACTTTTAGATGAGTATTTAGAAAAGCAAAGAAAATTGAATCCACATACAACCATGACAAGTTTTTAGAAATGTGCCCTGCCAGTGGCGTAGCTAGATAGATACATGTGGGCCCCATAGCAAAAGTTTGTAAGGGCCCCTATTCATCAACTAATGCTGAAAAATGTATATGCACATGATACTTTGAAAGGCAAAGTGGGCCCCTCTCAGCTCTGGGCCCCATAGCAGCTGCACCCCCTGCACCTATGGTAGTTACACCCTCCTCCACCCCAACCCAAGTTCACAATATGTAACATGGCAGTGGGTGACAGGAGAGGCAGAGGGTGACAGGTAGAGGCAGGGGGAGGCAAAGTGTTACAGGAAAAAACATTGGGTTACAGGAAGAGGGTGACAGGAGTAGCAGTGGGCCCCTTAGTCCGCAGGGGGCCTGTTGCACTGCATCTGCTACACCAATTGTAGTTCCACCTATGCTGCTATTGCTTAAAGGAAGTATGGTCCATCCATGTATACCACTGTTTTTCCAGAATGCCCACAGAATTCTCTGGTTTTAAAGTAGATTCCCATTACCCAGCAGATAAGTGCGGATGGGATGGGGGGTTGACTCTCTCTATTCTCCATGCACTACTTTAGCAGCAGTGTTTTTATATCAAAGTTAGATTTTTTTTAAAGACATCAATCATTTGCAAGCTATGCTTTTGCTTTGTTAATAATTGCCCCTTTAAAAAGAAACATCAGAGTTCAGCCAGCATCCCTCACCTAACAGACGCCATTACATATGCTCCATTATGTTGGTCATAGAGTTTTCTTTGCTGCTTCTCATGTGCGGCCTCAAAATGGACTTTCATTGTTTTTTATGTCGGTCAATTAGCAATATCTTCACATGTGTGTATTGTCATTGTCCGATAGATTCTGTGATGTCCTGTCATACAACAGGATCTCTCCAACTTTGAAAACCAAAGGGAAGATACATCAAACTTTGGAAAGGGATAAAGTAGAAAGAGATAAAGTACCAACCAATCAGCTCCTGTCATTGAAAGTACAGCCTGTAAAATGGCTGGTACTTTCTTAATATACACTTTGGGGCTGATTCAGACCCACTTATAGCGGGCCATATTTGACACCTTTCCCGATGTTTGGGGTTTGTGCATGCGTGTTTGTGCGCATGTGCAAACCCCGGGAGCGAATGGCTTCAGTGGGGGGGTGGGCGGGGGAGGACAGGGGGCTGGGTCAGGGGAACACCCTGTGTTTTATGTGCGCCCCCATGAAAACGCTGGGTGGAACGCAGGTGGACCGATGCCTGCTCGGTGCGGGTCGCTGATGTCACATGATTTTTTATGATGATTATGATTATCACTCTGGATAAATTGCTATTTTCCTAAAACAATAAAAAAGAAATCACCTTGGGTGTGATGAAAAGGGGATGTCAGCGACTGCCCCCATTTCAGTCATCTCTATTTAAAATAAAAATCAGTTTTCACTTACTTTTATTTCCGAAGGGAAGAAAAATCAATTGTTGGTTGGCGGCGTCAAATTATATCTCTCCCTTCTGGCTGCATTCTCCTACGCATGCTAGCGGGGGGGGTGACTGGACGTTCGGCGGGTGGCGCTGACCTGTTCGCTAGGCTGCTTGTATATACACCCTAGAGAACAGGTCTGAATCAGGCCCTTTATCTCTATCCTAGGCTTGATACATATGAATGTCAGGTTTTGTCCCATACAAGACTATCATGCTGTACTGCCTGATAACAGTATGACTCTTTGTTCCCTCAGAACCTGCGCTTTGCTGCTGTTGTTGACCTTGAAGCTATGTGTGAGACTCCAGAGCGGATTTATGTGGTGATGGAAAAGCTGCATGGTGACATGCTGGAAATGATCCTGTCCAGTGATAAGGGCAGACTTCCTGAGAGGATCACCAGGTTTATTGTAACTCAGGTAAAATGATGTATGAAAAAGATCCGATTTTAAATTCAATAATTTTTATTGACTTTTGGTATACGTGTGAACATAAACTAAAAGCTAAGAGCGTACTCAGAAGGATAGTAAGGCGGCAAAGGCACATACATAGTCATTACACCAAATAACAATATATAACTAAAATCTCGGGGTTCAGTGCGCTTAACAAAACCAAATGCAGCTTAACATAACATATATAAAGTGAATTCCCCCATCCACTTAGTCAATCATACTAAGTGGATAGTTTAGGTATGTAGGATAGGGGTGTTGTCTGTACAGCCCAGCAGAAGCAAATCTTCTGCAGTGAGCATGCCCAGACTTCAGTGAGTCACTCAGGGGTAGATTTATTATAGCGGCGCTAAAAGCAGGAACACAAGCAGGAGGGGAGAGCGACAAGATCTACTAAGATCTTGCCCGCCGAAGCGGGGGAGCGCTAACTCCCCCCTCCGGCGATGCCTCCTCCAGCTGACACTGCATCAGTTAACACTGACACGCTGTCTGCTTCTCCCTGGCCGGCTCGACTGCGCATGCGCAGGATCTCGCTACTCACGCGAGATCCCCAGCGCAGCTCAGAGCCAGCAGTAGGGACAGCCCTGTCCCTGCTGTGGCCATAGGGCATCGCCACCTGCGGCTGTCGAAGTCGATAGCTGCAGGCGGCGGAACGGTCAGCGATGCTGACAGTTCATAAATTGGGCAGGAGGCAGGCGCGCAGCACGAAATATCGTAGCTGCGCTATGCCTCCTGCCCCACACCGCCGCAAGCTAGACACCAGCTCAGCGGTGTGATAGATAAGGGGAAGCGCTATCCCTTGCCATAAGGCACGGGGATACCGCATATTCCCCTGATCGTCAGTTAATAAATCTACCGCTCAGTGTGATGCAGCTGAAGGAAGGTATGCATTGCACCAGAGAGGTGCATGGAAGTTTTATTATTTTTATAATATTTGAGCCTCTTTGAATGATATTTATTTAAACTATTATTTGTGTGTAGATCTTTAATAGAAGTATAATTTTCTGTACTTTAATTAATATTAAAGTTATTCAAAGTGTGTATTTTTCTCCGTACCTGTGTTTAAGTGCATATGGGTACATCATTTGTTTACAGTATATGCACAAAAAAACTGGTACAGAGCAATCACAATCAAGGTTACTTTATTCCACAGTTTAAGGTGATATAAAGTAGATTATCTGTATGTTGTGTTCCGTTTGCAATGAGCAGTACCCAGGCAATTGCAGCCCCCCTTAAGTCTAAAGGCAGGAACCGCCACTGCTAATGACCTTAATCTGGGTGAACCCCAGCACTCCCACGTCAACAATGTAGAAAACCTTTCTCCTAGGTCATTACTTATCGTGTATGAAGGAGTATACATAAAGAATAACAGGGCACATGACGGAAAGGGTCGTCAACCTAACATCCCTTAGCTAACTAAACTCTATGCTTGCACGGTGGCCACAGCAATATGGTGACAGGTGTACTTGCAAAGTGCTGTATATGCAGAGTCCCAGTGTGTTAAAGAAAGGATAGGCAGCCTTAAGTTTGTGCAGGCAGGATATGGATAGTGTCACCCTTTAACCCCTTCCTGACACAGCCAGTTTTTGCGTTCCTGACAGAGCAATTTTTTTCAAATCTGACATGTTTCACTTAAGTGGGGATAACTTTTTTTTGCTTTTACTTATCCCAGTGATTTTGAGATTGTTTTCTCGTGACACATTGTACTTCAAGTTAGTGGTAAATTTGGGTCGATACAGTCTGTGTTTTTTTGTGAAAAATACCAAAATGTCGTGAAAAAATGGAAAATTTACCAATTTGCAAAATGTCACATTTTCTGCTTGTGAGACAAATAAACATTAGTTAATAACTAACAAAGACCATATGTCTACTTTATGTTGCAATCATTATTTCAACCTCCTTTTCATTTTTTTGGACACTAGGAGGCTTCAAATATGAATAGCAAATTCTCAAATTTTCAAGAAAATTTCAAACACTGATTTTTTTAGGGACCAGTTCAGTTCTGATGTGACTTTGAGGGACTTGTATGTGAGACACCCCCATAAATGATGCCATTTCAAAAACTGCACCCCTCACAGTATTCAAAACAGCATTTTGGAAGTTTGTTAACCCTTTATGTGTTTCACAGGAATTAAAACAAAGTGTAGGCGAAATTTCAAAATTTCTTTTTTTTTTGCAGAGTTTCAATTTTAATACATTTTTCTAAGGAACACAGTAGATTTTACTAGAGAAATGTGACTAAAAATTGATTCCCCCAATTCTTTTGTTTTCATAAATATCCTATATGTGGCCCTAGTGTGCACGTTGACCAAACCCCAGGCTTCATAATAGAAGGAGCACCTACTTGATTTTGGAGCCTCCTTTTTATGAGATTTTTTTTTAGGCACCATGTAGGTTTCTAGGCACCATAAGTGCTAAAAGTTAGGAACCTCCCCCACAAGTCACCCCATTTTGCAAACTACACCCTTCAGGGAATTCATTTAGGGGTATAGTGTACATTTCAAACCCCCAGGGGTTTCACCAATTTTGATACAACTGGGCTGTGAAAATGAAAAAATTTAATTTTTCATTTTCACAGCTCAGTTGTATCAAAATTGGTGAAACCCCTGGGGGTTTGAAATGTACACTATACCCCCTGATGAATTCCCTGAAGGGTGTAGTTTGCAAAATGGGGTCAATTGTGGGGGGGTTCCACTGTATGGGTGCTTCAGGGGTCATTCAACCAGAATCTGTGCTGCAAAATCCAAAAATCACTCCTTCCCTTCTGAGTCCTGCCATGCACCCAACTGGTATTTTTTGGTCACATGTGAGGCATTGCCATACTCGGGAGAAATTGGGGCACAGATTTTGGGGTGCTTTGTCTCCTTCATTCCTTGTGAAAATGAAAAATTTTGAGCCAGATCTGCATTTTTGTGTAAAAAAATTTAATTTTTTACACAAAAATGCAGTTCTGGCTCAAAATTTTTCATTTTCGCAAGGAATGAAGGGGACAAAGCACCCCAAAATCTGTGCCCCAATTTCTCCCGAGTACGGCAATGCCTCATATGTGACCCAAAAATACCATTTGGGTGCATGGCAGGACTCAGAAGGGAAGGAGTGATTTTTGGTGGTGGAATGAATGGTGGGTGCTATGTCGCATTAGCAAGACCCCCGAAGCACCAATACAGTGGAACCCCCCCACATGTGACCCCATTTTGCTCACCAGCTTTGGGAGGGGGGCTGGCGCTGCGACTGGTGGGGGGGTGGGAGGGGTGCTGGCGCTGCGGCAGCCGGGTGGGTGGGAGGGGGGGCTGCCGGGTGGGAGGGGGGGGGGGGGGGGCTGGCGATCGGTGGTGATCGGTGCTGTACTTAACAGCACCGATCACTGTATATATATATATATATATAAATCCAAGAGATCCACACAAGAGATCTGTATCCAGGCTGTTCCTGCTCCGTTGACTATGTGACATCTATTTGGAAAACGCTCCTTGATAAAGGTCCATGTTGGGACCGAAACATCGGGGCTTATATACTGCTTGCTAATAACGATGTTGACTCGTTTGGATTAAAAAACTTTTCTACTTTTATCACAAGGCTGAGTTGTGATTGTGGCGAGTGCTCTGCTTCTACACCATTGTGTGTGGATCTCTTGGATTTGTATTAAGGGGCGTGCGATTGCATGCACCTTTTGCTGGGCACCCCACCGTTGTCTATATTTGGGTGAGAGTGCGGTCTTCCTTTGTTTCTATATATATATATATATATATATGTGTGTGTGTATATATATATATGTGTATATATATATATATATATATATACACATATATATATATATATATATATATATGTGTATATATATATATATATATACATATATACACATATATATATATATATATATATATATTTATATATATATATATAGTTCATAGAAATAAATTTAAAACCAAAATCACAGATTTAAGCAGCTGTGCTGCTGCTGCTGGCGGGGGGGTGGGAGGGGGGCTGGCGCTGCGGCTGCTGGCTGGGTGGGAGGGAGGCTGCCGGGTAGGAGGGCGGACTGCCGGGCGGGTGGGAGGGTGGGCTGCCGCTCGGAGGTGATCGGTGCTGTACTTAACAGCACCGATCACCACCGATCTCTGTGTTACCGAGCGGCTTAGCCGCCGGTAACACAGAAAACGCTGCAATTGGCTGTTCACTTTTGAATAGCCAATCGCAGCGATCGCCGACCGGGGGGGGCACCCCTGCCCCCCCTGGGCGGCGAGGGGGGATGTCTGCTGTCAGGGACAGCAGACATCTCCAAACTGTCACCGCGTCTATAGACGCGGTGACAGTTAGAAGGCATGACGTACATTTATGCCATGTGTCGGGAAGTACTTCCCGACCATGACGTAAATGTACGTCAAATGTCGGGAAGGGGTTAAGGCTATTCTGTGCAGGCTAATATGACCGCGGTCCTTCCACCACTCCAGCGATGCACAGCTGGGCTAAGCTGTAAGCCTGTGCAGGCGGAGGTGGATAATGACGGCAGTCAGAGCTACACCTTACAGGCCAAGATGGCTGCGGCCTCTCCCGTGCCCCAGCGAAGTGCGACTTGGCTGTACTGTCTCTGGGCGTCAGGGTTCGGTGGGATTTGCACTAAGCCAGTGTGTGCGGAGCAGCATATCAGGAGGCTGTAGGTGATGAAAACCAGGCAGAGCAGAGTCTGAGCCCAGGAGCTTCGGATTTTGGCGTCCACGTGAGGCAATGTGGCGCCGGCGTCCGACCTCTGCCCAGGGGCTGTGCAGCAACAAGCCAGATATTTCAGCATAGGGTGGGTGTATTCAAGATTTGAGGCTATAGGAATGTGCCAGGAGGTTTCCCCCCCACTCCACATGTGACCTGGTACAGGTGAGTGGTCACAGGATAGGTGAACAGGATAGCTGTAGCAGGGAGCAGAGGAATAGAACGTCTACTCACATGTCCGCCAAAGCCCCCCCCCCCCCCCCCCACCACCACCAAAAGGTCAGAATTTAACAGACTTCTCAACATGGTGCATTTAAATTACATAGTTACATAGTAGGTAAGGCTGAAAAAGACTTGCGTCCATCTAGTTCAACCTAGTTGTTATTGAACTGACTTGTAAAGACAGATTATATTTCTTATTTGTACCCATGGATGTTATTAACCAATAAGTGTTTGTCCAACCTTATTTTGAACGTATTTAATGTGTCTGCCGATACCACCTCTCCAGGAAGAGAGTTCCAAAGTTTGACTGCTCTGACCGTAAAGAATTTTTTTCTTCTAGCTGTACAAAATCTTTTTTCTTCTAATCTATACTCATGCCCTCGCATCCTAGATTCCTTTCTTGTTGAAAAAAGGGTGTTTGCCAGTTCCTTATATTGGCCCCTGAAATATTTGTACATGTTGAGCATGTCCCCCCTTAAACATCTCTTTTCGAATGTAAATAGTCCCAAATTGCTTAATCTCTCCTCGTACCTTAAATTCTCCATTCCCCTAATAAGCTTTGTTGCTCGTCTCTGGATTTTTTCTAATTCTATGATGTCCTTTTTATAGTGTGGGGCCCAGAATTGTACACCATATTCGAGGTGAGGTCTTACCAATGCTTTATACAGTGGCATTATTACCCTTGAGTCCCTAGATTCAATGCCCCTTTTAATGCATGCTAAAATTTTGTTGGCCTTTTTTGTTGCTACATTACAATGGGCACAACACTCCAGTTTGCTGTCTATTTGGACTCCTAGATAGAGGGTGAAATTTACTAAAGGAAATTTGTAAAAAAATAGGTGTATTTGTATACAGAAATACACTTATTTTTTACATTTACTATCCCGAAAATACGGCAATTTGTATTCGTATTGATATGCTATCAATACGAATACGAATTGCCGTATTTTAGGGATAGTAAGGGGGGAATTTACTAAAGGAAATTTGTAAAAAATAGGTGTAAAAATAGGTGTATTTGTATCCAGAAATACACTTATTTTTGACATTTACTATCCCGAAAATACGGCAATTCGTATTCGTATTGATGTTCTATCAATTTGAATACGAATTGCCATATTATCGGGATAGTAAATGTCAAAAATAAGTGAATTTCTGGAAATAAATACACCTATTTTTTTTACAAATTTCCTTTAGTAAATTTCCCCCTAAATGTCAAAAATAAGTGTATTTCTGGATACAAATACACCTATTTTTTACAAATTTCCTTTAGTATATTTCCCCCAGAGTATTGAATTACCCAATTCCTTTCCGTTAAGGTTATAACTAGCACACTGGTTGTGTCTCCCATGGTGCATAACCTTACATTTATCCACATTGAACCTCATCTTCCACTTTTTAGCCCACTCCTCTAGCTTTGCGAGATCCTTTTGAAGCGTGGTGACATCTTCTGATGATTTAATAACTTTGCTTAGTTTTGTATCGTTCGCAAAGATGGATACATTGCTGAGTAACCCCTGCCAATATTGTTAAAAAAAATGTTAAATAAAATGGGCCCTAACACCGAACCTTGAGGCACTCCACTTAGTACTGGTATTGTATCTGATACGGCATTGTTCACAACCATTCTTTGTTCTCTATTACACAGCCAATTCCCTACCCATCTGCAGATATTTTCACCCAATCCTAGGTCTTCCATTTTATCTAAACCTCTTGTGTGGGACAGTATCAAAAGCCTTAGTGAAATCTAGGAAAATCACATCTACAGCGTTTCCATTATCAAGGTTTTTGCTTACCTCCTCGTAGAACCCTAATAGATTAGTTTGGCATGAACGGTTTTTCACGAACCCATGCTGGTTAGTACTGAGAAGACGGTGACGGTCTAAATATTCCTGGCTACTATTTCTTACAAATCCTTCAAAAAGCTTACCCACTATTGATGTTAAACTAACGGGTCTGTAATTAGCGGGATCGTCCTTTTTTGAATATTGGCACTACCTCTGCTATTCTCCAATCTTTTGGTACTTTACCTGACGATAGTGAATTGCTAAAGATATAATGTAGAGGGGTAGCTAGTTCATCCCTTAATTCCTTTAGTACCCTCAGATGAATTCCATCTGGCCCTGGTGATTTATTTGTTTTGATTTTGCTGAGCTTCAGTATTATTTCCTTGGGCATAAAATCAACAATGAGATCAGCCTTATTTGTCCCATTAGTTTTAGATGCCCGTTCCACAGTCTGCTCTCCTTTAGTAAATACTGATGAGAACAACTCATTTAACAGTTTTGCTTTTCCCTTATCTTCAGTAACACTTTTTCCACTGATATCCGTTAGTGTGTCTATGTTTTCCTTAATTATACGCTTACTATTTACGTATTTAAAAAATGTCTTGGGGTTGGTTTTGCTTTCAATGGCTATGTGCTCTTCATATAGTTTTTTAGCTGCTTTGATTACCCCTTTACAAGTTTTGTTTGAATCTTTGTATTTTGCGAACGCCTCCTCATTTAAGTTATTTTTATAGAATTTAAATGCTCTTGTTTTATTGTTGATAGCTGACTTTTTTTGTCCAACCATGGTGGCATTGATATGTACTGTATGTCTATATATTCACTCAAAATAAAGCCTTGTCTTGCTCTACATTTGAATACAAAGCTTAATTACCCATAACACCTAGGATTACCTGATGGCATTAGTAAAATAAATCACATGATAAATACCTCCAAACTGTCATGTTTTTCATTGGACTGTACCGTTGTTGTTTTTTTTAAGATAGTCCCACGTCCCATTTGTGACCAACAGTATCCTGTGGTGGGGGGGGGGGGGGGGAGGCAGTTGGGAGTTCCCCCCTGCCCACCACTGCTCTGGTGTGCACATATTGTATGGCCTTGTGGGAGTGGCATAATTATGGGCCACACTCCCAAATTCCAAAGGCCATGCAAGCGTCACTCTACAGTGTGCTCTAATGTTGGTGTCACACCAGGGGTCTGAGTCGATGAGACAAAGACCTCTGGTGGGGGTCTGGATCGGTATTGAAACAGGGCAGGCTGTAGGGAACCCCCGTGCATATACTTTGCACGACAGTGCACCCAGAGGCAGTAAACAGTCAAATGTAAAATAGAACTAGATTTATTGGCAAAAGGTTGTAACAGGTAAATGCAGGTAAAGTATGCAAGATGGTATGAGACAGTCACAGCAATGGCAATACTTTACAATGATGAAATGTAGATGGATCGATGGTGGAACATCGGATGCAGTTTGGGTTGATGTATCAGGAGTATCGGACTGTAGCTGTAGATCTGTATCCGGAATATCGGACTGGATCAATGGAAACTTGGAATCCGGAATATTGGACTGGATCGATGGTGGAACATCGGATGGGAATGGAAACCCGGAGCTAGGAGGATACCTCCTTGAGGTGAGTCTGGGAGACAGTGGTGGATCACAGGTGATGATAACCTGGACACTTCACAGGAGATGGTAAACCTGGAGAATACACAGGGGAAAGAGAAACACCAGCAGGAGACACTTGCATGCATGGATGACAAATGAAGCACTAGCAAAGTGCAGGAGTCCTCCTAGCACCTTTTTATACCTGAAGGTGGGAGGAGACTTGGCTGGCTAATGACTAAAGCAATAATGAGTGCAGCTGTAGTGAGCTGAGGCATCAGGCAAGATTGCAGGCCTTGCTGCACAGCTGCAGCATTAGGCAGTCACTGGAAAGACTGTAGGGAGACACTTGAAGGTAAAAAATAATGTTTGTTTTACCCAGATCGTGACAGTTGGGAGGTATGCATGATATAATACATGGGGTGACATTCTATGCTATGCGCTAAATGCGCATGTTTAATTCGCACCCTGTATCGCCGCAAATCGCCTATTTAGAAATCGCATTTTTCAGCCTAAATGCGCATATTTAATGTGATGCGCATTGGAGGCTGAAAAGTGCGAATAGGGGCGATTTGCGGCGATGTGGTGCGCTGGTTTTAGTCCTGAAAATGTGCGATTTTCATGTGTGAAAATCGCACATTTGCAGGACAGCGCAAGGTGTAAAAAAAAGAACCGAGCGCGGGGTCCCCCGCCCGAGTGTAACCAGCCCCGGGCTCACTGAGCCGGTGCTGGTAACATAAAATCAGGGTCCCCGACAAATAGGGGTCCCCTTGATTTTATGAAACCAGCACCAGACTCAAGGTCCGGCGCTGGTTCCCAAAATACGGGGGACAAAGTGACTAGGGGTCCCCCGTATTTTAAGAACCAGCACCGGACACAACCAAAATACACAAACTATGGTGAATACACTTGCGATGTCTTTAAGCTGATCACTAGATTCTCAGGTGGATAAGAATATGTCGCCTCCACCGAGAGACCAGAATTAGGGCCACAGAAAAGGTCAAATTGACGATGTAAAACCAACGGGGGTATTGCCCCCTGCAACTGACCTCTCTGTTGTGCCCTATAGGCATATAAAGGTTTCTTTTAATCCAAAACGTCTGGTTATTCCAATTGGATCAGAGCTCACCTTATGTAGGTGCCCTATGGGCACGTAGCAGTATCTTTTACGTCCCTCAGGTCAGTCAGCGTGTCAATCACCACCAGTCCAGGGTTGATGAAAAAACTTTTATTCCAATCATAGATGATCCATACACGAAATAACAATAAAAAATGGCAATAAAAATGGCTAAAAAATTTTAAAAAGGTACTGATGGGGTCCAGCACGGGAAAAAAACTTCCGACCACCTCTACCTCACCCGGGTTTTTAGAGGAGAAGGTGGGTGTCTCATAGATGGAACAAAGACACAGGAACACCCAACAGTTACCTTGTGTGGTCCTCCTACCAACGCGTTTCGGGCCTCACCTGGGGCCCTTTGTCAAGGTATGGAGGATATGGAGTGGGACCAGGTATATATACCTGTCCCTATTTGCATAAAACATGGTGCACTGTAAAACATGTAACGGATTCCATCTTAAATAAAACCTAAGTAATACAATACGCCAGTGCTAATTGTTATCACATCCTTAGTTAGAATCACATGAAATACCATAACAATGAAGGGTACATATATACATATAACAAGCATATGCCCATACGTCACTTCCGTCACGGAGAAATGACAGATTAACTGGATATGCGGCATTCAGAAAAAACGGAGAGACGCATCCATTCGGGGGAGCCACACAGTTTATGACTGTATGCACAAACCGATGCTTGTTATATGTATATATGTACCCTTCATTGTTATGGTATTTCATGTGATTCTAACTAAGGATGTGATAACAATTAGCACTGGCGTATTGTATTACTTAGGTTTTATTTAAGATGGAATCCGTTACATGTTTTACAGTGCACCATGTTTTATGCAAATAGGGACAGGTATATATACCTGGTCCCACTCCATATCCTCCATACCTTGACAAAGGGCCCCAGGTGAGGCCCGAAACGCGTTGGTAGGAGGACCACACAAGGTAACTGTTGGGTGTTCCTGTGTCTTTGTTCCATCTATGAGACACCCACCTTCTCCTCTAAAAACCCGGGTGAGGTAGAGGTGGTCGGAAGTTTTTTCCCGTGCTGGACCCCATCAGTACCTTTTTAAACTTTTTTAGCCATTTTTATTGCCATTTTTTATTGTTATTTCGTGTATGGATCATCTATGATTGGAATAAAAGTTTTTTCATCAACCCTGGACTGGTGGTGATTGACACGCTGACTGACCTGAGGGACGTAAAAGATACTGCTACGTGCCCATAGGGCACCTACATAAGGTGAGCTCTGATCCAATTGGAATAACCAGACGTTTTGGATTAAAAGAAACCTTTATATGCCTATAGGGCACAACAGAGAGGTCAGTTGCAGGGGGCAATACCCCCGTTGGTTTTACATCGTCAATTTGACCTTTTCTGTGGCCCTAATTCTGGTCTCTCGGTGGAGGCGACATATTCTTATCCACCTGAGAATCTAGTGATCAGCTTAAAGACATCGCAAGTGTATTCACCATAGTTTGTGTATTTTGGATTGTATGGTTGGGATTGGTAATCCCAGGTGTCTACAAGTGCTGAAGTCTTTTGGCGCGGATTATTCCAACATATTCTTGGAAAACCGGACACAACCAGCCAGCAGGCTAATGCCACAGCCGGGGGGAGACTTTTTATACAAGTCCCCCCGGCCAAAGCATTAACCCCCTGGCTGGTCAGCATGGGCAGGGGTCCTGGGGAAGTGGGGACCCCCCCAATGAAGGGGTCCCCCCCCTCCAGGACTTACCAGCCCATGCTGATAGTCCGGGGCTGTCCTCCATGCCCCTGGGCTGTGGGCATGGAGCTGATGCTTTGTGTAAAAAAAAGAATGTCAACTATTGTTTTACACTGGCGAACTATCAGTCCCAGCAAGCCTACCCCGCATGCTGGGACTTGGGGAACCACAAGTCCCAGCATGCGGGGCATTAAAGTGCCCGCTGGCACTTGTAGTTCTGCAGTGTAAAAAATAGTGCACAAAATCACACTGACACCCTGAAAAATAAAACTTTAATACACACAAAACACACTGATACTTACCTACCTTGAGCCCGTAGGTCGGACCCTGGATCCTGGATTCGTCCTCCGGGGCTCCAGGGCAGAAGAGTCCGGTTCCGGGGCCTTGGTCCTGGTTCCGGGGCTGGTCCTGGGGTTCCGGGGCTCCTGGCGTGAAGAATCCGGGGTCCGGGATCCGTGGTAGTCCAGAGGGGTACCTAAGGAGGAAAATCCTACTCACCTGCTCCCCGGCGGCGACCTCCGGTGACAGCGCTGCTCCCGACTGGTACCCGGCTTCAAGGAGTTGGTCCGGCGCTGAGATGTTGCTCCCTCGACGTCTCTGAACAGAATGATTTCTCGGACAATCAGGAGCCGAGAAAGTCGGCTCCTGATTGGCCAGAAATCATTCTGAATATAGACGCCGACGGAGTAACATCTCAGCGCATCCAGAGCAGAGATGTTACTCCGTCGGCGTCTATATTCAGAATGATTTCTGGCCAATCAGGAGCCGACTTTCTCGGCTCCTGATTGGCCGAGAAATCATTCTGTTCAGAGACGTCGAGGGAGCAACATCTCAGCGCCGGACCAACTCCTTGAAGCCGGGTACCAGTCGGGAGCAGCGCTGTCACCGGAGGTCGCCGCCGGGGAGCAGGTGAGTAGGATTTTCCTCCTTAGGTACCCCTCTGGACTACCAAGGATCCCGGACCCCGGATTCTTCACGCCAGGAGCCCCGGAACCCCAGGACCAGCCCCGGAACCAGGACCAAGGCCCCGGAACCGGACTCTTCTGCCCTGGAGCCCCGGAGGACGAATCCAGGATCCAGGGACCGACCTACGGGCTCAAGGTAGGTAAGTATCAGTGTGTTTTGTGTGTATTAAAGTTTTATTTTTCAGGGTGTCAGTGTGATTTTGTGCACTATTTTTTACACTGCAGAACTACAAGTGCCAGCGGGCACTTTAATGCCCCGCATGCTGGGACTTGTGGTTCCCCAAGTCCCAGCATGCGGGGTAGGCTTGCTGGGACTGATAGTTCGCCAGTGTAAAACAATAGTTGACATTCTTTTTTTTACACAAAGCATCAGCTCCATGCCCACAGCCCAGGGGCATGGAGGACAGCCCCGGACTATCAGCATGGGCTGGTAAGTCCTGGAGGGGGGGGACCCCTTCATTGGGGGGGTCCCCACTTCCCCAGGACCCCTGCCCATGCTGACCAGCCAGGGGGTTAATGCTTTGGCCGGGGGAACTTGTATAAAAAGTCTCCCCCCGGCTGTGGCATTAGCCTGCTGGCTGGTTGTGTCCGGTGCTGGTTCTTAAAATACGGGGGACCCCTAGTCACTTTGTCCCCCGTATTTTGGGAACCAGCGCCGGACCTTGAGTCTGGTGCTGGTTTCATAAAATCAAGGGGACCCCTATTTGTCGGGGACCCTGATTTTATGTTACCAGCACCGGCTCAGTGAGCCCGGGGCTGGTTAGACTCGGGCGGGGGACCCCGCGCTCGTTTTTTTTTTTATTTAACCATTTATTTTATTTTTTACAGCAGAACCCTGCACGGAACATTGCGATCTGTGCAGGGTTCTGCCTAATTCGCCTAACAGACCCAGGTCTGAAATAAGTGCGATAATTAGTCACTTAAATAATGCGATGTGCAAATGCGCATAGCATTAAATAAGCGACTTGTATACTTTTCTGTGCGCAAACATCTGGATGCGATAAAAATGCAAATTAATCTCGCATTTTTATTCACCAGACATTTACGCACAAAATATGCGATTTCAGCCCCTGTGCGCATCCCATTAAATCGGCGATTTAATGGGAAAATGCGATAGCGCCATTTTGTGGTCTAATTACCGCAAAATAGCGCTAATCGCATATCATAGAATGTCACCCATGATATCACTAAGTCACATCATGACATCAGTTATTGTTATATCAGTGATATCTTTTGTTTATTAATGATTTCATCATATAATCCTTGGGGTTAAAGTTTTCCTTGTAACTTTAATAATGAAATAACCTGTTTATAGAATATATAGAACATTTTTTGAGCGGTTTCAAAAGTTTTTTTTTCTTCTGTTGAGTGTATTAAGATATTTACCACAAAATAAATACCTATCTACTACTTATTGTCACAACTCAAACAGCCAGTCCAGGCTGGGTTTAATAATAAAAAGCTCATAAAGTTGCTTGCCTATCCAGTTTATGCATTCCTAATCCTGTGTAGGGATGGCCATCAACCATTGATCACTCATAATTGATGGTACATATCCGATGTAGAATGCCTTTTCCATTGATGGTGTAGAACCAACTGATTTCCATCCATCGATAGCACCGTATAACTGATTATTTTTTTTACAAGCATTGTTCTGCCCCAACACTTGTGAAGCTCCGCCCCCAGGATCTGATTGGCCCATGGGACAGTCAGTCAAAGAACAGGGATAACCAGCAGATGGTGAAACCAGCAATGTTATCCCCTGCATAGTTGGATACCTGCCATATTGCCATAGAAGAACACCACACCGATGTCCATCCCTAATACTGTGTATTACATGATGATGATGTTAATAAACAGAATGTTGCTGCAGATCTATCAGGGAGATACAAAAGAGCCAGCAGTATCAATGTGAAACTGATATCCAGGCAGGAACTTGTACAATTCACATGACATACATTACAGCTAAAATCTTTGGACATGCTAAAGACACATTTTCCTTAGGCAAAGAGTGTTACATGAACTCCATGCACACATCCTTGTATTATATACAATTGACAAAATGACTGCAATCTTGGCAAATTACACATCAGTTCATACTGTAGATTTTCTTTCATAATTACTATGGATAAATTGTTATTTTCTGAAACAAAAACAAAGAAATCAACTTGGGCATGATCATACCTCCCAGCTATCCTGATTACAGCGGAACAGTCCTGCTACTTGGACACTGTCCCACCCATGGGTCGCAGTATCAGGTGGGGGGCAGTTGGGGGAGCTGGTGATAACTGCGGCTCTGCACTGCATCGGGCATCTATTAGTGCAGAGAGAGGTGCCCTCAAAATGATTGGACCTCTGATTGCCACTTTGGACCACCTCCTGCTCATTCATCTGATCACCATTGGTAATACCATCAACACCCGGCTTGGAAGTTACAGACCACCATTGGGACAGTTCATCGCAATACTGGTTGAGGTTTCAGGACCGATCCCTCCAGCGATACCTGGGATAAATTTCCAATTTGGACTGCATTCCATCAGGACTCACTCCAACGGATCAGTGCAGGTTATATAACTTTGGTCCCCCACCACTTGGTCCAACCAACACTTTGCCCATCATTCGCCCCATTTCTTTAATTCAAGTTGTGTAATTTTTAATTGTGTAATAAATTGTTATATTATGAAATTTCTGAGTGTCTCTCACTGTTAGTGCTGCTTAAAAAAACTTTTTCTTGTTTGCACATTCTAAGAGTCTGACCATTCCCTTAAATAAGCAGCTGCTATAGGAAAGCAACTTTGGTACTAGCGCTCAATTTTCAACCCAGGTTGAATCACCCTTTCGCATGACTCGGCATACCTGTTTACACTGCTCGCTATCCAGGTCCTGCCCATGTTCTACCCTGGTCAGGACCTGGGTAGAAGTCCCGTGTAAAGGGATGCGGGTTAACCCCTTTTACACCGCTGCTGATCCCAGGTCCACAAGGGAAAAACCTTTTGCGGTAGTGTAAAAGGGGTATTACAGGCATGTCCAAACTGTGGCCCTCCAGCTGTTGTGAAACTACACATCCCAGCATGCATTGCATTAGTTTTAGCATTCCCTAATAGCAAAACTGTGGCAAGGCATGATGGGATATGTAATTTCACAACAGCTGGAGGGCCATAGTTTGGACATGCCTGGGGTATTAGATAATACTTAAAATCTCTCCGCTTTATCCATCTCCAAGGATTGATACATCTCCTCCATAATCACAACCACAATCGGACAGTAAATACTCAAGACACTTGTTACTCCAAATACTGTAATACTTCACTTTTAAACTTTGTACAACTAAATGCAAATCTTGTGAATAAGAGACTAATTTTGTATAACAGATTGTATAAATCAAATCTTGGTTTAATTGATTCATTAAATACATAATGTTATATAAACTTGCTTGAAAATACGTCATTTTATTAATGATTTCTAATTGACTGCATTATTCTTTGTAGATACTGATGGCCCTGCGACACCTTCATTCTAAGAATATTGTTCATTGTGATCTCAAACCAGAAAATGTACTTTTGGCAACGGAAGAGGCATTTCCACAAGTAAGGATCTGGACAGAAAATAACACTTCAGTTATCCTGGGGGAAATTTATCAAAGTTAAAGGGCCTACACACTGGGCGATTTCAGGGCATTTTGTAAGCAATCTTACTAAATCGCTTAGAAAGTGCCCCTACATCGCTCCGTGTAGGGGCAACAGTGATAGCGATGCAGCATATCCAGCATGCCGGATAAATCCATAATCACTGGGCACTGTGACAGATCACTCAGCACACAGCGCTGACACATTGCTGTGTGCTGAGCAATCTTGCTGAGTGTTATGAGCAGGGCTTAAAGTGGTCATGCAGAGGTGCGGGAACTCATTTCTCTATGCAACCTAATTAACCCTCCTCCCCTCCCCCCCAATAGGCAGAAACAGGGCCCGAGGTAGGGTTTTTGGCATCCCCCTGCAAACTAGAATACTATTCTGTGAGAATTACTGTGTAGGGCCAATGTGGAGGTAAAAATGTTCCACCTCACCATTGGAGGTTGTGGAACTCAGTTCCACCCCATTCCCCATCACTTTAAGCCCTGGTTATGAGCGATCTAGCATCGCTCAGAACGCTCAGCAAATATCCATGTGTGTAGGATGCTTACAAGGGAGAGAAAATGCAGAGAGATGTATTAGCTAGTTAGCTTTATGTCATTTTACAGGCTGTGTTTGAAAAAGATCAGGAACTGATTGGTTTGTACTTTATATACTTCCACTTAATCTCTTTCTACACTTTAAAACTTTTAGGCAGGGTTGCCGACCCTCCCGGAATTTTCCGGGAGTCTCCCGAAAATCGGGTCCCCCCTCCCGGCCCCCGGAAGGGTGGGCAACCCTCCCGGATTCAGGGGGCACCCCCGCTGTCCCCCGGATCGCGGCATTAAAATGCCGCAATCCTCGGGTTTCAGAGGAGGGTGCGGAGCTAAAATGACACAATCGTGTCATTTTAGCCCGCCCCCTCCACGGAGATCCGTAAATTTACTGGTTTAGCATCATGGGGGTGTTGCTTAGTGATGTCTCGCTTAAGCCCCGCCCCCTGAGCGGCTGCTGAAACTCTCCTCTCCGGGCTTCTCCCGGAGAGGAGAATAACAAAGTCGGCAACCCTGCTTTTAGGTGATATTTTGACTTTTGTAAGATGTAGGTATTCACACATTGGAGATATAGTTGAGCCATGAATTTGCACAATAGATTCTTTGGATGACCAATGCTTCTGAGAGGGACTGCCTCTGTCCATTTCCCCTACCCTTAAACCAAGCATGTCCAAACAATGGCCCTCCAGCTGTTTTGACACACAAGTCCCATCATGCCTTGCCACAGTTTTGGTATTAGGTTTATGCAAACTGTGGCAAGGCATGCTGGGATGTGTAGTTTCACAACAGCTGGAGGGCCACAGTTTGGACATGCATGATTAAACCATATGACGTGTGCACCATCAGTCACTGGCCTCATCAGGACATATTGGGTGTGTCACCCAATATGATGCAGTTAGGAGCTAGGCATGGTGGTTATGGATGTATAAAGAATGGCATTTCGTTCTTCTAGTGCCCACTTATCTATTAAAATGCTCCAAGGTGGAGCTCACCCTGAACACTTAGATGAGTTGCTACCATGTGATAAAAACATTAAAATATTTAAACATATAAATATTAAAGAGCCCTGATGCACTCTTATGGAAATAAAGAAAATATATAGGCACAAGTCTACACAGTACTAACAAGACGGACATTCTCACAAACATACAAAACCTTGTGCAGAACATTTTTTACAGAGTTCAGAATGTTGACTTGCTGTCCAGATGCTTTACACGTGGTCATAACAGTCATCAGGCCCATTTGCACAAATAGAGGTGTATCTCACAGACTTACATTTTATGGTGTATGGTCTGAAAATGTATTTTATTTTATAGTTCTAGTTTTAAGTAATGTTAAGTAAAGTTTATGGAAAAACTTTTACTTCTTCCCATCTTATTTTCTTTCGCCTAAGATAAAACTTTGTGATTTCGGCTTTGCTCGCATTATTGGTGAAAAGTCTTTCCGGAGGTCAGTTGTTGGGACTCCTGCTTACTTGGCTCCTGAAGTTTTGAGGAACAGCGGCTACAATCGTTCCCTGGATATGTGGTCAGTTGGCGTGATCATCTATGTCAGCCTCAGCGGTACCTTTCCCTTTAACGAGGATGAAGATATAAATGATCAGATCCGGAATGCAGCTTTTATGTTTCCAAAGAACCCATGGAACGAGATCTCAAATGATGGTGAGTAGGAGTCTGAGTTAGACGTAGTTGCGGCCTTCCTTGGGCATTTTGCTTAAGTTACACCTGTAACTATATGCCAATGCTGCTACAAAGCCCTCCCCTGGAGTACATCCGTATGTCTGGATGTGCAAGAACTACAATCATGCTTTTCTATGTCTTTAGATGCCACTATCTGTCATACCATTGTAATTTACCAGCCCATTCTTGACGGTGTTACAGCCTCATTCCTGTATTGCAGCACGTTTTCAATATAAACCGTGAACTGAAACTTGCCCCAGCCCTATGTTAGGTGCAGATCATCTGTCTAAGTATGGCTTTCAGACTGAATGATTAACGTCACCCACTATCAGCAACATTCCTGTGTCACTTTAATAACATGGCCATACTATGGTACAACTAGGTCATTAGCCAGCCCCCTGCAGCCACTCTGGTATACAAAGCACATTTCTAATAAACACTTCTTCTTGCATGTGTCTCAATCTGTACTGAGTGAGAACACTTTGAGGATGCATGCGCAGATAAAATAATATTGCAGAAAAAAAAATTAACATATTAACGCCCAAAAGTTAAGAAACACAGATAGTAAAAAATGGACACATTGACACTTTGCAGGAAAAAAGTAGGACTCATTGATGCAATTACCCCCAACACGTCCATTCCTAGTCCTGAATGAGCGTAGATACCCATTTCAATTGTGTCCCTGCAACCTTGTCCCCACTGCACTGCCAGGTCCCGGTACCTGCATAATGTAAAGCAAAAGGTAGTTAAAGAGCACGGCATGATATATTATATAAAGAAGGGAAGAGGGTGGCTATGTCTGTGTTGTGCATAATGTGTAAGGGGAATTACGGTGTGTGGCATATTGTGTAAGGGGCATTATGGTGTGTGACATATTGTGTAAGGGGCATTACGGTGCGCAGCATAATGGGTAAGGAGCTTTACTGTAATCTGGAAAATGGCAAGTAATGTTAAGAGCCTGATCCGTGAACAATCGTGCAATGGATTTTTTGAGGGAGCGGGGCCCTAAATCTGTATCTTGCCTAAGGCCCCATGAGGTCTAAATCCATCTCTGGTGCAACCACACCTGCATGACCACCAAATTGCAATTCTGCTACTTAACATTTCTTGCTAAATATGTGACAGCAGCCCCTGCAACTAGGGATGCCAATCCCAGGGCATTTTTTCAATCCCGGGATCCGGGATTGAAAAATGCTCAATCCCGGGATTGAAAAATGCTCAATCCCGGGATTGAAAAATGCTCAATCCCGGGATTGAAAAATGCTCAATCCCGGGATTGGCATCCGCACCAAAAATGCCATTATTTTCAATAAACCCACACCGGCCGACCTGCACAATTGCTTACATTAGGGAGCGGGCGGCCGGGAGTGGGTTTGGAGGTGCACGGTGCCTCCCGGCAAGTGCACCTCCTTAGAAGTCAGCAGGTGGGCGGAGGCAGGCTGGCGGGCAGAGAAGAGGCAGGCGGAGAAGGGGTGGGCGGTGACGGGCCGCACGCCGGGGTCAGGCTACGGGAACAGCCGGGCAGCGTCTGAGCTAGTGCTCAGACGCTGCCCGGCATTAGACTGCGCAGCCCGGCATTAGACTGCGCATCTCGGGATCCCGCCGATCCCGATCCCGGGATTGGCCACACTACCTGCAACTGTGGACCGAACGATGACGTGCCTGGATTGGGTGACGGCAGTGGATTCTTCACGGCTCTTGTTAGCTGACGACAGGCAATGAAGGCTGGGTATGGGACGCCCCAGGGAGGACCCACAAAGAAAAGAGGGCAAACACGGCTAGCAGCAAGAGAGATTTATTAATGAAAGTCGGGTGTAATTGCTGCAATACCTTTCAAGTATTTTGTGCAAACATCCAACAAGAAGAAAAAGACATTTAAATATTCCTGTAGAATTTTGTAGCCAATTATCACATCAGAGAAAAACCAATGGCCAATCTGCAGTGATCATTTACCATCCCTTACTGAGAGACAATCACATACACCTGTTGTATATGAAATGACATAACAATGACTTCAGAAAGATAATACAATAGAACGAAGATAAAGACGATCTGAGAAAGAACGATATCAATAAAGATAAGACTGGCAATTAAACACTCTATTGTAACTAGATAGCTTTACCACCAAATGTCCGCCAGGGGGCGCTACACCTTATACATATACACACTACACCAGGCATTCCCAACCACGGTCCTCAAGGCACACCAACAGTGCAGGTTTTAGTGATATCCAGGCTTCAGCACAGATGGATTATTCAGAATCACTCAATTACTAATTAAGTCACCTGTGCTTAAGCCTGGATATCACTAAAACCTGTACTGTTGGTGTGCCTTGAGGATCATGGTTGGGAATGCCTGCACTACACTGTTGTCCCAGATACAACACAGTCTCTGAAGGTGAATAGGTGAAGGTGAATAATGGTCCCATGAAGAACAAGTCCTTACTAGTGAATGAGGGCCCTATTTTTAGTGTGCACACTACTATTTAAATAGACCAATAATGTTAACAGTCCTCTAAAGAGGGGAAGGCGAGTTCCCGTTACCTAAGGTAACTCCCTGTTGGAAATGCAGCAGACTGTAAGGGAAGTCTAAACAGAGCAATAACTTCCGGAGAGGGACAGACGAGCTCCCGTTACCTAGGGCAACTCCCTGTGGGAAATGCAAACAAGCTGTAGGGCTAACTTCAATACAACAATAGCCGCTGCGATGGGGTCCGTGGCACTAACGAGTTTCTTAAGGCTGGGCTAATAGGGCTGCTGAGTGGACAGGGGGTATGAGGGGTCCTTGCTCCACAAAACCCTGTGGGGTACTGTATGACAGGGCGGCAGCTCCAGGCTGGACCCTCTCCGGTGCTGGCAATCTTCTCTGGCAGCGTCTTCTCTGGCGCCGTCTCTCCCCTCCACTGGCTGGGGACACCAGCTGTCAATCACCGCTGGATACTGTTTCTGTCCACGGCCTCTGTGTGCTGGCTCGCGTGCACACTTGAGCGGCAGCTGGCTCCCTCGGCCCCCTTAATTGCTGGGCTCTGGCACTTGACTCCACTCCTCTTCAAGCCGCACACTGCTCTCTCTCTCTCTCCACAGTGGACAGCGGTGCTGTGTAATGATGTGGCCCGGCACTCACTCTCTGCATGCGGCTCCTTCTTCTCTCCCATCAATCACCACCGGGGATCTCTCCAGTCCCGCTGTGCGGTGCACCGGTCTGTGGCTCTCCGTCTTCTTTACCTGCACGCGATTCCAGCTGCACGCCCGACTGCTTACTCTATACGTGCCGGCGCTGGTCACCCCTGACCTTTCTTGGCGCTCTCTCCAGCCAGCCAATCAGGAGCATAGTCAGGCTCCCTTCACGTGCACAGGGGCTTAGGTACTCACTGGTACCTCAGTTAACCCTTCATGCCCCAGTCCATGGGCAAAAGGGTTTGTTTAAATAACGCTGGGGTAAATTAGGAAGGGGGGGACACCACTGCACTACCTCTACTGGAACAATGCGTGTCCGCACGCAACAAAACAGAACATGGGGTTCTGGATAAAGTCCTTTCAACGTCCATTAGGAACAATTAACGGTAACAAAGAGAACATATAAAGATATATATACATTCAATGAACAGAGTCAAGTTATTCTCGGTAGTGCGAGGGCAGAACGCCTCTGTATATGCATTCTGACCTCCTGATACCGATTACATGCGGTGCATCTTCAACATGATCATTACTATCGACATTTGGCACTGGGTGTTGCTCTTCCAGGAGGGGTTCGTCTCTCGGCAACTCTGGAGCGGCGCTCCTGACCCTGAGGTTGGGAACAGCATGTCCCAAGAACATTAGTAGATTAAATGGGTCATCATGTTGTATACCTCCCCAGGGGTCCTCTCCCTCTGCCACAGGGCCATCCACTTCTTGCTGGATGGGTTCCAGGTCTTCAGTGGTGCACAATTTCAGCTGGTCACGTGGTACTGTGCTGATTCGGCTGCCCTTTGATTGAATTTGATAAGTGTAGGACTCGCCAGCTGGAACTGTCACAAGGGTATAGGGTGTCTCTTCCCACATTGTATCAAGCTTGCTGGTCCGGCGACTCTTCTTTCTCCACACTCTGTCGCCCACTCTTGAAGGTACCGACCGTACATCTGTATTGTAATCTCGCTTTTGCCGGGCATGTTCGATTTCTAGGTGCTTGTCAATGACTTGTCGGGCGGTCTCGATGCGGTGCTGATGTTCTTGCACCCATTCAGTTTGAGGGGCACTGGATTCACCGAATTCTGGGGACAGCTCTAGGTCCTTGGGGAGTTTGCCTTGCCTTCTGAAAATTAGAAAATCTGATTGGTCCTCTGGCAGAGGCCGTTCCCCTGGGGGTGATAGGCCGTAGTCCTCAGCTTCCGACATCCGTACACATGGAAGAGCTGGGACTCGAACGCCGGGCCCTGGTCTGTTAAGACTGTCGGGGTATCCATAATGATGGTCGAAGTGCCTCATGAAAAGCTCTGCTGTGGTCTTCGCAGTCAGGTCACAGGCTGGGATCACTACCAGGAAGCGACTGTAGTGATCCACGATTGTAAGGGCATATTGGAAACCATGGGGATGTGGTGTTGTACCCCCTCCGCTTTTCCAAAGTTGGCCGGATGTTGGCTGAACGCCCCGGCATTCCTGCATACGACTTGGATGATACTGGGGTATCCGCATCTCCAATCTGCAGCTCTTTCCACCAAGCGGTCTGAGTGTTGATCAGGCTCGACTGACCCACCACAGCCCCTGGTTAGGCTTTCGGCAAGGACTCCCCCAGGATGTCCTGGAAATCAATCAGGACCACATTTGCCACCGGGCAGTGTCGGAACCACCGTAGCAGGTAGCTGTGCGGGTTCAGCACACAGACGGGAACTCTCCCACGCTCCACTCTTGCTAGCATTCTGGCTACTGCAAAAGGCTGTTGTCCCTTGAAGTCACAGGGCTCGATGACAGCATTGTAGTCTTGCCCACCTGGGGCGATCCTGGCCTTGCACCAGATCACGTGCTCCGCATTGGGTCGTAGAAGGATGGGTCGGTGGTCAGTAACCCTCGCTTTTCCTACTTCTCCCCTGGAATTGGCGAAGCGCTTGTGTCCTTCGACCAGGCATACTGTCTGTGGCATGGCTCTTCGCTCTCTTGGGGCGGCAGCCTGCATCTCTAGCCGAAGGGCCTCTACCAGCTCGTCGGGGCAATTTTTCAGGACATTCATCCCCAAGATGACTGGAGGTAGATGCTTGTTGCAGATGGACGTGACCAGACAGCCCTGTCATTCCAGTCGTGCTTCTCCAATAGCCAAATCTGCTTCCCAGTAGCCACAGAACTTGATTGGCTGCCCGTTGCTGGCCAGCAAGCTGAGCCACAGGGTCGGAGTGACACTATGTCTTCTTCACTCCAGTGATGTTGAAATGCCTCCAGCTGTATAGTCGTCACCTGGGACCCGGTGTCCAAGAGAGCCGCCATCTCCACTCCATTGACTAGTATCTTCAGGTGGGGCACTTACCAATGAACTGTGGCTACCACTCTTGGGTCGACGGACCTACTGGCGAGGTTCCTCCCGAGGGTCGGTCCCTTGCCTCGGGATCGTGTCGTTTAAAGGCTGGCTGTCACATTCACGCTCGACATGCCCGCTGAGCTTGCAGTGCCGGCAGATGGGCCTTATTTGAGCGTCAAACTGGTCTGTGGAGCGCCGGCCCGACCTTCATGGGACATCCCACTGTCGTCTGCCTCTTCCACCTGAGTCACACTGCCATCCTCCTTGACAGGCTTCCATTTGTTCCACTCATATGTCTCGTAGCTCTTTCATAATTTCCGTGATTGCACTGGTGAGGGTCTCAATCATATCTGGGGTCGCCTGGACAAGGCGTGCTTGGCCTTTTCTGAGTTCAGGCCTTGGAAAGAACTGGGTCCGTTCCACCTCGTCATCTTCCGTTTCCGTTGCCGCAGCTCCACCTTCTTCATCGACGTTCCGGTTCAACCCCAAAATGGTCAGGATGGTTTCTTTAAACTCTGGGAAGGTGCAGTCAGGTTTCTGTCGCATTCACATTCTCAGTTGGGACCTAATTGCTTCCCCTCCGGCTCCTTCAATAAAGAGGTCAATCAGTGTCTCATCTACTTGTATGACTTCTTGCTTAAATTGCCCGCATCGCCTCCTGTAGTCCTAGGGAAAACTCCCGAAAGGTTTCTTGAGGCTGCTGTTTCCAGGCGTACAGTCGCTGTTTCAATTCTGTGGTGGATTGTGCGTTGAAGATACCAGCTAACTTTTTCAATATGCCGTCGGCCGATTTCCTTTCCTCATCCGACCATGACTGGGCCTCTTAGCGCGCCGCCCCTTTCAGCTGTCCGATGACCGTTCCCGCCTTTTGTTCTTCGCTGGGATTGTACATTTGGAATGTCGACTGCAGCCCATCCTTGAACTCTCTGAAGGAGCTGGTTCCAGGTGTGCGGGAGTGTCCGGAATATGTTGGTATCCACGGTGCCCCGAAGAAATAGGGCATAGTGATTTGCACCATTGGAGTCGCCGGTGTATCTGGCAGTCTTCTCCTGCTTTGTGCGGTGTCTGCTGGCTGTTGCTGATTAGGTTGCTGCTGGTCGGCCTGGTGTTGGTCACCTCCGTCCGCTGCGTTTTTTGGCTGCAACATCTTTGCAGTTTACAGGGGTTTTCTTTCAATCCTGTTCGTGGACGCCAAGTTGTGACAGCAGCCCCTGCAACTGTGGACCGAACGATGACGTGCCTGGATTGGGTGACGGCAGTGGATTCTGGTTTTCTTCATGGCTCTTGTTAGCTGACGACAAGGCAATGAAGGCAGGGGAGGGGACGCCCCAGGGAGGACCCACAAACACGGCTAGCAGCAACAGAGATGTATTAATGAAAGACGGGGTGTAATTGCTGCAATACCTTTCAAGTATTTTGTGCAAACATCCAACAAGAAGAAAAAGACATTTAAATATTCCTGTAGAATTTTGTAGCCAATTATCACATCAGAGAAAAGTCAATGTCCAATCTGCAGTGATCATTTACCATCCCTTACTGAGAGACAATCACATACACCTGTTGCATATGAAATGACATAACATAATGACTTCAGAAAGATATTACAATAGAACGAAGATAAAGACGATCTGAGAAAGAATGATATCAATAAAGATAAGACTGGCAATTAAACACTATTGTAACTAGATAGCTTTACCACCAAATGTCCGCCAGGGGGCGCTACACCTTATACATACACACTACACTGTAGTCCCAGATACAACACAGTCTCTGAAGGTGAATAATGGTCCCAAGAACAAGTCCTTAATAGCGAATGAGGGCCCTATTTTTAGTGTGCACACTACTATTTAAATAGACCAATAACGTTAACAGTCCTCTAAAGAGGGGCAGGCGAGTTCCCGCTACCTAGGGTAACTCCCTCTTGGAAATGCAGCAGACTGTAAGGGAAGTCTAAACAGAGCAATAACCTTCAGAGAGGGACAGGTGAGCTCCCGTTACCTAGGGCAACTCCCTGTGGGAAATGCAAACAAGCTGTAGGGCTAACTTCAATACAACAATATCCACTGCGATGGGGTCCATGGCACTAACAAGTTTCCTTAGGCTGGGGCAATAGGGCTGCTGAGTGGCCAGGGGGTATGAGGGGTCCTTGCTCCACAAAACCCTGTGGGGTACTGTATGACAAGGTGGCAGCTTGCAGGACGGCCTAGGGAAGGCAGTGCTCCTGAATGCAGAGCCTTGACAGTGGGGTTATAGGTGTCCCCTTCCGTTGGGGACACCCATGCTTCAAAATGATCTTGCAATTCTAGATGAGTGGGCAAAAAAGTGGAAGATGAGGTTTAATGTAGATAAATGTAACGTTATGCACCTTGGGAGACACAACCAGTGTGCTAGTTTTAACCTTAGCGGAGAGGAACTGGGTAATTCCATACTTGAAAAGGATCTAGGAGTCCAAATAGACAGCAAACTGGGATGTAGTGCCCATTGTAATGTAGCAACAAAAAAGGCCAACAAAATTTTAGCATGTATTAAAAGGGGAATGGAAACTAGGGACTCAAGGGTAATTATGCCACTGTATAAAGCATTGGTAAGACCTCACCTCGAATAGGGAGTGCAGATCTGGGCCCCACACTATAAAAAGGACATCATAGAATTATAAAAAATCCAAAAGACGAGCAACAAAGTTTATTAGGGAATGGAGAATTTAAGCTACGAGGGGAGATTAAGCAATTTGGGACTATTTACATTGGAAAAGAGACGTTTAAGGGGGGACATGCTCAACATGTACAAGTATATCACGGGCCAATATAAGGAACTGTCACACACCCTTTTTTCTACTAGAAAGGAATCTAGGACGCGAGTGCATGAGTACAGATTAGTAGAAAAAAGATTTACCGGTAGTTCAGCTAGTAGAAAGAATTTATTTACGATCAGAACAGTCAAACTCTGGAACTCTTCCCGAAGAGGTGGTATCGGCTGGCTCAATAAATGCGTTCAAGGCAAAGTTGGACAAACATTTACTGGATAGAAACATCCATGGGTACAAATAAGAAATATAATCTGTCTGTAAAATATCAGAACCTACCAAATCAGCAATGGATAATCTATACTAGGTTGAACTAGATGGACGCAAGTCTTTTTTCAGCCTCACCTACTATGTAACTACCTGTTGGGGCAGTCACTTGCTGGGAAACTCCTTGCGCAGGGGAGAGGGGTTCACAGTAGTGCTTTCCATCCCTTGGCTGGCATGGGTGCTGGAGGTACAGGTGGGGCTATTGTTAGTTTCTGCTGGGGAATAGCCTGTATGCGGGCCAACTGGCGAGGAGTGGGGTACCCTGTTACCTGAAGCTCATCTGCTGTTGCCAGCACCGGCCGGTCACGGCTCCTGCTGTCGGCTCCAGGCTGGACCCTCTCCGGTGCTGGCAATCTTCTCTGGTGCCGTCTCGGGATGCGCCCTCTCTCCCCTCCACTGGCCAGGGACGCCGGCTGTCAATCACCGCCGGATACTGTTTCTTAACGCGGCCTCTGTGTGCTGGCTCGCGGGCACACTTGAGCGGCAGCTGGCTCCCTCTGCCCCCTTACTGCTGGGCTCCGGCACTTGACTCCACTCCTCTTCATGCCGCACACTGCTCTCTCTCTCTCCGCAGTGGACGGCGGCGCTGTGTAAGGACGCGGCCCAGCACTCTCTCTCTCTGCACGTGGCTCCTTCTTCTCTCCCATCAATCACCGCCGGGAATTTCTCTACTCCTGGTGTGCGGTACTGTGGCGTCTCCCCGCTACTCACTTCTTTACATGCACGTGATTCCAGCTGCACTCCTCACATTCCAGCCAGCCAATCAGGAGCAAAGGCAGGCTCCCTTCACGTGCACAGGGGCTGATGTACTCACTGGGACCTCAGTTAACCCTTCATGCCCCAGTCCATGGGCAAAAGGGTTTGTTTAAATAACGCTGGGGTAAATTAGGAAGGGGGGGACACCACTGCAGTGGGGTGCCAGACATATGTCTTAATGTTCCTAATAGAATGATATAGTATAAAATTTGCAATTGTGCTAATGGCTAATGATTTATTTTCTCCATAGCAATTGCCCTTATTAGCAGTTTGTTACAAGTGCAAATAAGAAGAAGATTCAGCGTTGACAAGGCTTTAAGTCACCCATGGATGCAGGTATGTGTCGGTTTCTGCTAATATGTCTCCCGTGTGAAGTAATTGCCCTGAAACTTGTGCTAATAGGTTGGCATGTCCTATAATAAACCAATGCTATGAAAGATTAAAATAAATTAAAATATGAATAAAGGTAATATATTAAATTAGTGATTACTTAATGTTAGTACATGCATTTGCCATTAATTATCTATGCAAGTCTGATAAAAACACATCTAACTAACTTAAACATGTGTCTAAATACAGTAGCATGCCTGGAAAGGTTAATTTATTAAACAGTATTATTACACAGATAAATTATGGAACATTTAGAACACGGGTGTCAAACACAAGGCCCGCAGGCCAAATCCGGCCCGCCAGACGTCATGTGGCCTGCGCAGCCGCCGCCGCCACCCACCCCCGCCTGGCGCCGATTACATTACTGCGGGAAGCCATCACAGTGTGAGTGTCACATCACATTCAGTGACACTCACATGACGACTCGAGACTGAGAGACATACCTAACAACGTGAGGAAGCCGGGTGACACAGTCACTCCACCGCGGCGCTCGCTGGGAGGAGGGAGGCAGGACAGTGGACACAGACTTGTTAGTGTCACTGTGTGACGTGCCCGACTCCTCCTGCGGTCAGTGGCTACGGCGCTGCCATGTGTGACACACGCCCGCCTGACAGCAGTGCCAGTGACACCGTGACGTGCATGCGGCTGCCTGTCGGACTTGGACGCCGGTGAGCTAGCTGCCTTCTGCCTGTGGTGCCGCGCTGCGCAGCAGTGGCATCAGTTGGCAGTGGGGTGGGCACAGTTGTGTTGTCTCTTGTTGTCCAGACCAGTCTGTCCAGTCCAGAGTCCGTGGCCGGGCAGGCAGAGAGCCAGGCCAGAAGCACACAGCCGCAGCCTGAGCCCACAAATCTGCAGTGCGGCTGCCTGTGTCCAGGGTCATTATCATTATCTGTCCCACTGTCACCACCAGTCCAGAACTCTAGCGAGAGTCCTGCGAACCCAGAGGCCCAGGTCACCTGCTGGGCGATCTGACGTCACGTCACTGTGCCCTGTCCCAGGCCCCCAGCCAATCTCCCTGCTAGTTATTACTTACATTATTACAAAAAACAGTAATAATTGAATGCAGTGACAATAATTTATGATAATAAAGAGTGGACACATAGTCCTACAGATACAACCGGCCCTTTGAGGGTGACCAAACTGCTGATGCGGCCCCCGATGAATTTGAGTTTGACACCCCTGATTTAGAACATTGATTAACATAAAATATAGAAACTTTTACTTATCTTGTTACAATGGCACCTGTCAAGGGTGGGATATATATTAACCAGCAAATGAACACTCAGTTCTTGAAGTTGATATGTAGGAGCACAAATAAATGTTCAAGCATAAAGAACTAAACAACTTTCACATATGCCAAAGGGCTAAACTTTGATGGCTAGACGACAGGGACAGAACATCTCTAAACTGGTATTTGTTATGGGGTGTTCCTTGTATGCAATCATTTGTACCTGCCAAGAGTGGTTCAGGGAAGGACAAGGCAACAGGATCATGATCACCCAAGACTCATAGAGGACTGTGGGCTGTACGGATGGTGTTGTTAGCATTACTGCCTCACAGCACTGAGGTCATGGGTTCAATTCCCACCATGGCCCTAACTGTGCGGAGTTTGAATATTCTCCCTGTACTTGCGTGGGTTTCCTCTGGGTACTCCGGTTTCCTTCCACAATCAAAAATATACAGGTAGGTTAATTGGCTCCCAACAAATTAACCCTAGAATGTCTCTGTGTGTGAGCACATGTGGTAGGGAATATAGATTTTAAGCTCCACTGGGGCAGGGACTGATTTGAATGTTCAAATATTCTCTGTGTTCAAATATTCTCTGTAAAGTGCTGCAGAATATGTATGCGCTATATAAGAAACTGTTAATAAAGAAATAAGGCTTATAGATAGGCATTTATAGTCCTACAGATCTGATCGCAGTACAAATTTGTTCTCAAAATGGGCAAAACCATGTGCACTGCAAGTTGGGCAGATGAGCAGTGTGTTAGATTTGTGTTAGTTATTTTGTTTCTGTGCAGGGTGAATACTGGCTGCATTATTTTACACTGCAATTTAGATTTCAGTTTCAACACACCCCACTCTCTGCAGTGCACATGGTTTAGCCAATTTTGAGAACAAATTTGTACTGCAATCAGATCTGAATAAGGGCCATAGTGTAGCACAATTTACTGAAAAAAGTTAATGCTTGCTATTATAGGTGTCAGAACACATAGGGTCTGATTCAGACCTGTTCGCTAGGCTGCGTATATTCGCGGCCTGTGGCAGCTGGGGAGTTTGACTTGGGTGGTACACCTGTCAAACCGTAACACATGGTCCTAAGGCGAGCTCAGGTAGGACAGGAACCTCCCGTGGAGCAGATGGACAAATATATATATATATATATATGCGTATATTCGCAGACTAGTGCCGCCCTGACGAACGCTTGCCTCCCTGCTGACAAATCCCCTCACTAACATGCAAGGGAATGTTTTCTTAAACATATCACCTCATATGCAGCCGAAGTGGAGAGAAATCATTCCATGGTCGCTGATCATCGAATGATTTTTCTCCTTTTTGGTAATAAATATCAGCGTAAACTAACTTGGTTCCCTGAATACGAGGTGGGTGTTTTGGCATCATGTGACATCAGCTGCCCACCCCCTGGGTAGGCAACACCACACTTGCATTCCCTGGGCAGACTGTGATTGCTCTTCGCACGCCATGTATTCAGTTCGTGGAGGGAGCTGTGGGCTTCTAATGAAGCACTGAACATGCCCCCAAAGTGACAAAAGCCACACCCACTCTGTCCAAGAACATGCCCACTTTATGCATAGCTAAACTGCCTCCTTGGGCTGGATGAGCCAAATTCTACAAATCAAAAGTTGGGAAGTATGGTCAAACGAGATAGTGCATACACACTAACCAATAACAGTTTCCGATATCGTTCAGTGACATCATCCAGACCCCTTCTCTCTACATGCAAAAGGGCAGACTAGATGGGTCAAGTTGTTTTTATCTGCCATCAAATTCTGTTTCTATGCAGTCACTGATGATCTAGTCAGACTGAGGTAGCAGGGATTCTTTTCTTTGTCAGTTTGTGGGTTTTGGAATATTCCAAGGTACACCATCCTCATATGATTATTGAATGTATCTCAAACATATGTGATAAAGGATAAATAGAGTTTCAGAGGGATTCAACAAATGTAACTGATCTACAGTAGGATTTAATTAAGGTATATAAATAGTGCAAAAATAAAATTCTATACCAGAAAGAAATGATAGTTTTGATTAGATAACATGATGTGCAAGCAGGGCAGTCTTAATGGCATTGTGGGCCCTAGGAAAAGCAATGTACTGGGGCCAATACTAAAATAAAAAAAAAACATAACTTTCTGCGGTGTCTCTCAACTGCTATCAGCCATTCGGCAATTAGCATGCATACAGCCAATAACTGTTTGTTTGTAGGCTGATAGAGAATGTTTAAAAGCAGCTATAATCTTGTGTAATTCATAATGAAAGCAGCCAGGCATCAATCTCTACTAGCCTCACAAGAAACACCGGAGGCACCAGCAAACCCGAGCTCGAAGGCCCCTAGAATAGTAAGGCTTTAAGGCAGCTTCCCACTAAGCCCATGCATTAAGATGGCCCTGTGTAAAAGTGACTACAGCAAATTGGATCCTGGTCTTGAAGGCCGACAGTCAAAAAGTCTACCTGAGACTAAATTATTTTGAAGCAATATGTGCCGACAGATGGTATTTCATATTCTATCATCGACTACAGCGTGGTGGGAGAATAAAGTAGTGTGCCAAGCGCAGTGGCGCACTGTGCCCGAAGCATGGCAAGGGGACGTGGATACACTTAGACGGTGTCCATGTCGACTAAGGACATCCAGGACAAAAGTGTGAAAAGCTCATGTCGACCTTTTGGCTGTCAAACTTCCCATTATCGACCTAATGCTTGTGTTGACCTTTAGATCCCATTGACTGTAGCCATGTCAACCTTTTTAAGCCTAAGCCTTCAGCCTAAAATAAACCTTAGAAATCTACTAGCTTTCAACATTATTTTACTGCTATCTTCATTATTTCACATCAGGACTTACAGACTTGGCTGGACCTACGGGAGTTGGAGACCAGAGTTGGACAACGATACATCACCCATGAAAGTGATGATGCACGTTGGCAGAGATTTGCCGGGGAATGTGGCATTGAATACCCTCAGCACTTTGTCATGGGACCTCAGTATGATGAAACTGAAGAAGAAGATGAAGAGTAAAAGTTTATTGAAAACTTATAGGTGAAGTCTGCAATTTGGCTGCGCCAAAGACAATGCACTGCAGGCAATATACTGTATTAAGTAATCTGTTCAGCACAATTTCCTATCTCTCCCAGAAGTGCCATGAAGTCTTGATAAATGCTGAGCCATAGTGGAAGACAAGAAGATGCATCTCGTGCTTGTGCACTAACAAGAAAAAGAAGTGTTCATATGTTTTATTTGTGGTATGTTATATTTCGTATAAGGCGAAAAGCTTATAGATTGTCCATGTACAATCCTAATATCTGTCGCTCTTTGTAGCATAAAAGTTTTCTATTCATTAGAACTGATTTCAATGTGCAGACCCACGACGTAATCCATTCATAGTCACATTTCCTGGCCTGTTTTACTTATTTTTCATATTTTATTTTCTTTAAAAAGAAAGTGATATTTTGTGTCTATGCTCATGAACAAGAAATTATTTATCTTTCAGTTGTGTGATGTGGTTTGTGACCTACTGTTGAATATCTTGTTGTGTACTATAATGAACTATCATTTCATTTAAATAATGAATTACACACACATATACTTGCCTACCCTCCCGGAATAGCCGGGAGTCAGGGGAAAAATGGGTCCGCCTCCGTGGGAAGGTGGGCAAGTCATCCGCATTGCCCCCAGCCTCCCACAATCCCCCCTCAGCAAGGGGGCCGTAGGGACACAATTGCGTGAATCGTGTCTGCGTGGCTTCGCTCTTCACTGTGCAATACCTGTAATACCGGTATTTAACAGCAGGGGGGAGTGGCTATGATGGTGCGATCGCAGTGGCCATGCCCCCACACAAGGATTGCACATTAAGCCTCGCCTTTTGCTCCACCTATTTTACACCACTGAATCCTCTACCTGGATGTCCTGTCCCGGAGAGGACAGCATAAAAGTAGGCAACCCTGTATATATGAGTGACACAGATGGTAAGTTCCAAGTGAGGCCAGGTGCAGTATCATTCTGACAGCTGCAGCATCAAATTAGTAGCAAGGACAATATTTAGATTGCAGCTGCAGACTTGCCAGAAACAATGGGCCTAATTCAGACCTGATCACAGGACAAATTTGTTCTTAAAATGGGCAAAACTATGTTGCACTGCAGGTGGGGCAAATGTAATATGTGCAGAGAGTTATATTTGGGTGGGCTATATTGTTTCTGTGCAGGGTAAATACTGGCTGCTTTATTCTTACACTGCAATTTAGATTTCAATTTGAACACCTCCCCACCCAAATCTAACTCTTTGTCTTGCGATCAGGTCTGAATTAGGCCCAATGTTCCCAAAGGGGCAATTTTTCCACCAATATTTTCTTGTAAGACTGCAAATTACAATAAACATAAACAAGGAGCAAAATGGGCAAAAAAGGATTGGATGTGCAACCTAGGGTGCACAGACAGGCGCTTACCAGGGGTGTTTTGTCAAGAGCTGCCACTTGGTAATGGGGTTGTCAGTCCCAATGGTTCAAGTACAAAGGAAAGAAAGGAAGTGGCGCTGTATGATGAAAGATCATATAACAATATTTAATAATAAATTAAAAACATGACATACATAATACAATGAATGAAATCAATAAAAAATTCATAGGGTGGTGATGGTTTTAAAATATATAGGAGCCGGAAACTGCATTGACTAGAACCATATGGATGCAAATGGTGAATGGAATGGGGGGCACAGCAATTGTAGAAAGTGATGGCCCTGTGGGCTTATAGTTACCACTGGTGATATGTGGGAATGTCCAATCCCGATATTGGTGGTAGCGGAGAAGTCCTCAAAATTGTGCGACTGTTGGCCCACTTTGGTGGGGGCCCGTGAAGATGGTGGGCTTGATGTTGATATACCCTTGGGTCACTGGTGTCGCTAGAGGTGGCACTCTCCTGAAGGTGGGTCAGACAGGTGTCCTCAAGGTGTGTCAGGTCTATATGACCAGGTGTTCAGAATGGAAGAACAGAGTACCTTGATTCCTGCTGATGGCGTGGATGAATACAGGGGTAGGTGGTAGCCCAATGGCTTTGAGGATAAGTTAGATGGTGTCCTCTGGCTGTGATAAATAGGCATCCATACTGGTTCAAAGGATCGAATGGAGATAGTCAAATGGTGTGGTGGCAGGTCCGGTCTACAATGTGCTCCTCAAGGAGCAAAACGGGACAGTCAAATAAGACAGAAAAAGTGTACATTATCATTAATCAAGAGCAATACAGAGAATCAGCTACAGCTGATAAATCATGGTAAATAAGATAACAGGTGTAACATGAAGTGAACACAACAAATGTCACACATAGGGGGGTATGCAATCTGCTGCCGCTATTTCCGACATGGGAAATATCGGCGGCTCCCTATTCAATGCTGTCTTTAGCGACAGCATTCAAGCGGGATCACGGCAGAACGGGCCCGACTTTAGAAGCAGTCGGGCCCGTTCGGCCGATAACAGCAGTTTCGACAATCCACGGCCGTTTTCGTGGCCATGCCCCTGAGCGGCAGGCGGGACATTGAATCCCGTCGTTCTGCGGTCGATCAGACCGCAAATGGGCCAGGATCATGGCGGTCAGCGGGGATTGACAGCCGTGATCCCGGCATACCCCCCCACAGTGTTATGCTGGATGGACAAATCGCAATGGAAGTCACTATTTCCTTATTATGCCAGCCTGTGAGACGAACCATAGATCTGAGAGTTTCCTTCACTTGGGGGGATAGAATATTAATATATGGCTACCATATTTTATGGGGTATTTGAAGAAATATGTAAGAATCCAAATTATCAGGCAATACTTCCAGCTGAATTAGGCTCACCAAGATCCAAATTGCTAGAGAAAATTCGTATCACAAGACAGTGGGTGAAATTTGATAGGATGAGAGATTCAGAAAGTGAGAGATTTGGTAAGAAATCTCCAGTTTAAAAGCGGCAATCATTTACACTGCAAAACAGTTTGATTTTGCAGTGTGAATGATTGCCGCTTTAAAAAAACCCTGAAGATTTCTTACCAAATCTCTCACTTTCTAAATCTCGCATTCTATTACATTTCCCACTCTATATCAAGCATTAACAATTTGGATATATTTTAAAATGTATTTAATATAACTCCTTGTAATCCATCTGGGAGATAAATATATTTTAGGGTTCATCTTAAAATTCACATCTCCAGTAGGGGCTTTGGCATATCTCCAGTAGGGATGCCAATAAAATATAAAGGTGCCCATACACGGTCCGTTAAACGGATCCGTTTGGGTCTTAATTAGCATGCATCGTATCGGATCGCATGCCTAGTGCATGCAATGCGATCCGATACGATGTTTAGCTAGTACAAAAAGTATGTGCAGCACATACTTTTTGTACCGTACTATGTGATGCGCGGGAGCACGCATCGCATAGTACAAAACGGACGGTCCGGGAACGGACCGTCTATGGGTACCTTAACCTTTATTGAAATATTTACTAAAACTGCAAAATATGAAAAACATACATATAACAAACAAAGTGAGGATTAAGTGCGTGTTTAAAAACAGCACGTGCGGGGACTAAACATGTGTTTATATAAGTCTCTGCTGATAAACTGTGTAACGTCTCAGAAAACAATTATCCTTGCCAAATGTGGGAAAAGGTCCTCTGGTTACATTTGTGGCAATGTATCTTTATCCGAGAATGTGTGTTGCTTTATATCTGCAACTAGGTTGTATGCGTGGGAAGTGTATCTCTTGGTTAGTTCAATAAGCGTATTCACACACCATATGTCCGCTGAAAATGAGTGTCAACAAATCTAGCTACCATGTATCATTGCAGCTCTGGTTGTAATAAATCATAGGGCTACCATTCAATCTCCCTCAATTTATGGGGGGTATCTTATATTCGTAAGATATTCACACAGGTTATTGTACCCTTTATTATTTGTAATACACGTTCTCTTGTTGGTGCCGTTATGAGACCAGTAGAATCAGTATGTTTGGGAATAGAGTTCTGATTATCACAATATACTCTGATCAATGGTACTGAATCACTGTCAGTTAGCACACGGAATGCTGCTGCTTTATGTTAGCAGTGAGCTGTCAGTCTCACTGCTCCAAGTTCTAAGCAGTTTGAGACAGATTGGTATCAGCTAGTATGTTTGTAAGGACACTCAGTGTGTCGACAGTGGCTGAGGTAGATGATTGTGTCCACTACTGTGTGGGACACTTCACATTAATGAGATATTACAGATATGCGGCAATAGCTGGTCGGGCTGATGCGCCCGCTCCTGCGAGAGGCTGGTATATCACCAGGGCCGGCGCCACCACTAGGCAAGGTTAGGCATTTGCCTAGGGCGCCGGCCACTGGAGGGCGGTAGGGAGCTGGCCTGGCCAGCAGCAGCAGCAGCAGCAGGAGGAAGCTGCTACGCAACGCACGTCGCTACCGCAGAGGAGAGAGGAGGAACAAGAAGGCGAAGGCAGCGGCTGCAGAGACTCTCCATACCCACACAGCAACAACAACTGCAGCTTGCTTGTGAGTATAATTCGGACCCCTGTCCCCTCCGTCCCCCGCCCCCGCCGGAGCCCACCCGTGTACATGGCTGCCGGCCTGCCGCCAGCGCTGACAGACAGTAGTCAGTCAGTCGCCCGGACGGTCATCAGGCCTACTAAGTACAGCAGCCAGCGGGAAACTTCGGCGGCGGGCGGCGGCAGCCCCTGCCCCCGCTGGCAAGACAGCGTGAATCCACTGCCCCCCCACCCGGTGCCGTGCCCGTGCACCGACACAGCAGGCCTGCAAATCTCCGGCGGGTGGAGGAGCCGCCGCCCGCCCCCTCCCCCCTCCTACCCACCCAGCTACTCAGTCAGTGTCACTGATATGCCACCCACTGCCAGTCATCTGGATGGTGGCGTGGTGGCACGTGGCAGTCATTATTTTACAAGGTGCCTATCTCTATGAGGGGGGGGGGGTCATCTCCTATAGCAGGGGTGGGGAACCTCCGGCCCGCGGGCCGGTTACGGCCCCCGCACCCAGTATGTCTGGCCCGCCCGCCTGCCTATATTACAGCCGCCCGCCCACCTATATTACAGAAGTATCTTCCGCCCTCCCTCCTATATTTCATACCAGCCGCCGGGGATGGCTGCTGCTGCTGCCGCCGGGGAGATGTGCAGAAGACGCGCCCGCCAATCACTGCCAGCGCATCCCCTCCACAGCCACTGTGATTGGCGGGTGCGTCTTCTGCACATCTCCCCGGCGGCAGCAGTAGCAGCCATCCCCGGCGCCTGGTATGTAATATAGGAGGGAGGGCGGGCGGATGATAATACATCAGTAATATAGGCGGGCGGGCGGCTGATACATCAGTTATATAGGCGGGCGGGCAGGCAGGCAGCTGATCGGTAATATAGCCGGGCGGGTGGTGGGGGAGATGTGCAGAAGACGCGCCCGCCAATGCTGCTTCTCTCACCCTCCCTTCCCCAGTGACTGACACATCCAGGGGTTGTCATTTACCCCTGGATTCACCCCCAAACAGGTTAATGTGATTATATCTGATTCTCATAATCAGACATAATCACATTAACCTGTTTGGGGGTGACACCCCCCCCCCCTTCCTCCACACTGTCACTTTTTATGGTGTCTCTGCCCACATGTATATGTCGCTGCCCGTGTGTATAATGCCCACATGTATATGCCGCTGCCCGTGTGTATAATGCCCACATGTATATGCCGCTGCCCTGTGTATAATGCCCACATGTATATGCCGCTGCCAGTGTGTATAAGCCCACATGTATATGCCGCTGCCCTTGTGTATAATGCCCACATGTATATGCCACTGCCCTGTGTATAATGCCCACATGTATATGCCGCTGCCCTTGTGTATTATGCCCACATGTATATGCCGGTGCCAGTGTGTATAATGCCCACATGTTTATGCCGCTGCCCTGTGTATAATGCCCACATGTATATGCCGCTGCCCTGTGTATAATGCCCACGCGTATATGCCGATAATTGATCATTTTTATATGGCCCCCGAAGGGTTTTCAAATTTTCCAAATGGCCCTCGGTAGAAAAAAGGTTCCCCACCCCTGTCCTATAGGATGGTGGCAGTATTTTTTTTTTTTTTTAACAAGGTGTCGCTTCCTCCCTCTATAGGGGGGGGGGGGGGGGGGCGTTATCCTGTAGGTTTGCCTAGGGCGCCTAGATGCCTTGCACCGGCCCTGTATATCACAATCTGTGCACGCCGTGGCGGTATTAGCCTGTCACACTGTGGATGATGTCATCGGTGTCCGCTGATATTGGGTGCGATCGCAGATACTGGAGACACTTCCTAGTGCCGAGGTATGTACAGACACTAGCTAGTGTTGCATATCACTGTTAGCAGTACATCGGCGGTGGTCACTTGACAATGAGTCTACCCGCTGCTGTGGGCGGGGGGATGCAGGCGTTATAGGTGAGGGGCGGGACTTGTGTGCCATCCTGGTTACTGATTGGTGCTGTTTCTGGTGTGGGCTGTCTGAGTGACCGGTGCAATGGCTCCCTCTCTCATTGGTGCTTTACTCTGTCCCTCATATTCGTATGGTGCCTGTGCGTTAGTGATGGGTAGTTCATGAATGATTAGTTCAAAATGAACTAATCTTCAAAGTGAACTAAATCGTTCAGTTCACTGCTCTGGCAAAGATTAGTTCATTTAGTTCACCAGGAAGTAAAGCAAGTGGGACTCAGAGGTGTAACAGACAGACAGAGCTCAGCAGATCCATAAGGCTCATTTACTGGATCTTTACTTCCTGAATCTAAAGTTAAAAGGTACAACAAAGCCCAGCAAATACAGATCTAATAAAAGACAGATATGCACTGCCCAGCCAGTCTGTAGGGTGTGTCTATGAGTGAGAATGTGTGGACATGCTGCTCACCTTTCTGTGATACTATCCCTATACTATTAGTTCAGATGCCCAAACACTTGCTGCGGCTTCTGGTACTGGGTCCTGAGCATACTGCTTTGCTACATCTTCTGCTGACCTGTGTAGGTGCTTCTGCAGCAGCCATGTTATTCAGCTCTCATGTAATACACAGGAGGCAGTACATGTTAGCTACCACAGGTGGCAGTGCTGAGCTCAGACATGGTCTGGACTCTGCGGATCTACATGGTCCTGATGACTCATGAGTCCTGCAAATAGTTCAGTAGTTCACTGATCATACAGATACCTGAACTAATCTCTGACTCTACAACCATAATGAGTCTGTACAGTACCTCTGAGCTACCATGTGTGGCACTGCTATGCTCAGGCACATGTAGTGTGTGTATGCTGCCATGATTCCTTCCCAGGTATATTAAGATGCGTACACACGTACAGATTTTCTGTCTGATCTATCTGGTGGGAACAAAAACCTGGAAATGTATCGGAACATATGACAATCAAAAATTTCTACCCAAATGCAGGAAACTAGAAAAAATATATATGGTTTGATAAATTTGTTATATCAGAATGATTTAAAAATGTGTCTGACTGATCACTGTCTGTTTACAAGTGTTTGGGAACAATTTTTGGTACTCTTTACCTAGAAGGGCGCCCATCGCATGCAATGCAACCGACGCGATGCCCGCGATTTCCCATGGGAACAATGTTAAATGTCCCAATTGACCCGATTTTCCTGTTCAATGTCTCAATTGACCCGATTTTTCCATAGGAAACAATGTTAAATGGGCCACAGAGGCACCCTGAAGAGTGAAATGGCCCCCACAATTGTTAACGCCACCCCACGAGCAACGTCAACCCGAAGCATGGCGAGCCCGCGAGGGGCGGCGGTACGCGTCCTACGACCTTTTCATACCCCCACTATCCACGTCGGCGTGGAGTTGAGAATAGAAAGTGTGGCGAGTGCAGCGAGCCCGAAGCGCTGCGGACACCTTCACAGGTATATGCGTCCCCTCACGGGCTTCACAGCTGTCCTCGGTGGCTCGCCACACTTTCTATTCTCAACTCCACGCCGACGTGGATAGAGGGGGTATGAAAAGGTCGTAGGACGCGTACCGCCACCACTCGCCACGCTTCGGGTTCACGTTGATCGCGGGGTGGCGTTAACAATTGTGGGGGCCATGTCACACTTCAGGGTGCCTATTTGGCCTCTGTGGGCCATTTAACATTGTTTCCTATGGAAAAATTGGGACATTTAACATTGTTCCCTATGGGAAATCGCGGGCATTGCGTCGGTCGCATCGCACCCGATTTTTTAGTGCATGCGATGCCCGCAATTTTTTACTAACGATGCCCACGATCAAAATCGTGGGCGCCCTTCTAGGTAAAGAGTACCCATTTTTTTGATAGTCAGCTGTTCCCATACATTTTCAGATTTTTATTCCCACCAGATCAGACAGAAAATCTGTACGTGTGTACGCACCTTTTGATCACAAGCTACACTCCCAATCAGCCAAATACACAGTGCTGGCTGCTGCATGTTATATACTGTAGCAAACGCTCTACTTTATCTCTCTCTAAGGTCAGTTACATTGGGACTTTTTTGTGCATTTTAAAAGCAGAAAAAGTGACATTAAATTACTCTGAATTCTGGTATTTTACTTGCATATTATGGAAGTTAGCATAATAACCACAATGGGATTAATATTGCAGAGCTAAACAATAAACATGTCACTATAAGGTTGCTGTATAATTTATTGCTTTTCTAAAATAATCTGATTAAACATATCTGATCATTCTAACAATACTGTGACTCCTACAATGAGCCAATATTACAATGCCTGCTCTGTGTGTAATAATATAGTCTAGTTCATCTAGTTCCATGCACTCCTCTCAGTCTCTGAGTCAGTGAGTGAATAATGAACTAGATTTTATGATCTAATCTTATGATCTAATCTTTTGGGTGAACTAGATCATAATGAACTAGTCACCAAAATGAACTAGATTTCCCATCACTACTGTGCGTGGTTGCTGTTGGTAACTGACATGTTTTTCACGTTTTTGGTTATAAGGAGAATGGTGGGCACATTCTAATGATTGCATCGATCGTTGTGAGTATTCCATATGGCACAATAATATGATATCAAGAGATGCAGTTAGTGAATGGAAACATTTTTAAATGTAGGAATAGCGTAGTTTCCGCATAGAGATTGATTAATGCAAGTATAGAAATGGTATTTGTGGAATTATGCAGGTACATAAATGGTAATACAGAAAGAAGACAATAATAGTGCTGTGGTTTTTATGCAGAGAGGTTGTGCAATGCAGATTGCAACGTGCTACTTATGTATTACTGCCCAGTGTGTCCAGGTTTGGTTGGCAAGGGTCTGGATGGATGTTTTGAAATGATGGTGCTTTAATAGAAAAGCTGGGTTGTGTGTTCTAGATGTCCAGATTCTATGCGAGGGGATGAGTTGGGAGTTGCATGTTTGTTACTTTTTCCCGACTATTGATTTTACTTTCTTGTCCAGGTTGAGGCCCCTTGGGTTGTGTTTTCAGCTCGTACATCCATCTGAGCTCTGTCTTGTTTATGAGTTGGGTGTAGTCTCCTCCTCTCCAGTTTTGTTTGACTGTTTCAAACCACCGACGCACAATAAGGAAGACCCCTCGTTTATAGCCAAATGGGAAACCATACTACAGGAATGTTCAAGGCAACTGATAAATCTACTCATTGAGGACACTAAAACCAAACTCTCGCACCTGGACAAAGAAATAAGACTGGACAAGAACCTCGACCAATATAAAGCCCAAACAGAATTCATAACACTGTCCAACCTCACCAAAAACAGACTGCAAAGGAACAAGACAAAAATCATCAACACCAAGAGAAATAAGATCAGAGATAAATACGGCCTAAAGAAACCATCCAAGAAGCCCAACAAGCGAGAAAACAATAGACAAAAGAAGCAACACACTTTACTAAAAAAAAAAAAAAAGAAGACCCCAGAGAATCAAGAAAGGATACACCCCCTACAAACGCCTCAACCTAACCTACCAACAATACATGTCCAGTATCAACAACAGAGGACACCAACCAGCAATAACAAAACAACAAGAGACAAAACCAGAAACAGACCAGGAAACCACCCTCAACAGCACGGCCACAGAGGAGTCCTTCTCAATACACGAATTTGACGCAGACACACACACACACCACACCAGACTTGCAAGAGCATCACTAGGGTTGGGATGAAACGACAGCAACATATCAACACTCCACAACATAATAAACCAGACCCAAGAAGAAGAAACCCACAAGCTCAAGAACACCAAATAGGGACAGACCAGAACAGCAGCATCCCAACGCGAGGCAGCCACATCAAAAGCACTTCGGGCTCAAAGAAACGCAACATAAAACCAGACCAAGACAAAGAATCTACAGCACTAGACAGTCACAACGACAGCCTCACAGAAGAAGAAGGTGGGGGTGGGACACCCTGCGCTTAGTAACTAAAATCAAATCAAGATGAAAATACAAATAGAAGTAAAAATAAAGAATAAAATTGCCTTACACAGTAATTTGGTAAAACAAAAAGTGATAGTTTATTTAGACTGGTATCATGCACAATTAGCACAACATCTAAAAAATGATATTCTGGTAGCTTACCATTATAACAATCCTAATGGAGTATTAATCTAAAACATCTAATACCAGTATACAGATGAACACATTGGGACTGGGGAACACAAACAAGACAATACATGCAAAAGTCCAGTACCGGTATATTTCCTGGTGCAGCAACTGCTGAATATGACTCCTTTGGTGGAAGTGTACCAATGTCAAATAAGTGTGAGTACCTGGTATTCCAAGGTGCAGGGGTGTCTGCCGGCAGACTTACCCTTCTATGCCATGTGTGTGCAGCGGCAGTAGCAGGGTATCCACAAACATCGACTAGTTTCGCCCAAAGGCTTCCTGAGGACGTCACCTCCCTCTACTCAGTGATCAATCATGAACAGGGCACAGAAAGCATCACATATCATTTGGAAAATGACCCCACCACAAAAAACAAATATTGCAATTTCATCCTGGACAGTATCACCTTCAACGGGGAAAATATACCAATAAAGAGCAGGATCACCTGTGAGCACAAAGGGGTGATAAACCTCCTAAGATTGTCCATGCGATAAACAATACGTGGGAAGAACGATTAGAACATTGAAAACACGCATAAATGAACATCTGTGCAACATCAAAAAGGGTTTCGAAGATCACAACCTGTCACAACACTTTAAAGAGCATCATAACAGCGACCCAAGCCACCTAACATTTATGGGAATTGAAACAGTCAAACAAAACTGGAGGAGACTACACCCAACTCATAAACAAGACTCATAATCAGATGGATGTGCGAGCTGAAAACACTGAACCAGAGGGGCCTCAACCTGGACAACGAAGTAAAATCAATAGTCGGGAAAAAGTAACAAACATGCAACTCCCAACTCATCCCCTCGCATATAATCTGGACATCTAGAACACCCTGAACACACCAACACAAAACCCAGCTTTTCTATTAAAGCACCATCATTTCAAAACATCCACCCAGGCCTGGACCATCCAGACCACCCACTTCCATTCCCCCTCACCATCCCTTCCCACCTACACCCTTGCCAACCAAAGCTGGACACACTGGGCAGTAATACATAAGTAGCACGTTGCAATCTGCATTGCACAACCTCTCTGCATAAAAACCACAGCACTATTATGGTCATCTTTCTGTATTACCATTTATGTACCTGCAGAATTCCGCAATTACCATTTCTATACTTGCATTAATCAATCACTATGCGGAAACCACGCTATTCCTACTGTTATCATATATTTAAAAATGTTTCCATTCACTAACTGCATCTCTTGATGATATATTATTGTACCATATGGAATACTCACAACGACGCCACAATCATTAGAATGTGCCCACCATTCTCCTTATAAACAAACACGTGAAAAACATGTCCGTTACCAACAGCAACCACGCACAGGCACCATACGAATATGAGGGACAGAGTAAAGCACCAATGAGAGAGGGAGCCATAGCACCGGCCACTCAGACAGCCCACCCCAGAAACAGCACCAATCAGTAACCAGGACTGCACACAAGTCCCGCCCCTCACCTATAACAAAGACAGGACACACAGACTGTAAATCTCCCTAGAAGAAGGCCGACATAATAAACTCAACTGTAAATCTCCCTAGAAGAAGGCCGACATAATAAACTCAACCATATTAATCTGTCATCACAAAGCTGTACAACTAGCTCTCCACATTGCTCCCAAGGGAAAAGTGTAAGTAAGTATATTCAAAGTAATTACTACTGCCTCCTCCCAAAGGGGTTTATCCCCAGTATGGGTCAAAGGTTTTTTGCTTTGGGAGACTATGATCTAAAGCGGAATCTAGTGGCTCATTGAGGAAAAAATCCCAGTAGTTAAATCTTCCTACTGCCGAGACTTCTCTGCACATATTTGGCTGCCAGAAACCCAGTGAGCTCCCCATTAAGATCTGCTGGCTGTAATTTAGGTTTCTAAACAAAAAAAAAAAATGAAAGAGGTCTGATGCATATATGAAGATTTTATTTTAATACAGATTTGCCTTTTAACATATATTCGAAGCTACCTGAATATGACTATTATATTAATAAATCTCATTTTCAATAGCAATCCATTTTAAAAACTGTAGCTTATATTCTGGGAAAGGATATTTGCACACATTGCTGACATTTTTGGGAAACCGTCTAATTAAAATGAAGTCAGGAACTGATCCAACTAAAATATCACTGCAATAGTGAAAGTTTAATTTTTTTACTTTTGTGCAGGACTATTTTACGATTTTTGCTGTGGAAATTCAAGGGATGTGCTATATTATTTATTATTAGGTACAACACCTATAAAACACCATTGTAATAAGACAAAGGTAGTTATTTATTTTACCCCTCTGTTTTTAAATCTAACGGCAGTATATATCCAGTAAATCTAATGAATGTTGCACCTGAAAAAGGTCCCCAGTTTGAATTACTGCTCTTGAATATCTTAATTTAATTTGACAATCGCTTTAAGAGTATTGGAAGGTGGTAAAATCTCAGACATAAGTCAATTTTATATATCTAGACCTTCAGAGATCAAAATGTGGCAGGGAAAAAAAAAAAAAGACAAAAAGGTAAAATGACAGACATGTAGGCATTAAAACGTGATTCAGCAACCATTTGTTGTTTTTGAAAGGGGATTTATATTAACAAAACTTCCAACCCAAAAAGAGCTCCCTGAGAATCTTTTGCATGCTGGGTACACACCAGAACGATCACGATCGTGAGCAGATTGTGAGAGGACCATATGATGGTAGCACTATCTGCTGGAGCAAACTATCATCTGATCCTGACTGCAGCAGGTAGAATCTGCAAAATGACCGGCAGGGATGAGCATCGGATCGGATCTAAAACATGCCCAATTTACATACAATCGGATGACATTTTATCAAAATTGTCGGAATGGAGGCCAAATTGTTCTAGTGTGTAGTGTACCCTCCATTACACTATGTATCTTGAAATTTATGCTTAATACAGGCATGTGGAACAGTTGGCCCTCTAGGTATTGAACTACACATCCCAGCATGCTCCACTAGAGTTTTGCCATGCTAAAACTGTTGCAGTGCATGCTGGAATGTGTAGTTAAACAGCTGAAGGGCCAAAAGGTTCCCCATCCCTTTTTGGAATACATTTTAAAATATGAATGTCTAAATTATAGATCATATGTAAAAGAAAAAGCTGCTTCAAGTTTGTAACCAATACTACATGGATGAACAAAACAGGATTACTAAATGATATTAAAAAAAAAAAATTCTGGTGTGCATGAGAGGCTGCTGCTGCAGGACTCCTGTGGAGGAAACCTCCTGACTACTGCTGCTGCCTACAAAGGTGTACAGGTATCTCTCTTGGGGCCCAGGCTTCCTGGTCAGCTGAACCCCCCCCCCTGGCTGTACTATCTTACATCTCCCTGGGTACTCCTCTTCCCACGGATCTGCCCCAGGCTGCCCAGTAAATACCAGTGGGGAGGTTCAGAACTGTGGGACACCCCCCCCCCCCCATCCATTCTGCTGAATCCCCAGGGTCAAAGAAGGCTAAACCCCCCTGCGGTTCACGGCTGGGTGCCCATAACATCGTTACACCCCGGGGGGGCTCTCCTGCCTCAGGAAGGATGCACCGCTGTCATATGCACTGACTGCCCTCTATCCACCCCACGACCTATGACCTTATGCTGATGGATTGAACCCAATATACATGGATCACCACTGACAGTTCTGTTTATGTAATATTCTTATGGACTCCTCACGCCTCTTTTGCTACTCCTGGAGTGCATTCTAAAGTGTCATTCTCGCCGCTATGCGACCTCGCAAGAGTAAGGTCTCGAAGACGGTGTCACAAGTAGCCTTCTTCAAGCCGTCACCTAAACCCTCTACCTCCAGAGGCATTCCACCCTCTACATCAACCTCGACCCCCCCCCCCGCTGATGAATACTCCAGCCCCTGACCTCCCACCCCCTTCGGGGACCCCTGTTCGGAGGGAGATTCCTGATGAGGAGGCCCTAACAGTTGGCACCCTGAAAATCCTGCTTACACAGATGAAAGATGAGTTTTCGGCGGAGATCCGCACCTCCCTACAATCGTGCCAACGATCTATAGATGATTTGGGGGACCGCACAGACTCACTGGAGTCGAAAATGGGTGAGGTAGTTGCATCCCATAATGACCTAATCGACTCGCACGCTACTCTGGAGGGAGAGGTCGCATCATTTCGGGACAAACTGGCAGATCTGGAGGATCGTTCCCGCAGGAACAATCTCAAGCTAAGGGGTGTCCCCGACAACGTCTCCAACAGTAGCCTACATGACGTGGCAATGGACATCTTCAAAAAACTCCTGCCCTCAGCCTCGTCCTCAGATTTGCTCCTGGACAGGATTCACAGACTCCCGAAGGCTAGGAACGCTCCTGAAGGGGTACCTAGAGACGTTCTTATGAGGGTACACTTTTACCACATCAAAGAAGCACTATTGAAGGCTGCTAGACCCACTTCCGAGACTGCTGCTGCTCTAGGATCGTACCAGCTGTTTGGTGACTTGTCACAAGCGACTCTTGCCAAAAGGCGCTCCCTACAACCTATTACCACAGCTCTTAGGAAAGCTAATATCCTATATCGCTGGGGTTTTCCGACCCGTTTGCTGATCACGCGTGAGGGGTCCACCATCTCTATTTCCTCAGTTGATGAGGGTTTGCGGATCCTACAAAAATGGAACATATCGAGCCCTTGCCGGGAGGCATCTCCAGCCCGTCGGCTCCAGCAGGACTGGTCGACAATGGAGTAGTGCCCCATCAGTGAGGATATATATGCTTGTTTAGGTTTTTCCTGACCCTGTTAGGTTTTACAGCTCTTCATTTCTTATTGCTTTGAGATATTACATATGCTTGTTGCGTATTTACATTTTTGAGTATGCTGGTTAATCAGATATCAGAACAGTATACTTCTTGGTTAAATGCATGTATGGACGGTGGTCCCCCTGGGCGTATCCGGGTGCGCCTCCCTGTGCTACCGGATGATTGGCGTCTGATTAGACATCTCATGGATTTTCCTCCTGACCATAATGGGAGGGGGCGCGCCCGGGTGCACGCGGTGGGATCACTACTAACAGTGGGATTTGGAGACTAGGAGCACGTGTATGTAGACACGAACAACTTAGACTGTAGAGCAGTAATTGTCTTCATACCATGTCTTCTCCCTCTTCTATGTTCTTTTTGTTTCCTCTTCCCCTTATTAGGCCTTGATAATGGTCTTATAAGTTATTAGTTATAAGTATATTAATGCTCGACCAATGCCCAATCCAATACCTACTCTTGGACAGTAGTGGGGTGAACGGCCACTACCCCCCTCCCAGAACCCTGGGTGAAGCGCTCCGATTTTGGCGCCTCTCTACGACTCTCTCGAGTCGCTGTCTTTCTGCTTCTTCTTCTAATGTTTCCTCTTACTATTCCTTGTTTGTCCCTCCCACCCTTTCCCTGGGTCCCAGTGTGTGAGAGCTTCTACAACATGAAGCTCCATCTTAATAGTTTAGCATTCCTACCCGTCCTAGATTATGGTTAATATTCTTTCGTTGAATGTGAAGGGGTTGAATTCTCCTCAGAAACGTAAAGTAGCTTTAGCCTCTTTCCACAAATTGAAAGCAAACATAGTTGCAATCCAGGAAACGCACTTTAAGAAGACGTCCCCTCCCAAATTTTTCGATAACAGATACCCCCAGTGTTACACGGCCAACGGTCCCCTTAAAAAAGCAGGTGTGGCAATATTGTTCTCTGCTAACTGTTCTTTTACAATTTCCTCCCAATACTCTGACCCGGAAGGAAGATATATCATCCTAGTGGGCCTACTGGACAATATAGAGGTCACCCTAGTGTCATGCTATGCCCCAAATACAAGACAAGTAGCGTTTTGTAGGAAACTTTGCACATCAGTACAGAAATATGCTAGGGGAGCTCTCCTGATCCTGGGAGACTTCAACATGGTTTTCGATCCGGCCATGGACAGGTCCTGGCGTACGTAGAGGCCCTCTGGTGACAGATCACTCCCATAGGTTTCGACAGATTATTAGTGAATATGACCTACACGATGCATGGCGCGTTAGACACCCAGGGGTCCGCGACTACACATTCTTTTCCCATCCACATCAGACATATTCTAGGATCGACATGGCGTTAACTGACAAGTGGAAGTTAGCTTCAATACATAAAATCGTAATTTTACCCATAACATGGTCAGACCACTCCCCCTTACTGCTTACTTGGGATCAAAGCTCCTATAGGGTCCCCCCAGGACCATGGAGATTGGGCAAACTGGCCTTATCCCACCCTGAATCCTGCCAATTCAATAAAGATTCCCTTTCTGCATATGTTTCCAACAACCAACCACAGGAGACAAATGTATTCAACCACTGATGCTCGCTTAAAGCGGTTGTACGAGGATCTGCAATACAAGCAGCATCCAGGTTAAAAAGGGCCCGGGCAAGAGATCTACTTTTAGCCGAGGGAGAGGTGGCCAGATTGGAGTCTGCCCATAAGGCGGACCCCCTAAACAGAGCTTTGTTCAAGTTGCTCGTTCAAGCTAGGGATAAGGTTAATGCGTTTTCCCTGCAGGAGGTGCAAAGAAATATAGCTAAATTGAATCAGCGCTTCTATACCTTTGGAAATAAAGCGGGCCGTCTTTTAGCCAGAAAACTGAGGGGACAGAGGGCTAGAGCAAGAGTCAGCCTCTTATATAGTCCTCACGGTGCTAGAGTGGTTGACCCTTTCAGTATCGCAGATACCTTTGCGGAATACTACTCGCAGCTCTATAATCTTAACTCGGACGCACTCACCCCTCAACCAACGACAGCTGACATTGACTCCTTTCTGAATAGCATTAACCTCCCGAAGCTGGACTCTGAGACCTGTCTGTCCTTGTGCTCCCCCTGGTCCATCTCTGAAATAGAGGCTGCCATAGATGCATTGCCAAGTGATAAAGCCCCTGGCCCTGACGGCTATCCTTCTAATTTTTATAAATGTTTTAAGACGGCTCTATCCCCCTTACTGGTGAACGTCTTTAATGAAGCCTCAGAATCCAGGGGCTTCCCGATGGAAATGCTTGAAGCAAGAATTGTTGCGATCCCCAAACCTGGTAAACCCCCTACGTCGGTTCAGCATTTCCGCCCTATAGCTCTATTAAACACCGATCTTAAATTGTACGCAAAGCTTGTAGCTAATCGCTTGGCACCCTTACTCCATTCCCTTGTTGCGGCAGACCAGGTGGGATTCGTCCCGGGCAGACAGGCCCCAGATAACACAAGAAGGGTTTATAACGTTCTGGAGCACTGTGATTTTAATCAGGATCCCCTATTGCTGCTTTCTCTGGACGCTGAGAAAGCGTTTGACAGGCTCCATTGGGGTTACCTTAGGGCTGTCCTGCTACGTTTTGGTATCAGCGGAAGATTCCTGGATTCCATTTTGGCCTTATACTCATGCCCGTCCGCGAGAGTATATGTAAATGGTTGCCTCTCCTCTAGTTTCCATGGTTGCCTCTCCTCTAGTTTCCATATCTCCAATGGCACTAGGCAGGGTTGCCCCTTGTCCCCGCTCATATTTGTGCTGGCCATCGAACCCTTCGCTGAAAAACTTAGATCAAATAGTCAGATTAAAGAACCGGTCATTAGTGGGATTCCCCATAAAATATGCATGTTCGCAGATGACATACTCCTGTGTCTTTTAGACCCTGAGAAATCCCTCCCTGCTCTCCATAAGACTCTTGAGGAATATTCTAAAGTTTCCTATTACAAATTGAACACGTCTAAGACGGAAGCCCTCCCATTAAATGTCCCCCCAGCAGTAGTCGCACTATTAAAAGATAAATACCGCTATGCCTGGCAAACTAAGTCGATCAAATACTTGGGGGTACATGTGACCAGGGACGTCAACATATCCGACTGTAATTTTACACCATTATTAAACTCTTTTGAAAAATTAATTCTAGAATGGTCCATCCATGAGATATCTTGGCTGGGAAGGATTGCTGCCTCCAAGATGATCTTATTGCCTAAGCTCATGTACCTTTTTAGGGCTATCCCTAGACTCCCTCCCAAGTCTCTTATAAGTAAATTTAACACATTGTTCTCTAAGTATATTTGGAAGGGCTCTAGGCCCCGAATATCTAGGGGGGTCCTCTCGCTACCTAAGGACTTGGGCGGTGCTGCCTACCCGGATATCGAGAGGTATCATATGGCATGCTTACTCAGCCAGACCAGAGATTGGTTTGAGCCTCACTCCCCTAAGCCTTGGGTGGTGATGGAACGCTCCTTTTCCTCAAAAATCCCTCTAACTGATCTGCTTTGGGTCCCTTCACATGCATCCCCAACATGGTCTGGTCCGGGGGCAGCCATCAGAGCTACCCAATCGGTCTGGTATAGAACTATATCGGATGATGCGTCTGTTTCCCTGCCGGGGCCCGACCTATCGCTAAAGGCTATAGCCGGATTCATACCCAACTTGCAGTTGGACTCTTGGATAGAGGCGGGAATTTCTTCCCTAAGACAGCTGTTCCTCGATGGCACCCTATTACAATTCTCCACTCTACAGGCACAGTACGGGTTACCCAAACAGGACTTTTATAAATTCCTCCAAGTACGACATTGGTTATCTGCTAATTGTAAAAAAGACTCAACGGGCCCATCCTTCCCCAAATATCTTTTCTCTAACCTATCTTCTCAGACGCATAGAGGGGGGATATCAAAATGGTATCACTATTTAATTACTAAATTGAAAAAAGGTAAACTGCCGGCACAGTTAAAATGGGAGGCAGATCTCTCCATCACCTTCACTGAAGAGGAATGGGACTCCATTGCACATTCTGGTTTCAAAATGTCCAGATGCCTACACCATTCTGAGATGTTTTATAAACTGTGCCACAGCGCATACTTCACCCCTCAACGGCTTCATGGGATCTGGCCGAGCGTCTCCAAGCTTTGCTGGAGAGGTTGTGGAAGTGTTGGCTCAATCTACCACATATTTTGGGAATGTGTGCTGATACGTCCGCTGTGGTCTGAAGTATTCTCTCTCATTAGTGACGTCCTGAGAACACGCGTCCCTCCGGATCCGATAGTGGCGTTACTACATCGTAACATATTACTTTCTATGGGGGATCTATACATACTCAGGCATATCCTAATTTCCACTAAGGCAGCCATAGGCCAACACTGGAAATCTCCAGTTATACCTTCAATCGCACATATAGCCAATACTACTCATAAACATTTCCTGTTTGAGACAGCTAACGTAAAATACTCGTCTTCAGCCTCGTCGACCCATATCAATTGGCTCAAATGGAGCGAATATAGAAACACGGGGCCTACCTCTCTCCCGCAATGAACCCCTAGACTTAGCAGCCCTTTCCTCACCTCCGCATTCCTCGACTGAATAGTTCCGCATTGGACGCATGAATCCCTTCTGAGATCTATACTGCTCTTTTTACAGTGCGGCACACACTGGGCCCTACCCCCCATCCCTACCCTCCCCCTCCCCCTCCCTCCCTCCTCTTCTCATCCCTTCTTCAATAAAAACTAGTCTTGCTTATTTAAACTGAGACTTAACCAATTTTCTCATAGAATACACTCTGTTATTGAAAATTGTCCCTTGCCAGGACTACTAGTACATGTACAGTTACTTTGTAAAAAAATGTTCTTCTTTATTTTGTATTTGTGCAAGACTTAATAAAAATTTATTATTTAAAAAAAAAAAAAAAAAAATTCTTCATGACAAATGAATAAACCGAAAGCAAAATTTAATTGACCTCTAAAGAAAAAAGCAAATTAGTACTAGCAAATATAGATCCTAAATCGGCAAATTTTATGAACAAGTGGAAGAAATTTTATTCAACTATTCATATTGAAGCAAAAAAACAAAACAAAAAACATCAGCTTTCTTTATAGCTGATAGTTAATTTTATTTCTTGATGAAGTGGCAGCAATTCTCAGCTACGGTTATAAAAGGAGGTTTGTAAAGGTTAATATAAAGTAAAAACTGTGTTAAGTACAAACGCTTTGGTTATTGGTCAGAAATCCAGGTATATAAAAATACATGGGATTTCACAAAGTATACTTGCCTACCTGTCCCTCTCCATGAGGGTCAGGTACCACTTTCCTGGTAATGTATGATATCCATCACCTGTAGTTAATTGATCAGAAATGTGTTTCACCACAGGTGATGGCAATCATACATTACCAGGGAAGTCCAGGAACAGAGCATTTTCTCCCTCATGGAGAGCATCAGGTAAGAAAGTATGGGTAAAAAGGGAGAATGGTGCAAATCCACTAACACAGAAAATGCAGCTTTAATTGTACCTATACATTTCTAACATTTTACTAAAGTATGTTTTTGTTTTAAGTAAAAACCTCACTTGTTCTTAAGAATGCAACTTTTTTCTTCCTAGTTAACAGAGCCATATAACGTACATGTCTTACTGTAGAATACTCTTACTAGATTTTGCAGCATGCTAACATCCCCCCCCCCCCCCCCCCCAAAAAAAAAAAACCATGGAAAATGAGGTCAACATTGCCAATGCCAGTTTATTGCATACAGAAAACTTACAGCGTTCATGTGGGAGCTTATGGCCAAATATGCTGGTGTACAGCAGAATAACACTTTACAACAGTTTTACAAAAATAAATTAGCTCTCGTACAAAGGAGTACCATTAGGGCCTGTATGCCGGAAAAATTTGTTCTCCAAATTGGCAAAACCTTGAACACTGCAGGTGGGGCAGATGTAGTATGTGCAGAGAGCTAGATCTCGATGGGGTGTGTACAATTGAAGGCTAAATTGTGGTGTCAAAAGAAAGCAGCCAGTATTTACCTTGGACAGAAACAAAATAACCCACCAAAATTTAACTCTGCACATTAGATCTGCTCCACCTGCACTGCACATGGTTTCGCCCATTTTGAGAACAAATTTGTCCTGCAAACAGGCCTGAATTAGGCTTTAATGTTATAAGATTACAAAATATGCAAATAGCCAAGTTCCCCTGGAGTACACTTTTTAAAAGACCCATTAGGTCCATGTAGTGTACAGATACATAAAATACATTTTTATTTAAATCACCAGGCCCATTGTGCTTAATTAGGAAATATATAAAGCCCTGATGGAACAGATTCTACGAAAAGAAAAAAAAAGAAAACTATGCCAAATCTAGATCTAACAGCTTTGACAGGACAGCTGCGCTAGATGTAAATGGCAGGCAAAAACAGTAGAAATGAGTGTTCTCTAAGCAAGAACTACTTTTCAAAACTAGCAGGTATTGCTTTAAAAAGGTGAATAAAGCAGAAACACATGGTCATTTTAGATGGCAAGAACACAATATTGTTTTCATGCCATGCAATAATGCCAGAATTATGACACTTCAAACAATCCAGCTCTGAGATGCTATCATGAGAACTGCCATCTCTTCTTTGTCACTATACAATTTTATATTGTGATATCAAGGCAAGCACAGATTCTCTTTGCTGCCATCATCTTCACCATTATATCGTTTTCCAAATGAATATGTAATTATCAGGAGCCTGTTTGAATAAAGACAAGAGGCAAGTAGACAAGAGAAGCTATCATGCACTGGACTACAGTAGGCATCAGGTACCCATAATGGGCAGATACTGTAAGCAATTGTTCATATTTCTGTTTACCACCTTAATTTAAATAAGCATTAAATATCCAATCAAGGTTTCAAATTTGGACCGGTAACACGTCATCAGTACATCTTTAACAGACTGCATGTTACTTTTCTATAAATGCGCACAAATTTATACAATAGTTTTATAAGGGGTGCTCCTTCCATAATAATGACAATTTATTAGGGAAGTATAAACAAAGTATGAATATTAAACAAAGTCTAAATACTTGAACAGCTGTCAAAACAAAATTTGGTGAGGAATCAAAACAAAATCTTTGTAAACAAAGAGACATCAACTTGCAACAAAAGTACTATAGTAAAGGGTTACAAAATAAGCACGGTGTCCACATGTTTAATCACCACAAGTAAAAAGCAGGAAAATGATTGTAATTTCTGCATAATAAATTACTGTCACCATCCAAAGATCAGTAGTAATATACTTAAGTCACTGTGCTATTAGCGGTGCTGTTAGATCAGGGCTGGGCAACACCGGCCCTCCAGATGTTGATGAACTACACATCCCAGCATGCCTTGCATCAGTTTCAGCATGGCCACATAGCAAAACTAATGCAAAGCATCCTGGGATGTGTAGTTAATTAACATCTGGAGGGCCGGTGTTGCCCAGCCCTGTGTTAGATGGTAAGATATAGCCTCATCATGTTTCTCTATTACACTTTGTTTCAGACTGAAACGTCCATAGCAGCAACAATAAAGTTATTGCAACAAACCACCTATGTAGCACAGTAAAGCATTTTTCTTTTTAGCAAAATGTCTTGAGGCTAGAACAGCTGTCTACTAAGTAGTATTTAAAATAGAAAGGGGGGGGGGGGGGATTAAGCTATTTGTCAGCCTCGAAGGTTGCTTTGACTACCACTCAAGTAAATTGCTGTCATCTCTTGTTTGTACTGAATTAAATTTACTGGTCCAAATTTTACAAACATACCAATAAAGAAGGTTTTTATTGAAATATAGGTACTTGTTTCCTAGCACGGCGCCCCCGATATTCACTCGTATGGCATTGTATCGCATTGCATGCCATATGCCCGCATGCAATGCGATTTTAAATTGTATAAGCACCCTAATGGGTTTTTTCAATGTAAAATGGGCCCCCTATACGATTTTAAATTGTATAAGCTCCCTAATGGGTGCTTACAATGTTAAATGCATCCCCACACCACCCCCACTATCAACGCAAACCCAAAGCGTAGCAAGCCCGAGAGGGGCGGCGGTACGCGTCCTCCGACCTTTACATACCCCCACTATCCACGTTGGCGTGGAGTTGATTTTATATAGTGTGGCTAGCGCAGCAAGCCCGAAGCGTGGCGAGCCCTGCGAGGGGACGCGTATTACTTTACATGTATTCCACGTCCGCTCGCCACGCTTCAGGCTCGCCACACTATCTAAAATCAACTCCAATCAAGGTGGATGGTGGGGGTATGAAAAGGTCGGAGGACGCGTACCGATGCGCTCGCCACTATTCGGGTTGGCGTGGGGGTGCTTTTAACATTGTAAGCACCCATTACGGTGATTATACAATTTATAATCTTAGAGAGGGCCATTTAACATTGAAAGCATCCATTAGGGTGCTTATACAATTTAAAAATCGCATTGTATGCCATATACAATGGTATACAATTTGAAATTGTGTACCATCGGGAGCCCGTCGCATCGCATACCATTGTATGGCTTATGGTATGCGATGCGACGGGCGCCGTGCTAGGAAACAAGTACCGAAATATAATTTCAGAGGAAAGGAAATTTTAAATGAAATTAGCAGCAAGTTCACTTTCAGCATCCCGAAAAAACAAACAAAAAGATGCATTAACCCTTTAGTTGGCAACCGGCTCTCTAATAGCAGCTTTAACAGATTTGCATAAAAATAACCTGTTTTGAGGACTGCCACAATTGTTGCAAAGTTCTGAAAGCAGTGCCTACAGGTATGAGGAGGAAATGACAGCACATTGTTTCTTTTAATGTTCTCCAGTTAAAAGGAAGAAACCTTTATTCATCTTCCAAAATAATGTCTGGGTTGAATGTAAAAAAAAAATATATATATATTTATATATTATGGAATAAATCTACATCCAAAAATATAGATACGAGATCTAGCGTCAAGGAACACCTGGTCTTTTAACTGTAGCTCGATTTAAAGGTGCAGTCAGAATCCCCATAATTCTGAATTGGTACTGTAGACGTGGAAAAAAAATATATAGTTTTCTTTTGTAGTTATTGATTCATCTCACACAAAACCAAATCTTTCATAACAAAATTCAACAGGTCATGTGATATCTACATTAAGTTATTCTAACCACTTCTGCACCAGGTTAGTTTGATATTCACTGTGGATAAAATATTGCCATAACATGTTTGTTATGCTTTGTTCCATGTTTGCTGCTGTTGTCAAGAGCAAAGAGAATGGTGGCTTGGAGATCCCTTCTCCAGTAAATAGCAGACAGGTATGTCCCCATACAATGATGGATCTGTGACAGGATAGAGTAGCAAAAAAAACAGTACGACACCCAGAATGTAGAAAAAAAGAATAGTTGTACGTTGTGGATGGTCCAAAGCTGTAAATATGGCTGGAAATCCAATGTAATTACAAAAGGAATGGCAGAGAACAGGTCCTATGAAGTGTCCTAAAAATGAAACAAAAATAATAAAAAAAATAGTTTAGATTAGATGAGTCAAGTGGTTCTTGTGTACCATTTTAAACATAGTACAATTGAGGTAGGTAGTTCTGTATTTTAATGGTTGAAGACCAATACAAAATACACAATTAAAAAAAAATGGCTCTGATCACATGTAACCCTTTAAAGACTAGACTACGTCTCAAAACAGGATTACATGCAGGGCCTTCAGTATATTTCTCTTTATAGCTGAGCTAAAGTGATGTTATTTATCTGAACTACAGTAGCATTTTGATTAAGCTCAAGTTCAGAATGGCTAATTCAGCTAATAAAAGCTTGGGCCAATCTCACTGGTATGGATACCAAGGGGAGATCAACTAGAATTCCTGTGACTATTGTGCAGTGTTTACTTTTGAGTTAAGCTATATTTTGGGACCAAGAACCACACAAAAAATATCTAAAAAGGCCCCTAGACACAAAGCCAAGGTAATGCATGAATTCTCGCATGCACTACTTTTGCATACAATGCATCATATGTGAAGCCACTGACTGCTATAGGATCCAAACAAATCCTTGTGGCAGCCACATTCTCTAGATCTAATCCACACAGGAACGCCCATCAGGCCCAGAGGTAAAAAACATAGGATATGGAACTTTTCATATGATTTATCAGCCCAATGGGTGAAAAAGTGCCATTTTGTATAAGTGTATGGCCACCTAAAGCCCTTTCATAGATGTGACAGCATCACGGACCATGATGGTTGCATTTTGCTGTAGCAGGCAAATCCCCTCAGCAACAAACAATGAAAGCAGAAGTCTGTAGACTATTTCTGCTATAAAAGAAAGACTTCACATCAAGCTGGGACAAAAAAAAAAAAAATACTCCTGTTTTAATTGACAGCTTTCAAGTTCACAATTGTATCCTACAGATGTGACCACTTGAATTGTTACCACAATACTTACATGTGGCATGCACCATCATACATTCTTGCTATGAATTCATTCTAATTGGAGACAGTTACAATGCAGCATTCAGTGACTAGTACGCATAGCGGCCTTGCTACAGAACGCTGCTAAAGGCAATAATATAGCGGTAAACATACGTATATAGTTTTAGCATTTGTAGTGCTTTGAGTAAAAGCTATTTAACCACCTGAATGCACCCATTAATTGTTCAAAAACTGGTTAGCTTGATTTAAAAGCTTAAATTATTTACAGCATTATACGCTAGGGTGGAGTGAAAAAGTTGAAATTGAGAAATCGGCTAGTGTGGAGAAGTTGTGACTTGACCTGAATAAGAAAAGTGCAAAACCGTTCTGCTCCAAGTCAGTATCTTCTGTTCCGGCAATATACCTAAAGTTTCGCTTTTTAGATGAAAATAACAAAATGTATGAAGAAGCTCTGATCTACTTAAAATTATGTCAGGATGTCTTGTTTCATTAATATACTTAAGCATAGTAAAAAAAAAAAAAAAAAAAAAAAGTACGAGCTTGTCCTAGTGCCTTGATGGCTAACCTATTAGCATGGCCAAGATAGCAAAACTGAAGCAGAGTGTGTAGTTTAAAAACATCTGGAGTGTCAAGGTTAGGTTTAGTTTAAAAACATCTGGAGTGTCAAGGTCCTAGTGCAAAGTTACTGACTTTGGCGGGAGAAAAAAAAAATCCCTGATAACTGAGCCATTTCATTGTCACAATTGTGAATATTGTGTTTTCACCCAAAAGTGTTATTCATTTCTTTTTGGAGAGAATGATCTGTAAATTGAAGTGACCAAGAAAAAAAACAACTTGGGGCAAAAAAAAAATCATGGTAAATTCCTTTTGTTTTCCCTTAACAGAATAGTGCACCTCTAGGCCTTCTAATGTCCAACTCTTTACTGAATTCTACAGCAAGTTAAGAAAATAAAATAAAGAACATGATTAAAAAATACCAGATTTCAAAGATGTTGCATATACAGTATTGTCTTCTTAAGGTACCCATACACTGTGCAACAGGGCAGTGCGATGAGATGCGCCCTCCCGTGCACATCCCATTGCACAGCATTGCATAAAGTCTGTGCTAAAAGTACTACTGTAGATTGCATAATATCTAGTACAAAAAGCATGGTTCTGTAGCACATTGTATACTTTTTGTACTAGATGCTATGCAATCTAGTACTAAAAGCACATCGCACTGTGTATGGGCACCTTTATTGTTTTTTTAAGTTGTGTTTTGAGTTCAGTTTTATACAAACCACTTGTGATTGATGTTACTGTTAAATTGCGTCAGTAAGCACATAAAAAAGAAATAAAGTATTGCTGATCAATCCTGCCTCGTAATTACCAGTGTGATTGGCATATACTGTATGTACTGCTGGACACCACTGATAGAATGAATAACTCACAATAACATATCCATTAGACTTTATTATTTTCAATACACACAATAGATCTGATTTTAGAATTCATAGTATATGGGTGTGGTATGACTGGTCGACAGTGATCCTGTCGACATTCAGTATGTCTTCATAGATATGTCGACCATCCCTGGTTAAATAGTGGTCTCTTACCATTTCTCATTGGCAGCTCCAGCTTCTCAGTAGACCTGTAATACTCTTGCATTCTTCCCCAGTGCCAAATTGCCCACCTTATTCTTCTGGCACATGATCCCAGCATAGGGGATGCAAGAGTACACTATTATATTAAGGGACAAACAAAAGGGATTTACCCTGATTTTATGCCCCAGGTTTCTTGGTCACTTCAATTATAGAGCATACTCTCTAACCCCCCCCCCCCCAACCCAAAAAAAAAAAAAACACTTTCGGGTAAAAATACACAATATTCACATTGAAACCATGAAAACGGGCCAGTTATCAGGGATTTTTTTTCTCCCGCCTAAGTCAGTAACTTTGCACTAGGACAAGCTCGTACTCTTTTTTTTTTTTTACCATGGTAAAGTATATTAATGAACCACTTTAAGACATCCTGACATAATTTTAACTAGATCGTAGCTTCTTCATACGTTTCGTTATTTTCATCTTAAAAGCGAAACTTTGGTGTCTTGCCGGAACAGAAGAACACTTTTCTTAGTCAGGTCACAACTTTTCCACACTAGCTGATTTTGAATATCTCAATTTCAGCTTTTTCACTCCGCCCTGTTATACGCATTGTATCAGGGACCATTAAGCCCAATGTTAAAATGAATTGTGAACACTAACAAGTTCCATATGATTTGACATGAACTAATTTTCTTTACAAAATACATTTTTTTGAAATGTCAATGAGAATTCTCTGCAACATGCAGCTATCATGGTCAGCGACTGCTGACACATGTATCAGATCATAGAAATCTTGTTTGGTTCGTGGTCTCAAAATAGAACAGCTACATTGAAAATTGGCAAACTGTTTGCACAATGTTAAAAGTATTTAACAAAATGATTAACCATGACTAGAGCAACAGAAACAAGAGCACCTGTGGAAATGCAACCGGTCAATACAGTACATAAATAACTACAATGAAAGCCTTCTATAAACCCTATGCATTTTGGGGGAAATTCCACTATGGAAAGTTTGTAACAGTTTTCTAAGCCATTGCTATTATTCAAGCCATAATTCTCACCTGTTCTTATGAAGATAAATGCTGTGTATGCTCCAAATACTGCAGTATATGAAAACTGAAATGCTACAAAACAAAACAAAAAAACAAGCAAATGCCTAAATTGCTCAAACACAGTATTAAAAGACTAGTGAAAAATAAAGGAATAATATTGAAAAGCACAAACAAAAACAACATCTAAACTTACATACCAGCAGAAAGAAAAATGTTCACAATAGTTCCCTGCCGAAACCTTAGCTGCTCAATGACGTGATGAAAATGGGCTGGGAAAAAAAAACAAAAAAACAGACTTTAAATAAAAAGAAAGAGGATAAAATTCCACTAGAAATGATCATAAAAATCTAAAAATACTAGTTATATAACTTTCCACAGCACCTTTTATAGTGGTAGTCTGTTTAAAAGGATATATAGACAGATATAAATGCTTTGCGAAAGCTTGGGGGCTTATTAATTTACATAAATTCTATTAAAATGTAGTACATACACATCTGGTCACTGCTATCTTCCATGTGCTAGTATTTTTTGTATCTCTTTAAATATGTATTGGACATAGAACAGTTTTGTTTGTTTTATTTGCGTGATTTTGGGGTGACACAGCACGGGCTGTGTGTGACAAAGGGGGGGGGGGGGGTTTCAAGCCCCGAAGAATCAGTGCCAATGGGTCAAATTTTTTATTTCCAGGCTATCCATTTAGAGTGCCAGGGATTTGATTTTGCCTGCCTGAGGCTTGTGAAAAAAAAAAACCCTAATAAGACTTACGGCCCCCATACACTAGCCGATTTTGGTCAGATTTCAGCCAGATCAGTCGGATCTGGCCGAAATCGGACCAAAATCGGCTAGTTTTGATGTCCCCTCAGATCCGATGCGCGGTCCCGTGCGCATCGGATCTGCGTCGGGTGGTCGGACCTGCTGCACGTCCGACCACCCGACTTGGGACCTAGTGGGGCGGCGCGGCGGTAGAGGGAGCAGGGGGGGCTGGGGACGCTGCGGGGGACACAGGCAGCATAGAGCCGGGCAGGGGGAGCCGGCGGGAGCTGTCAGTATTGAATAAAAAAAAAAAAAGCCCATACAATGCATGGGCGGCCTGTGATTGGCTGAGCGCTCTCTCAGCCAGTCAGCAATTGGCTGAGAGAGCGCTCAGCCAATCACAGGCTGCCCATTCATTGTATAGGCTTTTTTTTCTAGCACTGACAGCTCCCGCCGGCTCCCCCTGCCCGGCTCTATGCCGCCTGTGTCCCCAGCCCCCCCTGCTCCCTCTACCGCCTCGCCGCACAGACGCTGTCCCCCGCAGCGTCCCCAGCAGCGGGGGACACAGACGTGTCCCCCGCAGCGTCCCCAGCCCCCCTGCTCCCACCTCTGTAGCCCCCCCTGCTCCCCGGGTTTTTTACATGTGATAAATCGAGACGATTTATCACATGTAAAAAATGGCACATCAAGTGCTAATCTAATCAAGCTCCCCCGGGGAGCAGCCGGGGAAGCTCAGGGGGAAGTCGGGGGCGACTTGTCCTAAGGACAAGTCGCCCTAGTGTATGGGGGCCTATAGTACGCACTGGTTGTTGGGGCTAATTGTCATGCGAGGAAGTTACCAGCAATTAGTGTTAAAATGAATCTGTTTGTGTGACATCCAAAAAAAAAAAAAAAAATTAACTCCTACAATAATAAAGCACCCTTTAACTATGCAAAGAAAAAAAAAAAGTTAAACAGTTCTAATATGTAAAAAAAAATAAAGTGCGTTTACACCAATGTTCTTTAGCAGATAAGACGGTCTTGTCCTAGCAAATTATTGTAGAGATAATATGGAGTTCAAGTACAGTAATACCACTTTCAGACCGCACTAGGGACACAGGTTATTTCAGTGTTCGCAGGGCTTAAATCTGGGTCAAGGTGCGGTATGAAAGCGCCACAGCCAGAAAACCCGTGTTGAGCAACATGGCTTTTCAACCCTTGTCTGTACCAGGGTTGAACATGGCTCTAACACGTGTTTGTGTGCGGTCAGAAAGGCCCCGACCAGTGTCATCCGACACTACTGTTTTGATACTCTGCTATTGGCGGATTCCTGTGAGGTCAGCAGTCTGACCCTGGAAAAACACAGGCAGCACGGGACAGAGGCACCATCCCAAACTGCGTTCCACTTTTACAGCCTGCTGTTACAGACTACTGAAGCCTATTGTTCCAGCCTTGTCCAGCCTGCATTCCACACTTGACCAGCCTGTGTACCACACTGATACAGCCTGCATTCCTGCAATATGTCCTCTCTATGGACAGATGAGGAGGTGAGGGAATTGCTTAACATAAGGGTCGAGGAGGAGATCCGCAGGCAAATTACCGGAACAGTAAAGGACGCTGTGGTATACAAAAATATTACAGTGGTATTGTCATCCCATGGCTACAAAAAGGTCACACCAACAGGTGGTCAATAAGCTCAAGGCGCTGCGGAAACAGTTCATGAAGGTACATGATCACAATAGAATAAAAAAGTGGTGTGGCACGCCTAGATTGGAAACACTATGTTTTGGTGTTTTTGGATACACTGGAGGACAGTCTCACAGGTGTGGTTAATGCAAATTACCAGCTGCGCAAAGCAGCCAGGCTTCTGGGAAGGACCATGACAATAGCAGCATTGCATAGTCGCCACTTAATAGATGGTGACCCGGAAGACGCCATGGAGCAACATCCTGGGGGCCATGACAGTAGTGGTGCGACTGTTGAAGCGGCAGAAGAGACACAGGCCGTTGTCTGTACGTCATCTGGCGCCAATACATCGGCACACACACACGCCCACAAGTACTCAAAAAGTTTGCGCTATTTTTTTGGGGTATGTGCGTGCGCAGCTATATATACACAAATAATATACACACACACAAACATACACTCAAAAAAATTAACAGTATTAAACATACATATACATACACACAAAGAAATAAATATTCCACCAGAAATGTTTCCATCCTTTATTAAAAAAATAATAATTCTAATCTTTTGCAGTATAGCTATTGTGCAGGTGGACGAATACCACAAGCACGTTTTTGCTATCTCCACTGCTATGTTAAATACAATTTAACGCTGACTATAATGTTCCTTTTTTTAGTTTCTCCCATGTCTAGTATATTATGTTCCACCAAGAAAAAAGATAGTGAATAAAAATGAACAAATGACCAGTTATGGCCAATGTCATCGGCTAAAAATTGCAGGATATGGACGCTGCAATATCTGCACAAGAAGATGCTTACCTAGATAGATTTCTAAAGGCACAGGACGCTATGCAAAATGCCTTTTTGACACAGGTAATAGCCATACAGGAGCGTCAAACCAGGGATGCAGTTAGTGCAAAGAAATGCCCATCAGTTCCAGATGGCATTCCTTGAGCGAGTACTCGCCAGTCGCAATCAAGGGCAACCCTCAGTACCCAAATCAACCCTACCCCCAATATAGTCCTGGCCCATTCTATGACCATGCTCACCCTCCTGAAAGGGCAAAAAATCCTGAATACTCTGTGTACAGGAACTTACCCTAACTCTGCTCTTTATTTTTATAATACTACAGTTTTTTATATATGTAAAAAGCACTTTTTGTAGTTTTAGGGTCACGTGCCAAAAGAAGGAATGTTTTTAGGTGCAAATATGCTCCTTTCACTATAGTATTTGTGTTTACCTGTAAATGTTTATTTTCACATGTTTGAGTGTGTTGAAGTACACAATTTTAAACGGGTACACTGCTTGAACCTGAATAAACCTGTTTTAATATTTAAACAACTTTGTATTTGCATTTATCTATGATGACAGTAGTGAAGGAAGATTCACCATTAGAGCAGAGCAGATCTGTTCTGCATTCCCGCCATCATCCCCAACATACTCTGCAGAATCCACAGAGGCGTACTCAAGTGGAGAGTCCTGTACAGCCCACTCAGGCAGAAATTGCTCATTACGAGCCTCACATATGTTGTGCAGTACACAACACGCTGCGACATCAGGCATAATCATAAGGTCCATATCATTTCGCTTCATGACGCAGCGCCAACTTCCTTTTAATCTGCCAAATGCATTCTCCTCCTGTCTTTTGTAAATAATATGCACTTTGTGACATGTAGCGTTTTTTTGCACATTAATGCATGAATTTGCACAATGACACTGTGCACTTTGAGAATGGATAATCACCATCATATGAAAGGCTAAAAAGCTCTGTAATATATCCAATTCCGTATGATTATACTTTTTTTTATATTTGCAGATCGTTTGGCCGGCTCCGATGGGTTGTGGCTGTGACTGTGCGTGTCACACAGCGTTATGCTGTGGAACGCACAGCCATTCAAATCTGCCCCCTTCCGCGCTATGTCCGGGCTGTGTGGAACGCACAGCCATTAGTGATGACGCATCGTGCGGTCACGTGATCGGAAATCTCCACTCGATTTGTTCAGCATATGATCTGTGAGCTTTCCGGCTGCGTGGAACGCACGGCCATGTCTGATGACGCGGCGGTGCGACCACATGACCGGATTCTACCCTATCAGGTCCTTTGTTTATGTGAAAGTTCATTTTACAACTTCCGGCCACGGAGACCTGGCCAGGAAGTTAACGCTAATTGCACACAGATGTATTTTGGCTATATATACACGTTTAGGAGGCTAATCCAGCACACTTCTGATGAAGAACTGAAGTTCAGAAACGCGTTAAGTGTGCCTCCGTTTTTTATTTGTTGGACTCCTTGGTGACTCTGCTGCTTTCTGGTGATTGCAACCCCTTGGTCCGGACTGAGAACTGCTGCCCTAATTTCATCTGGGACTCACTGGATTGTTGCTGCTTTGCCTTGGAGAAACCTTTTGAATGCTTTATTTCTGTCCATGTTTGTAAGTGCAAAATCCCATTAAATTGTTATATGTTTAAGACATGCTGCACTATTTTTGCTCTCTTTTACATTCATAGAGCTATTGGACAAGCAAATATTATATGAAAATTAACCCCTCAAGGTGGTAACTGTATTACTCTATTTGTGTGTCACCTTTTGGTGTAACTTTTGTCTGACAAACACCATTTAGCGCTTAGAGCCATATTTTTTCTTCATCCTCCGACCATCCTGGCAGAGCTCAAGGTGTGGGTGAAGGCAATTTGATCAGGGCTCAACTCCACATCTTGCGTGAAGCCCTTCATCAACCAGCAGCGTAAAGGGTAGGCCGCATCTCCAATAATGTGCACTGGTATCTCAACCCCATCAATAATCTTTGATTTCGATAAACAAAGAGGAAAAGATAAGTATTTGTAATGTGGGAAAATTGCCTACACCAGTGGTTCTCAACCTCGGTCTTCAAGGACCCCCAACAGTGCACGTTTTCCAGGGCACCCTGCAGGTGCACGCATTAGTCACATTTTAAAAGATCACAGGAGGAGCTAATTATTTCACCTTTGATTGTGTGTGGAGACTGGGAAAACGTGCACTGTTGGGGGTTTTTGAGGATGAGGCTTTTCCTCCACTAGTTGGAAGAGGTCAGAATTGGCGAGGACTCTGGAATCATGTGCTCAGCCTGGCCACCCAATGAAGACATCAGTGAAGCTAAAAGGAATATGTTTATTTTAGAAAAATGGTCTAAATGCACATAATATAAAACACACACTGCAAAAACAAACTTACCAGTACTGGTGATCCACGACTGCTTGTAAAATGATGGAATGCCACCCCTTTCTGTGTTAATAGTCTGCCGGGCTGTCACGGGGTGCAATTAGAGGGAAATGTGTCCCATCAATGGCCCCAGCACATTGGATACCCCCGTCTGCGGAAACCTTGGATGGTGTCCTCTAGGCGCTGTCCCTTTGCAAGGGAGATGGACCGCTGGTAGAGAGAGTATCCAGAATTGCCCGTGTGACTTGGTAGACTATGCTGCAGACTGTAGAGATCCCAACTCCAAACAAGCAGGACAGTGTGCGGTACTCCCCAGGTGTAGCATTCCACCACAAGGCGATGGCTAGCCTCCTGCTTGGCTTGATGGGTCTCCTGTAGTTGGTGGTCTGCATAGTGAGTGCAGGGGTCAGTACATCCAGGTGTTAAAACATGCCACGTGACAGCCGAAAATGAGCCATCCACTGTTCATCTTGGAAAGATTCCATAGCTAGCATGAAAGCTTGCCCATGACCATAGTCTCTGGCCCACAATGTTCAGGCTGATGCCGTGTTCAGATGTAGCACGGTCGACATAGTAGACGAGATAAATGCTCTCCTCCTGCGCTAATAAAGGCATCTCTCCTTGTTTCTCTCTGACAAAAACTGTGCACTTTTCCTCAGCATGAATTAAGTGTACAGCATGTTGCACAGTGTGACACCATGCTGCATGCTAACACCTGATTCAAAGCACAAACATCCATGAGGTCAGAGAAGTCTGCCCTGCTGCTGCTGCAATGCTCCGCCCCTCACTTATTTCCTTTGTGACATTATTGTGAGCCATAAAAAAAAAAAGTAAATTTTTAATGACACACATAGGTTTTCCAAGTCGGACACGGGTTCAGTGTGTAAGCACCAATCCTAGGAAAACCCAGGTTGAAATGCAGTGTGAAAGGGGTAATTTAGGAGTCTGACACAGCTCATCGCAAGGACAAACCTGTGTTCAAAATGCAGGGTTGGACACGGGTTTGCAGTCTGAAAGTAGTATTAGGAAATTGGGACCAAGGCAGACCAAACCTAAAGTGAGGGGATAACTAGCTCAGATTGGCTGACTGGCTATTAACACCTTCAGTGGTAATCCCGAGAATTTTCCGAGCTGGGTCTCAGTGCTCAGTCTGGCAAACCCAGAAAATTCTCGGGATTGCCACTGTTTAGAGCCAGCCAGTGCTGCTGAGTTAATTGCTGAACTCAGCCAGCTTCAGCGCTGCCTGGCTCTCTCCTCCGCCGTGCCTCCTCCTCCAGCCCCCTCGGCATTTCTATTGAAGCCTTCGACGCCGACTACGGACACGCTGGGTTGCCGGGTGCTGCAGGGCCGTGGCGCCGGGCAGCAGCTGGCGTAGTGTTCAGCGGCGCTGCCCGCCCCAGGGAGGCAGCGTGGTGGGGGTTTTTTTTTTTTAGGTAGTGCTCCCCCTGAAAGCTCGCCCGGTGCTACCTTTATATTAAAAAAAAATAAAAAAATCACCACTGAAGGGGTTAAACTAGGCCATACTGTTGTCAGTGCTGGAGTATGTCTTACCAAGAAAACTGCTACTCTAAAGGGGATGCAGTTACAATCCCGGCGGCCGGGATCCCGGCGTTCAGAATCCCGACGGCCGAAATGCCGACACTTTCTCCCTCCTGGGGTGTCCACGACACCCCTGAAGGGAGAATAAATTAGTGTGCCGAGCGTAGCGAGGCACCGGGCCCGCTGCGTGGTGAGCGCAGTGAGCCCGCAAGGGGGTGCGATCCACGTCCCCCCCTTGTCAGCATTTCGGCGTCGGGATTCTGAACGCCGGGATCCCGACCGCCGGGATTCAATACTGAATCCCTCTAAAGTATGGATGGGGAACCTTTGGCCCTCCTGATGTTCAACTACACATCCCAGCATGCCCTGATCCAGTTTTGCTATTTGGCTATGTAAAAACTGTTGCAGGGCATGCTGGACTGCATAGTTCTACAACAGCTGAAGAGCCAGAGGTTCCCAATCCCTGCTGTAAAGGAAAAGCATATATGCCATCTTCCTTTTTGTCCATTGCAGAACTTCCACAACACACAAATAGAAGGAGATGTGTGTAAGCATTTCAGTGGTGTACAGCACATGAACCTGGCACAGATACTACTGGAGGCAAGTACATCAAACTTGAGGGATAATTTCAGCAAAAAATACTAATGCAGTCTATTGCAGCTGTACAAATATTATATTCTGTAATCCCTATTCAGAATACTACTGCAGACTATCGCAACTGTTTCGATTGATATTATATTCTGTAATTTTGCAAAACTGATTTTATATCATAGTAGTGATTCAATTGCATGGGTCAAACGGTTATTGGGGTTTTAGATTTACGCTAGGTTAAGACTTTGAATTACAAGGATAGTGTTACTGACCTTACCATTTGTTAGATTTGATTAACACCTTTTGCTGGAGGGGTGGTTTACTGGGTGGGATAGTATTCAGGATGGACACGTTTTTGTAACCTTATTTAATCAGTAGTGGCTTGGACACCAGTCTTTTAGGACACTAGGGTGTCTCCTTATAACAGGCCTCGACAAGTACCGGGGGCCAGGTCGCCACGGCGACCAGATTCTGCTTCCTGGCGATCAGATATTTTGCAGGGAGGGAAGAAGCAGAATATGGTCGTCGGCAGCCCGACCACCCGTCCTGTCAAGCCAGCGCAGCTGTGGTCCCCGGCCAGCCTGTGTCAGGTACAGGCTGGTATAAGAAGATGCACTCTCCCAGCTGCCAGTGTCAAAATGTTAAAGAGCGGCGGCCGTGGGTCCCATCAGGGAGAGACTGCTTACCGCCAGCAGCCCTGCCCCTGCCCGGCCGCCGGAGTTGCGTCCCCTTACACCCTGCTGCATGAGCTCCGTGACCGCCCCTCCTCCCCCCGTGGCTGGAGCTCAGTCTCTGTCCCCCTTCCGCGTTGTTGCAGGAGCTCCGTCCATGAGAGCCCCCCCCCCCTTCGCCCGGCCATAGACTCGAACACATATGTAAATACGGCGCACATCAAACTGATCAATGCGCTGTAGCGAATTAATTTTGTTACTACTGATAATTTTATTACTGTGGGGAATACGTATATTTTGAGTGAATAAGATGTCTGGACGAGTAGTACAGGACCTGATATGCCAAGTATCTGCAGAAGCAGCCCCCAAAAGTTTCTATGGGAGCAGCTACAGTATAATGTGAGGTTTACCAAGCAGCTTATGGCATCTTCAACTTCAGATGGCACTAGCACTTAGAAGCCAATGGGCTGCTCTATTGTTGATCCAGAGAATCCCTTTGCACTAGCCAACACGGACCTATGTGAACCCCGATGGCATTGCATGTGCTCCAGCCTGGTCTGATATGAGTTAGCAACAAAATGATCTTAATCATCAAAAGCAATTGTCTATAAACTATAATTTATTCAAAACTGTTTTTATAGCTATTGTGTAGGGATGCCAATTATGGGTTTTAGGCCATTTTTGGAGGCATTTGAATCCCGGGATTGGAGCATCCAATCCTGAGATTTCAGGAACGAAATATGCATGCGCATTTGATCCTTTCTGCTGGGCTGTACTGAGCACTGCCCGGAAACAAGAATGTGTGTCTACGCAGCCTGACGTTAGCCATCATGCTGCACAGCGACACACCAGCCTCCGCCGCATCTGAATGCCGGGATTGGAAAAATATAACTTTTAATTTGGAGACTAAACCAAATTCATTTTGTGTCACTACTAGGGGGGTGGGGCGCATTAGGGATGTGGTACTGTGGAGGGGCATTACCTGGGGCATGTGTGTGGCCAGGGGGGCTGAGGTACTGGGTGTTTTATTAGGAAAAGGGAGCGTTTGCCTGTAACTGAATTTTCACCAGCTGTACCTGCCTGCTATCCCTGGCAAAGGGCATTTTGACCCCTGGCATCAAGCATGCAACCCCTGGCAAAGAGCATGTAGGTAAGCTGCACTTATGTGACGTAATATGTACAAAGCATTACAGCGTGTGGTATTATATCTAATGGACATTACAGTGTGGCTTAATGTGTAATGGGCATGCCGTTGTTTTGTAGAATGTGTAATGGACATTACAGTGTGTGGCATAATATGTAATGGGCATTATGGCATGTGGAATAACGTAATGGGTGTGTGACATGTGTAATAGGCATTGCGTTGTAAAAAATTTCCAGAACACCAGGACTGTCCCCAGGCCTACCCCCTCATGGTGAGCTGTTTCCATGCACTGTATATCCTATCATACAACTACTATTACACAAGCACCCACTTTCCCATATCTGCAGAGGGTCCTTATATATGGCTCACCTCCCACAGTGTAACCTTCATAGTGTGCCCAACATGGCTGCCTCATCTGGTACACTTGTGGATGGGATGCAAAAATACACAAGGGGTAAGCTATTCCACCCAGGGTAATCCTACGTGATGCAATTAAGAAGATTGCCTCACCTGGTACCTTGTTAGGGTGGAATACACAACTCGTAAAAGTTATTATCCAAAATGCCTGCACCAACACTACATTGTACCTACTGTGCTCTCAAGGGTCTCTCAGTCTGTGTGGCTTCTTTATGGCTGTAATACCCAAATCCTATGTATTACGTGCATTGTTTTGAGGTTTGTAAAGCACCTTGAGTCCTGTTGCCACTAAAACTTTCCCCAGACCAAAACACTGTTACCATCTTGTGTCCTTCCAGCTGTGGCTGCAGGGTGTTTGGCATGTCCGGTGAAATACATTGGAGAACAAAGTCCAGCCAGTTGATGAAGCAGAAAAAGCAACCCTTCAATAATCAGCAGAGGTCCAATTCATATACGGTCTTGCAAATGAATGCCTTTTCTGCCGATGCAACTTTGTTAGTATAGGTGCAGCGACCACACACTTGCTTCAGGACCCCATACGCAGCAGGGTTCCCTCTGAACTGCCATACTGAACACACATCTGGTAGCCCCCAGTTTAATTTTGACGGTGAGTTGTCCCACACTGTAGGGTGTCAAATCTGTTCACCTCTCACATCAAACGACACTCCAAATCCACATCAGTTATTCACAATGGTACCATTTGTCCAGTCACAATAAACCAGAAATACTGCCACTTTTAGTCCAAAAGCCAATAATCATACCTTTGTGCAACGCTCATAAAATAGCCCTTTACCCATGTTAGCAAGAAGAGATGTGTGCAGATAACATGGCTTACTTCATAGGCTACATGCTGCCAAAATCGAATATAGAGAATAATATGAAGATTGAACTGTTCTATACACATATAAAAACTTTTTTTTAGTCTAATGTTTTAATTCGCTTTGCTACAAATACTGTTCACATAACTATTGTATTAATGTAATTATGGCACATACTCATGAAAGGGGTCATTTCATTTCACTTCTGTCAATTGAGCAATTCCCTTTACATTGTATACTTCTACCAATTAGAGAGGCTGGCTGAGAACAGTTTTCCTACTGCAAATTGCTTCAGCGCAGGGCACACTATCCCCCAACAATACAGATTTTATAATCAATCCATATCAAAAAGGTAAGGTATTCCTTTTATGGTTACAATGTGATGTGTACATTCAAACCATTACTTTTCTGCAGAAAAAATTAAGATAGAATTGAGTACGAATGTCTAAATTACTCACCAATACCAAAGAACAATGGGCATGTAAAGATTGCTGTGCCAGGGCTAGTACATGGTACTAACATGGGCAGCATGCAGGCTCTGAAGACCAATTCCTCTGTAAGAGGGGCAATCACTTGGTTACGAAGCCACCGCATGTCAGTCACACAAAGCATCCAAAAGCGAAGATCTGCAATGTTTGCAAACAAGTTAGATTTTAAAGGACTGTACAATAATGTGCAAGGTAGCACCACCAGAAAAAGAAAGTCTTCTGAAGCACATACCAAAAGCAACTTTTAATCCATCAATAAAATCCCATGGGCAATCCAGGGAAAGATGTACAAGTGGTCCAAGGAATAAGATCTGCAAAAACAAAAAAAATTTTCATGTAGTACATTTCGAAAAAAGAGAAAAGTTATATAATTTTTATGGTCAGCCTTACCATAGTGAGTAGCAATGGGAAGATTGTTGCTGTGATGAGACCCTCAAGTCGGAAACCCATAAGTGAGAGTATGGCTGCATCTGTCTGGAGAGAACAGATAGCATTCTAGAGTCAATTTTATCAGCCAAGGAGATTTTATTTTTATGCTCCTTCAGAAACATGGGGTGTGTACAAGTGTAATTATTATTCAGAAAGCATAAAAGTTACTTATTCAAACTTAGAAATACCTCCCTAAGAACATGTTTCCTATTAGCACAAGCAATATAAAAAGTACATGTAAATAAATAAATCGAAGACCCTTGTGGGCTCGCCACAAGTTCTATTCTCCCTCTATGGGAGAATAGCCCTCGTCAGTCGCTATAGTGACCGTCAGGCATGACTAGATAACAAACTGGGGTGTAGTGCTCAATGTAATATAGCAACAAAAAAGGCCAACAAAATTCTAGCATGTATCAAAGGGGGCATGGAAACTAGGGACTCAAAAGTAATTATGCCTCTGTACAAATCATTGGTTAGACCGCACCTCGAATACGCAGTGCAGTTCTGGGCTCCCCACTATAAAAAGGACATCATAGAATTAGAAAAAATCCAAATAAGAGCAACAAAGCTTATTCGGGGAATGGAGAATTTTAAGCTACAAGAAGAGATTAAGCAACTTGAGACTATTTACACTAGAGAAGAGACGTTTAAGGGGGGGACATGCTCAACATGTACAAATATCAGGGGCCAATATAATGAACTGTCAAACACCCTCTTTGCGAATCAACCGCATCTAGATTGACAACATGTGGTCGAGCACTCTTGGTGGAATGTGTCTAGTTAGATGCCTCAAGATAGTTGACAGTGTCTAGATCGGCAGTAACAAAAGATAAACACAAGTATTAGGTCGACGGGAACGTGATCGACACAAGGCCGATAAATTATATAACATAACCTAATGTAATGCATATACCAAAAAAAAAAAAAAACGCACAAAATGTTAAGTGCTGGAAAATGCTAAATTTATATATCAAGATTCTCAGACATTAGTTGGAATGCCGGCGTATTATATTTGTAGGACAGGTATCAGGATATAGTTGTATGGCCCATATTAGGCTTACCTTGCTGATAACATACCTTAAAGCCTGTGACTTCTTTCCACACCCATAGGAATAAAGGTGATAGTAAAGATACAACCAGTACACTGGTAAATCTTCTCTTGATGACTGCAGGATGGTCCCTACATGGGAAAATTTAGCAGTCACACATCTGATATCTGTCACTGGCAATGACAATCTCATGCAAGGTGTACACTAAATTTCGACTTATGTTTAAATAGGTTAGCGCAGGGATGGGCAACAGCGGCCCTCCAGATGTTGATGAACTACACATCCCAGCATGCCTTGCATCAGTTCAGCATGGCCACATAGCAAAACTAATGCAAAGCATCTTGGGAGGTGTAGTTCATCAACATCTGGAGGGCCACTGTTGCCCAGCCCTGGGCTAGCATATACTATTGTCTAACTTATCAGACTACAATGATGTATACCCACATGCAGTGCTGCACGCTTACTGACACACCCATTGAAGCACTATGCACAGCTGCAAGACCTATGATAGAGAGCACTGGCAGCTGCACACAGCTACATGTAACATTGCCTAAGGCTTTCAGTGACATCAGTGATCTGTAGCCCAATGTCCGCTTCCCTGCAGCCTACATCAGAAGCTGCCCACTTCTCACTGTTCTCTATTCCCAATGCACTACACCACAGTATCTGTACCTGGGCAGACCGCTCTTCCACACATACAAGCTGCCAACATAGGAGCACGCCAGTGACAGGCAGCAGAGTACAGACACCGTGCACAGCCCATATCCAGGCGCATCTTTCAAAACTTCAGCCATGGCTGTCATAATTACTGTCTCTCCCTCTTCCAGGGAGAGTCAGCCAAGTTCGGAGTGAAAGTCTCATTGGACAGCATACAGCAACATTGAAACTCCAATTGACAGATCAGGGATGCTCCTTGATACATTCCAGGCAATGCAGTCTTCTGGTTAGTGCTCTGGCCTCCTCATTGATCACGTGAATTACTGTGGTAGGTGCTGATAGATGTGGCCTGAAACAGAGATTTCATTAATCAGAAACATGGCAACAAAACATCACAAATAGGGTGGCCAATCCCGGGATCAATGGGATCCTGGGATTTGGCCCCCAAAACGCCGGAATTTTAATCCCGGGATTGGTGTATCCAATCGCGGGATTAGACATGCGCAGTCTAATGCCGGGCAGCGTCTGAGCGGGTGCTCAGCAGCTGCCCGGCTTCTCCCGTCCAGGGCAGCGGGGTTCTGCCCAGCATGACATCGTCAGAGGCCTGTGCCCAGCCCGAACACCCACCCACCAACAGACCAGACCGCCCACCAGTGGACCAGCCCGCTCACCCACCAGGGGAGGCGACCAGCCTGGGCTCCATCAACGCAGCTCGTCCTCCCACCCTGGCTCCATCTCCCCGGCTTGCCCACCCACCCGGCTCCCGGCCACACCACGCATCTGTAAGTAAATATGCGGGGCGGCCGAGGCAGGTTTTTTATATTAAGGAAGCCAATCCCGGGATCCGGCATTTTTCAATCCCGAATTCCAGGACTGAATAAATGCCCCGTGATTACATCCCTAATCACAAAGGCCTGATATTAGAGCACCAACTGTCATATAAACTCAAGAACTGCCTCTGCTTCAATTAAATGGTCATTATCAGTGATGTTGAATGTATTACCTAGTGTATTCCGATATAGGCATATAGAGGAGGCTGATCTCTGCTTTTTCTTCAGGAACAATAACAGGGGAAATTTGTTTTTTTTCAAAGTTACTTGTGCATGATGCTGACTTGTGTGCAGTTATGCTGAGAGGTGAATAGTGTTACCACCTTGTCATGCCACCCCAAGACAGGGGATATGACAAAAAATATGGCCAATACCATAGTAGGATGACAAATGTTCTGAAATTTCAAGTTCCCAAACTGAGGCGTATAAACGGAGGTAGGGGGTTGTATCTATTGAAGGCCCTATCCTATTTAGCTAGCGGCACAGCGAGGAGACTGCACTGTTCCAGAATCTACTGTGTATGGTGGAAATTTTCTTAACAATTTCTCTACAGCACATGCACAGATTTCCAGTAAAAACATCCACTGTGCTATTTTCCCAGCAAGTTGTGCAACTCAAGACTTCGGAGCACTATTAAAGAACAGTCTTAAAGAACATTGGTTGCAGGTTGTAAATCTATTATAGATACTGTACATTAGTGCTTCCAAACATACTTATTTATGACATTTCACATATATCTTGTGTATATATAAAAAAAATTTCACTCATAGTTAGTGGTTGGGTGAAGCCATTTATTGTCAAACAAATGTGTTTACTCTTTAAATCATAATGACAACAGAAACTACCCAAATGACCCTGATCAAAAGTTTACATACCCTGGAGATTTTGGCCTGATAACATACACACAAGTTGACACAAACAGGTTTGAATGGCTACTAAAGGTAACCATCCTCACCTGTGATTTGTTTGCTTGTAATCAATGTGTGTATATAAAAGGTCAGTGAGTTTCTGGTCTCCTGAAAAACACTTGCATCTTTCATCTAGTGCTGCACTGACGTGTCTGTATTCTGAGTCATGGGGAAAGCAAAATACCCCTTTTACAACGCTGAAAAATCCGGATCAGCGGTGGGTCAGACCCGGATCTTCGGCGGTGTAAATCCCTAACGCCCTTTACACGGGACTTCTACCCAGGTCCTGACCTGGGTAGAACACGGCTAGGACCTGGGTAGAGGGCGGTGTAAATGGGAACGCCAGGTCGGATGACACGGCTCCCATTTACATGAATGGGGAACGTCCAACCTGCGGACCGCAGCGTCCACAGGTTGGACGGATTGTCAGTCTGACACTGACAGCCGGCGCTGCTGTCTGCTATACTCTGCAGACAGCAGCGGCGGCGGGGGAGGGAGGTGAACGGATGCCTGTGTGCGGCATCCATTCACCTCCTGTCCAATGGCGGGGGGGGGGGGGGCTGTCATCTTCAAGCGCCGGGAAGGGGCGGGAGGGGGGTGCGGGCGTTTAAGCCCGTCCGATGTAAATGCCCCTAAACGCCGGGTCGCACCCGGCTTCAACCAGGGTCCAAAAAGCCGGGTACGACCTGGCGTTTTGGTCTAAAAGGGGTATAATTGTCAAAGGATCTGTGGGGAAAGGTAATTGAACTGTATAAAACAGGAAAGGGATATAAAAAGATATCCAAGCAATTGAGAATGCCAATCAGCAGTGTTCAAACTAATTAAGAAGTGGAAAATGAGGGATTCTGTGGAAACCAAATCACTTTCAGGTAGAACAACAAAAATTCACCCACAACGGCCAGGAAAATTTGGTACTTGTGTAGTTTCACGGCGCCAGCATGCTGCCGTGCTACTTCCGGGTTGTACCCTCGCCACAAACTATGTAAAAGAAAGTAACTTAACTCCACGCCAACATGGATAGTTCATGCAGTACCTCTAGATAGCGTGGCAAGCGAAGCGAGCCACCGAGCCCGCAGCATGGGCGAGCGAAGCGAGCCTCGCAAGGGGACTCCGACGCACGGCGCCATGCTGGCACCATGAAACTACACAAGTACCGAAAATTTTTCAGGATGCAAAGAAAAATCCACAAATAACTTCAGCTGAAATACAGGACTCTGAAAAAAAAAGTGGTGTGGTTGTTTCAAGATGCACAATCTATCAGTACCCTTTTTCAAGCCATTATTGTATGCAGTCAATGCAACCCGGGAATTGTGAATGCCAGATAAGAAAACCCCACTTCAAAGCTACATCTGGCCCCCAGACCCATAACCTTTACTAAAATCTAGGCTAAACTGCTGTAGGTACCTGAAAGCCCAGGTCCTCTTTTCAATGACTTCTCCAAACTCCTGGCAAGTTCCACGGAGTCATAGTACCTTACAGTAGCTGGAAAGAATAAGGAGGTAAGCAGAATGCATGCCGTACCATAGAAGGGTATAAGCAGTGCTAAAAATTACTATGTGGTATGTGCAATAGATGGCAATGGTAGCCAAAATAAATATATAGAACAATAAATTTTACTTTATTAAGTAGAATTCAAGATATTTGATTGAACATGGCCAATTTGTTAGGTGTATATTCTATGCGGCCGGTGATGGTGTTAAATGGCAGGGATCACAGAAAACCAGCAATCATTGCTGTTTAACCCCTTCGCCGGCCGCTCAAACTAGCGAGGCTCGCGCAAATGCAGGAAACCTGCTGCATTTAGCCGCAAGTCTCGCTGCTTCTGTGGCCGCATACACAGATTCCACCTCGCTCCAAAAACAGAGCGAGAGGGAATCAGCGTATGCAGGGGTCAGTTTTATACTTACAGGCGAGCTGTGACAGCTAGCAGGCAGCCCTGCTCGCTGTTACAGCTCACCCCCAGCATTAAATATACCCCAGAATATACCTATGACACTAAGGGGGCAGTTGTCAAGATCTGCACATAAACCCCCCTTACAGCAGTTTTGAGTAGGTTTTAGATCTGCACATAAATTAGCCTTGAAAGCTTTTGTCCTTCCTGGACAAAAGAGTTCAGGCAAGCGCACATCTTTATCAAAGATTTATCTTAAGATCCGATGTGCGTTCCTATGGATCTTTTGCTAAGAGAGCGCATCCGATCAAGATTGGCTAATTTGCGGCCGATTGTGGTCAAAATCGGCCAATCAATAGGAAATCTGACCAAAAAAAAAAAACTGTTCTAGTGTGTGGGCATCTTTAGACATTGAGCAAAGTGCAAATCTTCTTGTGCGGTCCGCTGGTGAAAACTACCAGCACATTAGACACCACATCTATGTTTTGGGGGAAGTCCATTCCCAGTAGACTGCTATTATCCATGACAGAATAATCTGTCCCAAATATGGACCATGCTGGAACTACAGTATGAACAGGGTAAAGAATCGCCACACGCAGAAAGAGTTTGGGCTAGTTATACGCAGCTATGCCTGCTACCATAAATCATATACTTGCACTGCTCTGATTATGCCAACATTCTACAGCAGGCATTCCCAACCACGGTCCTCAAGGCACAACAACAGTGCAGGTTTTGTAGATATCCAGGCTTGAGCACAGGTGACTTAATTAGTATCTTAGGGATTCTGATTAGACCATCTGTGCTGAAGCCTGGATATCACGAAAACCTGCACTGTTGGTGTGCCTTGAGGACCGTGGTTGGGAATGCCTGTTCTACAGTCTTGGATGGCAAAAACATCAAATTCTATCTAGGCGTAAGCAACATGCAATGTTAAAATTTGCAAAGGTGTATCCTAACACTTAAGATGGAGTAAAAGTCCTCCTTGCCAACTGACTATGAATCGTTGGCAAAGTTTTTAGTAAATTAGCTGCAGAGCTCTCTGTACATAGGAAATGGAATTTTAAAGTCTATTTCATTAAATAGTCATTGTTACTGAAGATGCACAGCGATTCCACCCATCATCCAGTATGTACCTTTAGGGTGGTTTCACACTCTGGCTCCTGCCGGATGGCGAAATCCCGCACGGCCAGGGTGCCGTACCGTGCACATTAGTTGTGAATGGACACTATTGTGGTCATTTACACGGGACGGCCCAGCCGTCCGGTTGCAGCCGGATCCCGCCACTGGAAGGGACGGCTGCCGGGCTGTGGCCATCCCATCCATGATAAACTACTGTGTGCTGCACGGCTTCCTGGTCGTGCGTGTTTTCGCCGCCCGGCAGGAGCCGGAATGTGTGAAACCGCCCTTAGTGTGTACGGGGCTTAATTGTTCTGTCCCTCATTAGCATACTATATCACTAGGTTTGATGTGCAGAACATCAGACATGTCATTTCATGCAGCTGCAGGAGTGCATATACTATGAAATGTAGGCAATATGTTGTTACATAACAGCGTAGTGGCACAACAACATCACTGCAACGTACCCTAGAACACATACATAATTTTTGCAGGCTGTAATTTCACGTTTGTTTTGGATATTTCTTTACCCCTGTATGTGTTCTAAGGTTAAATTTGCTTGTGGACCCATAGGGCTGCGCACACAGTTTGGGCCATAATGGGAAATACTGTTGCCGGCCAAAGACAGCACTTCCTCCTATAGCAGCAGGTTGCTACTATAGAGGACACAGATGCCGTCTCTCTGCATTTCTACACTGTGCTGCAAATAGGAGTGTTGACCTCTGCCCCACAGGCAGCACTTGTGGCAGAGGCGCCGCGGTATACGTACCAGCGAGATAGGCAAGTACAGGTCACCTCACCTGGTGGACAGCGGGCCCTGCAACATGGAGCGTTCACTGCATCGCTTAGTTCCCGCCATCTCACCGACCCTGGGGAAGAGGCGCGTACACAAGGCTGGCGGGAGCAGAGACCGGTACTCAAGCACCCCAGTTACACAGCTTAGTGCCCACCCTGGACGATTCGACTGTCAGGGAGGCCATTGACGCGCGCTCGCCACCAGGTGCAGCGCTAGACAGGGGCGCAATTGATGGCGGCAAAAGGAACCGGCCCAAGCTTCCCCCATGAGCGTCCACCCAGCGTCAGCTTGCTACACTCACCATGTTTACGCGGAAGAGAGGCGGCTAGCCTAGGAATAGAAGGCAGCTGAGCTGGAAAATCGGTGAGAGAAAGGAAGGGAAGCGTCCAACCAGCTGCCTGACAGACTCGCAATGAAACCTCCCCCCATCTCCTCCTTCCGCTGTCTTTCAGCGCCTCACAATTGGTGGGGGAGGAAACGCAGCCTGCCGGGAGTTGTAGTTCATGTCTATATTGGTGGGCGGTGCTTCTCTTTGTGAGTTTGTGCTGTGATACCGGGAGGGGCGTATCTAGTTATGTTAGTGGGCTGTGGCTGTGGCTGGACATAGAGAGAAAATATTTGTCAATGTTTTTTTTTAATATTAGAAAACATTGTTTAGTCCTATTCATTATTTATACAAGACCCCCAGATTGCGGACATCCTAGCAATCCCAAACTGTTAAACACAGCATCTATTCTGCCGCCTGAGCAGAGCTGGCCTTAGGCATAGGCAAACTAGGCAATTGCCTAGGGCATTTGGAATGCCTAGGGCATCAGCAGCTTCTGCTGATTAAAATGATATGCAGCATGCCTATATTCTGCGTGTGAGTGAGGCTGTATCTGCATATGAAATAGTGTATTCATGGAAATCACTCCGTATGCAGGTACAGCCACAGTTGCTCACAGGGGATGCGGTCATCTATTAGAATGAACTTAGGTCTACAGTCATTAGGTCGACCCCACTAGGTCGACTGGCAGGAAGGTCGACCTGACTTAAGGTCGACATGGGCCAAGGTCGACATGACTTTAGGTCGAATTTGCATAAAGGTCGACATGAGGAAGGTCGACTGGTCATAAGGTCGACATTGGGTTTTTCACTGTTTTTTGAGCCGACATGTGCCGACAGGCGGTATTTCATGCCCTACCATCCACTAGGGCGTGGTGGGAGAATAAAATAGTGTGCCGAGCGCAGCGAGGCACCGTGCCCGAAGCATCGCGAGCGATGCGAGGGTCCGATTCTCATTGCCAACTGTGTCCATGTCGACTGTGTCGACATTCGGATAAAAAAACAGTGAAAAACCCATGTCGACCTTATGACCAGTCTACCTTCCTCATGTCGACCTTTATGCAAATTCGACCTTAAGTCATGTCGACCTTGGCCCATTTCGACCTTAAGTCAGGTCGACCTTCCTGCCAGTCGACCTAGTGGGGTCGACCTAATGACTGTAGACCTAAGTTCATTCTGACAGATGTACCGCTTCCGCTCACAGAATATAGGTATGCTGCATATCATTTTAATCATTGGAAGCACCTTGTGTGTGCTAGTCATAACAATGTAAATAAGACGAATTTTCAGCAAAAAAAGGCACCCAACGTTAGCAGAACTGGCCAGGAGCTGCATGGCCTATTGAGTCAAGATGTATGAGGAAACATCTGTATCCAATCAGAGGCAGAGGTCACAGTGTTAGCGGCTGTGCGAGTGCTGTCTGCGGGTGGGTTGGTTGTGCAATAGTTTTCAGCATATGTGTAAGGGGCATTATGTGTGTCATGTATAAACGCATTATTAATGTGCAACATATGTGTAACAGACATTATGTGTGTCATGTGTATAAAGGCATTAATAATGTGCAACATATGTGTAAAGGGCATTATGTGTGTCATTATGTGTATGAAGGGCATTAATAAAGGTTGACATAATGTGTAAGGGGCATTATGGTTATAAGGACATCAATAATTAATGTGTGTCATGTGTAAGGGGCATTACTGTGTGGTATTATCAGGGGTGCCGAGAGAAAGGGGTAGGGGGTACAAATTACCCAGGCAAAAGTCTGATGGAAGGGCCCAGTGGGGTCCCCCTCCCCTTAAGTGACAGCAGCAGCTGCAGCTTTTCTCCTCTGCCCAGCACACACTGCTTTGTGCTGGGTTGCAGTGTGGCCATGGAGGTGCTTAAAATACAATATTTTTTTAGGATTTTTTTCTAAGGGTATAATGTGAATAATGCATGAAACAGCTACCACCCTATCTCTTTAGTGCAAATTAACTGGCAAGTATGGACAGTTGCTCATGATGGGAGGCATGAATACTTTACGCGAATCAGCATGCACTAAAATGTAACCAAGGCAACCGGCCAAACAACAAAGTGAAGTACCGCACAAGCAATACAACTCAGGGCGGAAGTACAACAAAGACGCCGCAGAGTGAAATGGGCGGAAGTGACATCGCGCCCAGCTAGAGACGGAGCTGACACAAGAATAGAATTAAGACAGCCACCCAATGAGGGAGTAGTAACCGAGGCTGATCCCGCCCACATCCAGGGGATAAAAGGAGGCACGGGGAAGCCTGTCAGATACCGCAATCATCCTAAAAAAGCCAGTTATCTGGTGAAACTAGTTGACACATCGCCGCAATCTGGACCCGCCGATCACCCCTCTGGTTAAGAGGGCACCGACGGAAGTCTGCTGGCAGACACTTCCACGACACCACCCCTCCCCCTGGAAATCAGGTATCCAGCCCATAGCGGCTATCTCTCATAAGACTGAGACATTATCCATACCTTACTCATAGAAGTACTGGACTACCTTTTGAGGGCATCACCCCCAGTTTATTTTCCCTTTCCCATACCCACCTTTTGTATGTGTATACCGGTACTAGGGCCTACCATCTACCTAATGATTCATGCATTTAATTTAATTTTTAGCACTTATTTTATGTACCAGTGTTTATGAGTGTATTTATATTTAAACGATATTGCATGTTTTTTAACAATCGTTTACAGCCCACTGTTTCTTTAACAGAAAAGGACTTACATGTGTATTATTTTATAAATAAACATCATTGTTTTTTACATTGCCAATAGTAGTGATTGCCTTGTTATTTTAGAATAGTGATAACACTTAAAATCACCCCTGATAGGCATACCCATAGCGCAGAGTGACACCGCAAGTCGTAAACCCCCCCCCCCCCAAACCTGTTCAACTAGAGGTACTGGTAGTATACCTCCACACTCTTGCAGCTGGGTTACCTCATAACGAGTCCACAGCACAACTCTTCCCGACAACCCATCTTCTATACACCTGGCGACTCGGCCTGTATACTGACAGCGGCCCCGGCCGGGCGGACGTGACGTTGTAAGCCATGACACCGCCGGGTGGAAGTGCACGGGCCGTCCTTCTCAGGGTGCTGGGACTCTGCTGTGGCAGTGCCACAGCAGCAGACATGTCAGCGCTGCTGACAGTACCCCCCTTGAGGAGAGGTTTTGAAACCTCTACACTCAGTCTTATGAGGGAATTCCTGAAAGATCTTTTTTTTGAGGCTGTGAGCATGAACATCTCTGTCAGGAACCCACGATCTCTCTTCTGGCCCGAACCCCTTTAAGTGAACCAAAAACTGAAGGGAACCACAAACAAATTTAGAGTTCAGAATTTTCTCCACAAGGAACTCTTGTTGTCCCTGAACCTCCACGGAAGGAATTCCTCTGATGACCTTACAAGGGAACTTGTGGGGAAAAAAGACTGGCTTCAGAAGAGAAGCATGAAAGCTGCTTGCAATGTTGAGGGACTTGGGGAGCAACAGACGGACTGCCACTGGAATAACCCTCTTAATGATCTTGTACGGGCCTATGAACCTTGGCCCAAACCTTGCCGATGGTTGATGCAATTTGATATTCCGGGTCGATAACCAGACCCAATCACCAACCTTGAATGGACAAGGATGTCTAGACTTATCTGCAAACACCTTTTCTTTGAAGGCTGTCTGCTTCAGAGTGTCATGTAACTTCCTCCATGTGGCCTTAAAACGAAAGGCCCTAGATGGAGCATGGGAAGAAGCTTAAAAAAGGAATTAGCCTGGGGATGGTAACCGTAAACTGCAAAAAAGGGTGAAATCTTGGAGGCTGAATGAACTGCATTGTTGTATGCAAACTCTGCCAAGGGATGGCAATCCACCCAATCATTCTGTAATTTGGAGATGAAACATCGCAGATATTGCTTCAAGGACTGATTCAGCTGCTCAGTCTGTCCATTAGACTGAGGGTGGAAGCACAGAACAATCTCCAAAACTGTGCTACAAATTGTGGACCCGTCAGACACGATGTCTGTAGGTAACTCATGCAGCCTGAACATGTGCCGCAGGAACAAGGAAGCCAATTCTTTGGCCGATGATAACTGCTTAAGGGCCACAAAATGCGCCATTTTTGAAAATCTGTCGATGATCACCCATATGGTTTGACAGCAGGCTGAGACTGGCAAACCCACCACAAAGTTCATCGCAATGTGGGACCATGGTCTTGACGGGATGGACAAGGGCATAAACTCTCAATAAGGCCTGGGCCAAGGAACCTTATTCTTAGCACAGATGGGACAGGACAAGACAAATTCCTTGATGTCCCTGGACATTCCTGGCCACCACACAACTTGGGCCAGTAAGTGCAAGGTCTTATGAACCCCAAGATGATTTGCAGTCTTGTTGTCATGAAACTCCATGAGCACTATACACCTGAGAGTTTCAGGCACAAACAAACCACCATTAGGGGTCTGGGCTGGAGCCTGGCTCTGAGCCTGGTGAGCCCCTCCAGGGTCAAACTGAGACCAGCCAGTATACAAGAGGCAGGAAGGATGGGAGCAGTAGTCTCCTGGCCAGAATGCTGCAGAATAAAACACTGTGAAAGAGAATCCGCTCTAACATTCTTAGGACCAGGTGCCCTATTTTGGTTCATTCTTTCTGACAAAATCCTTCTTAGATGGACAAAACCATGTGCACTGCAGAGGGGGCAGATGTAACATGTGCAGAGAGAATTAGATTTGGGTGAGTAATTTTGTTTCTGTGCAGGGAAAATACTGACTGCTTTATTTTTACACTGCAATATAGATCTCACTTTGAAGTAAAACCCCACCCAAATCTAATTCTCTCTGCACATGTTACATCTGCCCCACCTGCAGTGAACATGGTTTTGCCCATCTAAGAAGGATTTTGTCAGAAAGAATGAACCAAAATAAGGCCCCAGGTCTGTATGTGATCACGAAATTGAACCGGGTAAAGAACAAGGCACGGCGGGCATGCCGGGCATTGAGCCATTTGGCAGCTTCAATATACATGTGTATGGTGGTGGTGGGCTGAGCAGGGACCGCTGTTTAGGATGGTCACAGGAAAACCTTACACTATCTCTATTGGCCTTCTCAGGCAAGTGACCGTAGACTGCGGTGTGCTAGGCTTCTCCTGTAGTCGCCGTGTTCGAAGGAGCGTGTTAAGCCCACTCTGACCTCGATGCAACCAGGTTTTAGGATGTTACAAGTCTACAGCGACCGTCAGAGACAGGACCAAGATGAAATACTAGTTAATAGGCGCTAACTGGACAAAACACCCTGGCTAATGGCACCAGGCCAAGGAAGGGGAGTGTGACCTAGTCACAAACACCGGACATACCAAGAAGGGGTGCCACCAAACAAATACACGCCAAAGTAAAAGGTGGACACACTTAAACAATCGGTACCCCAAGAGCAGGACTAAGATAATAACTATAACAAAGGATAAAGGGCAGCTTGCCCACAGAAAATAAAGAAGATAAGGAACCAGGCTCCACTGGAGCACTTATGTGACCAGACCGTACACACCGGCAGCACAGGATGGAATTGCACACCCCAGGAGTGACTTGGCAGGACTGGACAGCAATAACGCTGACCAGGACGGAACCAGATCAAGACTGGACCAGGACAGGAAAGTGACTGGACCAAGACAGGCCTGTGACTGGACCAGGACAGGACTGGACACATACTGCACCAGGACAGTAACTGCACAATGATTGGAATAAGACTAGCAGGACAAGACTCCAACAAGACCAGGACATGACAGGACCGGGACAGCAGAGCGCAGCAAACACTCTGCATGAAACAATATCACAGACGGGGCTGGACTGGGCCAGATCCCTTAAAAGGGTTCTTCTGACCAATCAGCCTCTGCCGTGCGGCCGGCCCCCTGTGATTAGGATCAATGTCAGGTGGCAGAGTTAGGAAACCACCAGGCGACGTGGCCTGTATACTGACAGCGTCCCCCAGCCGGACGGAAGTAATAAGCCCTGGCCAGAAAGACGTGACATTGTGAGCCCTGACACCGCCGGGCAGAAGTGCCCGGGCCGCCCTTCTCAGGGCGCCGGGACTCTGCTGCGGAGGTGCCACAGCAGCAGACATGTCACTTTGAATATTTAATTACCAGTGATCTCATGGCCCCTTTTAGAAATAGGCCCTTTTGTCTTTGAAATTAACAGAGGGACCTATGTTGGTTAAGCATTTCACAAATACATAAAGTACAGCAGGGTTTTAGCACAAATCTTTAAGGACCTCCACAGGTCATGTATTGAGGATTTCTTTAATCTTGAACAGGTGAGTTAGATTTTGGTTGGTCATCTATCACCTTGCAGTATATGAGGAATTTACCACATCCAATTTAAGGGGCAGATGTGTTAAGCCTTAACAAGAGATAAATGCAAGGGTGATAAAGAGAGAAAAACATCCAGCCAATCACCTGCTAACTACCATGTTACAGCCTGTGTTTGAAAAAAGTCAGTAAGGAGCTGATTGGCTAGATGTTTATCTCTCTTTATCATCCTTGCATTTATCTCTTGTTAAGGCTTAATACATCTGCCCCTAAATTGGCTGTCAAATCAAAGTGGCTGTATATGAAAGCTTGCCAGGTGTGGTATTCCTACTCTGATGAGCAACTGTTAATGTGCAGAACAACTGCTTTGAAGTAGTGTAGGATGAGGTTGCTCCTAAGTGCTTCCAAAGATAGGGTTAGTCCTGTGGTCTATTCAGTAAGCAAGTTGATTGTGGCATCTTTCAGAAACTGAGCCAACATTTTAAATCCTAGATAAGGACATTTTAATTATTCTATGAATGCAATTTGAATAAGGAAAGATGGCATTCCATATGCAATCTGAAACAAAATTCTGAAAAATGTTAAAGTGTTCTAAAATAAAAAATAAATAAAAATATAACACTAACTTTAAAGGAACTTGAATACTTAAACACAGGGACGACATTGTTGCCAGATAACTATCAACATCAAATCGACATTGGCAAGCTACTTCTTTATATCAACAATAACAGGAATAGAATTTTTGGTAGAGTTGTAATAATGTGCAGGAAAAATGCATTTTTATTTGGTGGTGGTATGTAATGCATGCGGGGGGGGGGGGGGGGCGGCTCACCTGCTGCTCTCTGCTGGCCGGGTGGAGGGGGAACGGGAGCTGGGAGCACGCTTGAAGGCCCTGGGAGGTGCTGTGCACCTGAACAGCCCTCCCGCGGCCATTTTGGATTTGGGCAAATCGCTGCAAATTCAGAGCTGGTTCCTGTACTCCAGGTATAGTACACTGCCCAGCGGGGCAGAGGCAGCAGAGAGATGTGCTTCATCTGTGAGGATGCGCCACTGTATGCCTGTTGTTTACTGGTGTCCTCAATACCTGCGTGACTGCTCTACCACTGCCAGGGGAGCTTGTCACCGTTTGTGCAACTGTTGGGAGGAAGCGCTGACTAGCGGGAGTGGCGACTAACCTACTGTGTCTGTGAATAAGTGGCTGAAATGCAGTCCTTGCCTACAGAAAAAGCCAGGCAGGTTATCAGAGTATCTTGATAAGGGAAAGGGGAATGGGAAATCTGCACCGGCTGGTGCTTTTGAGCAACTGTTTGAACCCCAAGCAAGACAGTATAAATCTGTGAGTCTTAAGTTGGTGCGGCCAGAGACAAGAGGTAATATCATAAAAAAGGACAGAAAAGATTGTCTCTTTTTTTGGCGCACAGAGGTCAGTTGAAAAAAAAAACTTTGTGTATATATTTATATATGTGTGTGTATTTATATTAAAATGTAATACTTTATTAGTTATTGTTAAAAAACTGTTAAACTTGTGAAATATTTGTGTATTGTATACAAATAAATAAACAATTATTTTTAATAAAAATGATGTCCTTGTGTCTTATTGATCGTGAGCTTTTGTGGGGGTTCGATTAATGTATTCACATAGTTTTGTGCTTTCAGGGAATTAAAGGAGTAGCTTCTGTATATTCGTTTATACAGAGAAAAAAATTGCCCAAATCTGTGCAGATTCTCACAGGTTGCTACAGTTTATATTCTTATTTATTCTTTTTCTTGAGTATGTAGCAGGAACTGTATTTTCAAAATCTATTTTATACAATGTCGCCACAGTTTGCTACTTTTGGTCTTCAAAGGAGTGACTCAAAACCGTGTTCTTATAATTTGGATACACTGTTTGTGTCTCTTCACAATTATACCCCTTTTACGCCGCCTCAAAGCCCCGGGTCTTTGGCGGGTCAGAGGCGGTGTAAATGTGTAACACCGTGTCCCTTTACACAGGACTTCCACCCAGGTCCTGACCTGGGTAGAACAAGGCTAGGACCAGGGTAGAGGGTGGTGTAAATGGGTACGCCGGGTCAGATGACCCGGCTCCAATTTACATCAATGGGGGACGTAAAACCTGCGGACCGCAGCATCCGCAGGTTGGACGGGGGGCACAGACAGCCTGCGCTGCTGTCTGCTATACTCTGCAGACAGCAGCGGCGGCAGCGGAGGAGGTGAATGGATGCCTGTGTGCGGTGGCTGGGGGGTGCACAGGGGCTGAGGGTAGCCCAGCAGCTTACCTTGGTGCTGGGCTGCCCCCAGCACGGTGATTGGTGTATCCGGCGGGGAACACCGTGGTCCCGGCGCTTGGAGATGATGCCATCTCCAAGCGCCGCCTCCGTCTACACTGCAGGTGGGCACCGCAGTGTAAATGGAGTAAATCCCGGATCCGACCCGGCTTGGATCCTTCTTCCAAATGCCGGGCCGGATCCGGGATTTTTGGTGTAAAAGGGGTATTATTAAGATCCATGAATATAATCAACACTCCCCCCTAAAGTATTGGGTGAATAGCCAATTTGTATTTGGGTATTACCTCTCTTGAGGTCAGATCATTTTTATTATATCTTCTCTTGAATAGCATATAGCTACGATATAATATGTTACCCGACAGGTAATAAGTGCTGTATTTATAGTATGATTTATTGGTATGCACCACAGTATATTTTATGATCTCCTTTATTTTGCTGTATATCCTGTGGCAGATATATATTTATTTTGGAGAATCAGGATATATAAGAATACTGTTTTATTGTGGTATCATATTTCAGATGGCATAAAGACAGCTTGACTGTCTATTTACACTTGAACTACATAAGAAGGCTATAATACAAGGGATAATAGGTCAGATTTTACAATATATAGACAAAAAGCACTAATGCAGTTGATTTATTTATTGGTTAAATCATATGGAAAGGCTGTCATACGGAAGCTGATGGGTCAGAGCTGGCAATATATGAGAAAATAGACAGTGGTGTCTGTGGTGTGGTTTATATTATTATCAGCTTCAGCTTTGATTAATGCCACACTTGTATGCACCCAGTGTTGTCTATATTTCTTTATATATATTGCATATCAAATTATTGCATTCATCTATTTTAAACAGGTTTATTGCGAAAAAAAGGTGTTTCAACAGAGGTGATGGTAATCATAAATTAAAAGAGAAGTCCAGAAACAGAGCATTGTGTACCTCCTGAAGAGGGTCATGTTGGGAGGTATGCGACTCCGTAACGCCGACACGCGTTTCACGGAAACAGTTTTTTCAAGGCAAATCTTTTTTAACAATAACTAATAAAGTACCGGTATTAAATTTTTATATAAATACACCCATATATAAATATATATGAAAATGGGGGTATTGGAGCGCTCTATGATAGGACTTTTGGTAAGAAAAAAGTGGAAATAAAAACAAAAATAAAAGTAAAAATAAAAATAAATAAAAAATAAAATAAGAAAAGTAAATAAATATGAAGGTAAAGAAAATAAAATTCAGTATGAATATCGAGTGGACACCTGTGGAGAAATAAATGGGTTAAGAATTGGGTATCCCAATGTTTACACTCTTTAGTGGAAATGTGTGGATTTGCCCGTGAACCTAGCTCACCCTATCTAATCAGCCGGCGGTGCAGCACGGAGGGTGCGATGTATTGCCGCGGCTGAGTGTACCTTCTCCCGTAAGGCAGGTGGGCTCCAAATCTGCTCCAACGCGTTTCATGCCGCAAGGGCACTTTGTCAAGGATCCCTTGACAAAGTGCCCTTGCGGCATGAAACGCGTTGGAGCAGATTTGGAGCCCACCTGCCTCACCCCTTCTGAAGCACCTAGCAGCCAGCAAGAAGAACATCGGAAGCCGTGCCGGGACGCCGGCGAAGAACGGGACCCGACAGCTGCATCCCCGCTGCCATACGGGAGAAGGTACACTCAGCCGCGGCAATACATCACAGCCTCCGTGCTGCACCGCCGGCTGATTAGATAGGGTGAGCTAGGTTCACGGGCAAATCCACACATTTCCACTAAAGAGTGTAAACATTGGGATACCCAATTCTTAACCCATTTATTTCTCCACAGGTGTCCACTCGATATTCATACTGAATTTTATTTTCTTTACCTTCATATTTATTTACTTTTCTTATTTTATTTTTTATTTATTTTTATTTTTACTTTTATTTTTGTTTTTATTTCCACTTTTTTCTTACCAAAAGTCCTATCATAGAGCGCTCCAATACCCCCATTTTCTTATACTAGTACCAAAACGGAGCTGCCACAAACAAACTGAGCGCGGTCCATACCATATCTATAAATATATATACAGGTTGAGTATCCCGTATCCAAAATGCTCGGGACCAGGAGAATTTTGGATAACGGATTATTCCGTATTTCGGAATATTTTAATATTTCAATGATGTATTTTGAAGTATCTTGCATTTATGCTGTATAAACACATAATATACACACAAATATATTTTATTACCACATAAAATACACACAAACATATTTTAATTGTTCAAAAAACAAGGTTTCAAAACGTGAAACAAAATGTTTGTACTATCTCAGCACCGAATTTGAATGCCAAGCAATCATTGTCTTGCACATATATAGTGCCAGTTACATATCATGTCCCCAGTGATGCTGTTACATATGTTCCCAGTGAGTTTTTAGCAAAAAAAAAAATTTTTTTCACTTTCTGGAATGTCCGTATTTCGGAATAATTCGGATAACGGATATTCGGATACGGGATACTCGACCTGTATATATATACATACACAATTTTTTTTTTTCAACTAACCTCTGTGCGCCAACAAAAGACACAATCTTTTCTGTCCTTTTTTAGGTTATCAGAGTATCCAGCTATGTGTCCTGCTGTGAATTGTCCCAATAGATTATGCATTACACTACACACAGGGCGGCTTTCTCAAATTAGGGATGGCTCACATTCTGCCTTGTCTGGATTTTATATACACCTGGATTGATTCACAGGTTTCATTCATTATAAGTTCCTACTGGTGATCTCTCACTAACTAGCAGCTCCTTAGTTTAGCTAGTATCTTTGTAGATGACACAAATAAAGTAAACAAGTAAAACACATGCAGTAGGGTAGATTTTAGTGTAGTGCTCTGCCCCTTAGTGCAAGGTGTAGTAATGCAAAAAGATAGACAGGTGGTGGTGTATAAAAATGCTTTACTATAACAGTGCAATAATACAAAAGGCTTTAAAAGTTACAATGATAGGTACAGTGATAGGTTCAATTGGGCATTATACATACATACATACATACATACATGGAGACATTAGACATAAATGGGGAAATGGGGGGGGGAATTATTGGGGAACGTTCCATATTTTGGGGATCCCAGCCTTGTATGGCCAGGGTGTGGCGTCTGGATTTGGGGATGATAAATTGCCGGTGGGCACAGGCGCGGCGTCCCGCTTGCCTGTGTTAAGGAGCTGCCCTGTGATGGAGAGTCAGGGTTCGGGTTGTGGATGTGTGCTATGCGGTGGGTGGCGCGTCTTAGCCGGCGATGTTCAGGTGCTTTGCGGAGGTGCGCGGTTAGTATCGTGCCTGTGCGGGCGTCCGGGGTTGGGGTTCGTGGAACACAGAACAGAAAATATCCCCATCAGCCCACTAAGAATACTGGTGTAAGAGAGCATCCGGGGAAGCAGCACCAGCTTGCGGGACACGGAGAACACACACGGAGACGAGATTGCCTGACAGCCGCGACAAGGAGAAAGCAACACCCATGCAGCAAAGAAGGAAGCAAGCCAGGGACGGGATGAGATGAGTAACCAGGGTCCATTGGCAATGACTCGCGATGGGGGGACGCACACCAGCCAACTCCCACTAGCGACCTCTGCCAGATGCTCCATGCTCCCGACCGCGGCAAGTGACTGAAAGGGCAGACGGCACACAGCCAAACACCTGCTCAGTCAAGCCAGACGGAGAAGGCAGCACACGGAGCGCCCAGAGCCCAGGTGAGCACGAACCCCAACCCCGGATGTCCGCACAGGCACGATACCAACCGTGCACCTCCGCAAAGCACCTGAACACCACCAGCTAAGACCCTCCACCCTCCGCATAGCACACAGCCGCAACTCAGACCCTGACTCTCCATCACAGGGCAGCTCCTTAACACAGGCTGTGCCCACCAGCAACTTATCCCCAAATCCAGACCCCACACCCGGGCCATACCAGGCTGGGATCCCCAAAATCCAGAACATTCCCCAATAATCCCACACCCCCCCATTTCCCCATTACTGTCTAATGTCTCCATGTATGTATGTATGTATGTATGTATGTATGTATGTATGTATGTATGTATGTATGTATAATACTCAATTGAACCTATCACTGTAACTTTTAAAGCCTTTTGTATTATTGCACTGTTATAGTAAAGTATTTTTCTACACCACCACCTGTCTATCTTTTTGCATTACCACACCTTGCACTAAGGGGCGGAGCGCTACACTAAAATCTACCCTACTGCATAACCCAAAACCGTATCGGTCATCCGGCAAGTGCAGCTGCTAGCCCCAAAAGACAGGGGACAGTACGCAGGAACCCAAAAACAAGTATCTAAGTAAAACACATGATTGTTATTACTGTTCATCAGGTGTATACCAATAGCAGATATATAGAAAGATATATTGGGGGAAATGTAATAGGCTGCGATTTTTGGACATGTTCAAAAATCACCCAATATCGCACCTTTAAAAATTTGAATTTTAAATGTGTACATTTTCAGTCATGAAAATGTGCACATTTTCAGACATGCAATTTTGTGTAAAAAAAAAAAAATACGGCATGGGGTCCCCCCTCCTGAGCATAACCAGAGCCGGACCTGGTTCCAAAAATATGGGCGACAAAAAGCGTAGGGGTCCCCCATATTTCTGAAACCAGCCCCGGGCTCCAACAGCCCGCGGTGTCATACCACAGCCGGGGGAAACTTTTTATATAAGGTCCCCCGGCCGACAAATGAGTACCGTGGCTGGTCAGCCTTGGACGGGGTACCCGGAGAAGTGGGGACCCCCCCAATAAATCCCCCCCCAGGCATCACACGTCCAGGGCTGAAGCCCGGGGCTGTCACCGGCGTCCATGGCCAGTGGACGCCAGCCTGATAGGGTTAAATCTGACATACCTAACATTGCTTTATACAGGAGAACTACAAGTGCCAGCAGACCTCCCCCGCAGGCTGAGACTTGATGAATCACAAGTCCCAGCATTAATGAGCCCACTGGGACTTGTAGTCCACCTGTAAGAAGAATGTTAAAAGAAAAGACACACACACAGAAAAGTATAACTTTATTACACACACACCTCACTTTTACACCAACATACTTACCAATTCAGGGTCCAGCGCTGGTCTGTCTGCTCCACAGCCGGCTCACCCTGCACTGACAGCGGGGTGAACGGGCTTTCTCCGTCGCAGCTAACAGACCAGGGTAAGTATATTGGTGTAAAAGTGAGGTGTGTGTATGTGTGTGAAATAAAGTTATACTTTTCTGTGTATGTCTCTTCTTTCAACATTCTTTTTACAGGTGGACTACAAGTCCCAGCGGGCCCATTAATGCCCCGCATGCTGGGACGTGGTTCTCCAAGTCCCAGCCTGCGGGAGAGATCTGATGGCACTTGTAGTTCTCCTGTATAAAGCAATGTTAGGTATGTCAGATTTAACCCTATCAGGCCGGCGTCCACTGGCCAAGGGACGGGTGAAGCCTGGGGGGGGGACCCCTTTATTGGGGGGGTCCCCACTCCTCCAGTTACCAGCCACGGTGCTCATGTTTCGGCCGGGGGACCTTATATAAAAAGTGTCCCCTGGCTGTGGCATGACACCACGGGCTGTTGGAGACCGGTGCTGGTTTCAAAATACGGGGGACCCCAAGATTTTTTGTCCCCAGTATTCTTGGAACCAGGACCAGTCCAAAAGTCCGGGGCTGGTTTCAGAAATATGGTGGACCCCTACGCTTTTTGTCCCCCGTATTCAATGAGCCCGGGGCTGGTTATGCTCAGGAGGGGGGACCCCACACCATTTAAAAAAAAAAAAAAAAACTTTTATACGTTTTTTTTACACCAGACCATGCACAGATCTCAATGCCTGGTTCTGTCAAATTCGCCTGTCAGAACATGGTCTATTCTTTTGGCGATTTTTGGTAATGTTTACCAAAAATTGCACCCTATTACATTTGCGAGTTGTATACTTTATAATGGGAAAACATCTGGATGCGAGTTGAAGCGAGACTAAAAATCGCCACTTCAAAATGTGCAATTTTGTGGCAAAAATACGCTTTTTTACCGCGAATTGCACCTTATTACATGGGCAATTTTTGGAAATATATTATATTATGTCTCTGCTATTCGGCTACTTATATTATATTGCCTGTATTCACAATGAAAAATTAATTCACTATTTCTGCCATTGCAAACGAAGCGTCTCCTTAATAATTTTATATATTTTATATATAACACTGTATGTGATCTTAAAAACTTTCAAACATTTTTAAACAGGATGCGACATCTGCCATATTCTCATATATATATATATATATAAAGAATGCAAAGGAAACTGCTTGATACAGGAATATCCTAAAATAAGCAAGAGAAAGGTTTTAAAGTGAAAGAAAAAGACAAGAAAAACATAGACTATTTCTATCTATTGTGTTTATTTCCTACCGGTAATAGCCCCACTCATTTCAGTAAATTAATTGAATAGCTATCCCCTACAACTTTTCGGAATGAGTAGCACCAACACTGAGGTAGACTGGGACCAGGGGCGCAACTATAGCACCGCAGCCCCCGCGGACCAGGGACCAGGAACACGCTGACTGGGAGACTCCCAGGATGCTATAACCGGCACCCTGTAGCAGTGAAACCTGGCTTTTATTTTGAACAGGGAGTGGGAGCTGTGCTGCCGCTGCCGCTGCCGCCACCAGACGCCAGGCGGAAGTTCGGGGTGTTGCATAGCAATGCCCTGACGCCTGCCGTCCATCACAGGCAGGAAGCCCGGCAACGCCCCCGGGATCTCCCTGCCGCCGGAGCTAGACCCTGATGGCTGCTGCCGGAGTCAGGTAAGCGGCCACAGCGTGTAACACACACTCTGTACCAGTGAAATCAAATCACTATATATGGTTATCAACCACGAAGCAGGCTGTGAGGCAACGCAACATTATCTCACAGAACAATCCAACATCTCAAACAGACAAATAAATTTAATTTTGGACAATGTTGAAGACATAATTATTTCTGGTATAGTGGCATATTCTTCAATCAAGAACAGGGGGCCGCCATGGGAACTTCCTTTGTCTTTGGTAGGATATCGAAATTTGGGAAAATAATCATTATCTCAAGAAAATAAACTGATGGAAAAGGTGCATAGATGACCTGTTTTTTGTGTGGGAACTGATCGAATTTAAACAATATATGAATGACAATTCATTAAACCTTGAATTCCCAACAACACACAGCAATGACATGGTTGTCTTTCTAGACCTGTAGATCTATATTAAAAAGAACAGGATCCAGACTAGAACACACATAAAAACCATAAATGGCAACAACATGCTGGCCTATAACAATAATCATCACCATCAGTGGAGAAACAACATACCAGGTGGACAATTCCACCGGCTAAGAAGAAATTGTATCAAAGACAACACCTTTGAATCACAAAGCAAAGATTTGGAAAATACATGTTTACAAAAGGGCTACAAAGAGAACTTAATTAAAGAACAGATCAGATTACTGAAGAGAAATTAACTTATTAATTACAAACCCAAAATTCAAAAAGAAATGCCTGTCACATTTATCACGAAATATAGCAGTAATTATAAAAATATTGAAAGCATACTAAATCAACACTGGCACATCCTAATGCTTGATGAACAACTACAACAAACCCTGATTTCAAAACCAAAAATCATTTATCCAAAGGCAAGACCCTAACAGACCCTAACAAATAGTTACCTCCCTAAACAAGAAACAATGAAAAAAACAACAAAAGGATTCTTTCACTGTACGAAATGTATGGGTTGCAAAAATCAACAAACCAATAACTCATCAAAACAAAACAAAAAAGTTTTCAGGTAAAAGACCATCTTTCATGTGACACGGAAGGGGTAATATACCTTTTAGAATGCCCATGTGGCCTTCATTATGTTAGCCAAATAAAAAGAAAATTAAAAATCAGGATTGCAGAACATCTGTATAGTATAAAAAAAATGACTAAAAACGCATAGTTTTTCTGCTCACTTTCTAGAAATACATAATAAAAACCCTAAAGGTCTTAAATTTATGGGAATACAAAATGTAACACCTTATTGGAGACAAGAAGACCTGGTATCCACTCTAAAAAGAACAGAAACCAAATGGATATTTATTCACGATACCCTAGAACTAAAGGGTTTAAATATCGATATCGAATTAAAAGTATTGCTATAAATAAAACAAATCCTTTATGATCTCCCATTTGCTTCCATCCCCACCTTCTTCTTCGTTGAAAATTTCCATTTATGTATCTTCAATTTATCATTTATTATTTTTTATTTTTATTTATTCTGATTTTTATTTGTATTTTTATTTATATTTACTTTATTTGTATATATTTTTTTATTGTTAATTTTATTATATTTTTTTATATTTTTTCACATTTTAATTATTTATTTATTTTTTTGGTGCAAAACTTAAGGAAAAATCCTTGTTTTATAAGTAACCCATATTATCTTTGCATAGGGACCCCAGAAGGAAAGCTGCCTCCTGCACCCATCCGGCAGCACAGCACACCCAAAGAATCCAGTGACATCGGAAGACTCCCACTGCACGCTGAAGCTGGAGATCTACAGACTTCGCCTGACCCTGCCGTCTGGAGTACCCATTCAATGGATTCCAGGTAGTTGCATATAGGGAAAGCTAGGTGCCCTCTCAACCTCTCTTCAGAGGGTTGTAAACATTTTTTGCACTTAAGTTTTTATTTTTTATTATTTTTTATTTTATTTATATATTTTTTATCTTATCTATTCTTTTTATTGTCCTTCTTGCTCTAACCCCTACTATCTTTATACCTTTCCCACCCACCTCATCTTATAGAAACAAGTGCTTGGTGTTTTTTGCTTATAGCAATCTTCCAATTACATTTCCATTTACTGGTCAGCTTCAACATTCAGCGCAATTTCATGTTTTGGGATATCCTCCCATAATTTCCTACAATGGGAATGAGGCAAATAAGGGGGAGCCAACTCAAGGTCAGAAGGGATGAAATAAAGGGAAAAGGGGGAGGGCAGTGAACATGAATCATTTCTCAAGATGTAAAGTACTTAAATGAATTCAAGATCTATGTTTTCCTTCAGATCTTTGGGTTTCACTGAGTGGAGTTTCAAAATCCAAGCAGCTTCCTGCCTACATAGGCTCGTAAAGCGGTCCCCACCACGACTAGTAAGTTGCACGTTATAGACCAATCACTAGCATCCCTTTAGAATCACTATTGTGGACTTCTAGTAAAGGTTTGGGGACACTGGTTTGTGCAGCTGTTCAAAATATTTCTCCTATGATCAATTATAATGCAGTGTGATTGCATCTGAAAAATCCCACTACTTTAGGGCCTACCAGCATTCTTTGTTCTAAATTGCTGGTTGATTTTAGGGAACCTTTAAAAAAACTAGGTGCTAAATTGTTTTTTTTTTATGGTGCGCGCTTTACTAAATAAAATTGAAAGTGTAGAGTCTAATTGACCCCTTAAAACAGGGTCAGTACTTAAAAGGGGATACTTTTTCTTAATGATCTTAGTAATTATCCTTGCTGTCACATTTTGTCTTGATATGATAACTTAGTATTCCCTTTTGTGTTTAGCTTTTTGGATACCATCTGAAGGTTATTAGTACAGTACTTTTCGTGAGGATTTCTCTCCTATCTAGCCTACTAGAATAGTCGCAGGCTTCCTTTAGCACATCTTGTGGGTAGCCAAGGTTCTTGAAATCATTAATAAACAAAACGGTTTGTACCTCCTATTTCTTATTTGAGGTACAGTTCCTTTTAATCCTATATAGTTGGCTTTTCGGTACATTTTTAAGCCATCTTTTTTATGATTCCTGGAAAAGGGAATAAAGCTACAAACATCAACTGCCTTCTTGAAGCTAGCTACTGTAACAGTCCCCTCAACCACCTCCACCTCAATGTCCAAAAAATGAATTAGTGAAGGATGGTGGGTGCTAGTGAAGGAAAACCCATACATGTTGGCATTTAAATAAGATACAAAATTAGTAATAACTGAGGGTGGGTTTGTTTTGTTTGTAAGATACAAAACAAAAGAAAGCAAACGCTTTTTGGGCGCACTCTTTAGAAAAATTGTAGAATTAATTTGTTTAAAACATAACTTTTATTATGGACTTGTTAAAATAAGACGGCATGGCGCATAAATACAATAGACATCGTTCTGCATGTGCAATTAGTTTGGTTTTTGTTGTGTGGTACTTTTGGATAATAAATATTGTATCATATATCACTAATTTGAAAAAGATGACCACACATATAATTTATCATTCATTGCATATAGTCATCAAAGGTATAGTGACCTGAGTGACCAAAGGTGGCAAAAATGAGTTATTGGTCCCCAACTGTAAAAAACAGATGGGGTTTCCGTGACCCCACGTTACTAGATAAATCTTATTCAATAATTGCTGCCTAAGTTGGCAAATAAACTGAAACAATTGCTGCCTAGGTTGGCAAGAAATTATGAAATTATGAAGTAAAGCAGTAGGCGGCTCCTGTGCTGTCAGTCAGTTGACTTGGATACCTAGAACAAAATACCACACCTGGACTTCTCCAGGGGTCACCCAACTGGATACTGCCGTGTCGTGACCCAACTCGCAACGAGTGTACCACCATACCTCACTGGAGTGCCCAAACCCATTTCGAACTTGGAAGCCAAGCAGTGAAGGGCCAGGGCAGTATCCAGTTGGGTGACCCCTGGAGAAGTCCAGGTGTGGTATTTTGTTCTAGGTATCCAAGTCAACTGACTGACAGCACAGGAGCCGCCTACTGCTTTACTTCATAATTTCATAATTTCTTGCCAACCTAGGCAGCAATTGTTTCAGTTTATTTGCCAACTTAGGCAGCAATTATTGAATAAGATTTATCTAGTAACGTGGGGTCACGGAAACCCCATCTGTTTTTTACAGTTGGGGACCAATAACTCATTTTTGCCACCTTTGGTCACTCAGGTCACTATACCTTTGATGACTATATGCAATGAATGATAAATTATATGTGTGGTCATCTTTTTCAAATTAGTGATATATGATACAATATTTATTATCCAAAAGTACCACACAACAAAAACCAAACTAATTGCACATGCAGAACGATGTCTATTGTATTTATGCGCCATGCCGTCTTATTTTAACAAGTCCATAATAAAAGTTATGTTTTAAACAAATTAATTCTACAATTTTTCTAAAGAGTGCGCCCAAAAAGCGTTTGCTTTCTTTTGTTTTGTATCTTACAAACAAAACAAACCCACCCTCAGTTATTGCTACTGAACGCTGGGCGCACCACCAACCAAATAACCACCAGTATTTATGACCATGTGGTTTCCATGTTGGTTACAACAAATTTGATTAATTAATCATAATTAATTCAGCTGTGCGGGCCCTTCCCCACCCTTTCCTTACAAAATTAGTAATGTAAGAAGTGTCCCCGTGCCAAACAAAAAACAGGTCGTCGATATAGCGACCATAGAGGACCAGGTTTGATGCGTCAGATGTTGGCGTATAGATGTTGGCAAAGCTAGGTACGAACCTCGTCCCCATCGCTGTACCGAGGACCTGCAAGTAGTGACAGTGATCAAATAAGAAGTGATTGTGTGACAAAATAAAATCAATAGAGACCAGTATAAATTCACACCTCTCCTTCGAGATCCCAGCATCTTTCATTAGGCAGTTATCAACTGCCTTTCTCCCTTTTTGGTGGGGTATGTTGGTATAAAGTTCCGGGACATCACAGGTCACAAACATATAGTTGGTATCCCACTTTAGTCCCTCTATTAGTTGAATAAATTGAGTGGTATCACGTATATGCGATCTCAAGGAAGAGGCATGTGGCTGGAGATAACTATCTATTTGTCTATTTATCTAAATTGGGATAAATTAGAAATTAAGCCCCCAATTTCTGAAATAATGGGTCACCCAGGTGGATTGTGTAGTGTTTTGTGGATTTTGAGTAAATTATAAAAAATGGGGATGAACGGGTGGAGGGGGTAGAGGAAATCAAATTCGTCACGAGTGATAGTACTTTTGTCTAGCACTGTGGACAAAAGGGTGATTGAGTTGACCTTGATACCTAGAGGTGGGGTCACAGTGAAGGGTTTTGTAGAAATTTTCTTGTGCTAGTTGGTGTTAAGCTTCCTTGACATAGTCTTCCATATACTGCACAACAACACCACCACCCTTGTCTGCGGGTTTTATAGTTAGGGAGACATCACTAGAGAGTTCCTTAAGAGATTGTCTTTCTCCTGGTCCCAAATTGTACAAACAATGGTGTATTTTGGTCTCACACAACAGGCGAAACTCTTCCAGAGTGGTGTGGTAGAAAGTATCTATAGCACTTGACTTATGCTGGACAGGGAAGAATTGGGATTTATTTTTAAAGATTTTTGTTATTTACATTAAAAATCTCAACCACTTTATTGTGTTCAATCTTGGTAGGGTCCATATTCTCCAGAAGGAGGTCATTCAGCATTCAAAGTCCTACTTTGTCTGTTTGCTCTAAAGTAATACTCATAGCTGGTACATGAGTTTGAATTTTTGACTGCAAAAAATCTTGTTTTGCAGAGACCTCTTATAAATCTGTTTAACTCAATAAACAGTTCAAAAAAATTAGGTACAGATGTGGGTGCGAATTTCATTCCCCTAGAGAGTATGGGTACCTCAGTTTCAGATACAATGTTAGAGGATAAATTAAATACTCCTACTGCATCTAATTCAATCTTTGATTTTTGTCTGTGCTTCTCTTTCTCCATGTTTACCTCTTGATCTAGATCCCTTGCTCTTTTTGGAGTTCTGGTGAGTTTTTCTAACTTATTTAAGTGTTGTAATCAAGTGTTTAGTGGTTCTGGGGGTCTCCCTTCTCCTCTCCTCCTGTCTAAAAAGTTGGTGTTAAGGAAATTCTGTTGGTTGGGTTCTTCCTGACTGAACCATCTAGTACCTTGTACTGGTCTGTTGTTTCTATGGGTCACTTGTCTCCAACTAGTTTGGGGGTCTGTAGTGGGACCTCTGTAACAGTCTCTATGGATCTCCCTGCTAGGATATCTGTTCCTATACCTATTCCTTGAATTGGGTTATGGGCGGGGCTTATCTCTTGGCCTCTCTGCCCACTCCCTGTCCTGTTGATATCTGCCATTCTCTCCTCTATTTCTCTTTTTTTGTAGTCTCTAACTTGATCCAAGCTGTAAATCCCTTTTAAATTCCTTTACTTTTCTTTCCACTACCTCTTTTTCATATTGTTCAAGTCGGGTATTAACAATGAACTCTCTTTCTTTATAATATGGTTCGTCCTTAAATTTAAAGAGTGCCTCTTGTGTGGTTTTAATTTCTTTATCCATCTCTCTTCACTTATTTTCCCTGTAATCTATCAGTAATTGCATCAGTGCAAATGAACATTTGTCTAAACATTTTTCCCATTGATCCAATAGAGAGGGATCATCATAAAATGATAGAGCCTTAAAGATCCTCAGGCCCGTGGGATTTTCACATTTTCAACATATTTAGTTTAAGTGGTTTTGTCCCACGAATATCTGCATTCAGATTTAAGCAGTTCCTCTAAACGCCCTGAATGCTCTAAATGTGGGAAGTTGGGGCTAATGTTTTTATCACACTCATAGTTACATAAGATCCTGGGTGAGATTTAATAGGATGAGAGATTCAGAAAGTGAGAGATTTGGTGAGAAATCTCCAGTTTTTTTAAAGTGGCAATCATTTACACTGCTAAACCAGTTTGATTTTGAAGTGTAAATGATTGCCGCTTTAAAAAAAACTGGAGATTTCTCACCAAATCTCTAATTTTCGGAATCTCTCATCCCATTAAATCTCACCCCCTGTCTCCTTTGCATTCTATCTGCATAACAAGTAAGGTTCATTGTTTGTTCACACTCAGTTTTTCTCAGCTGCCAACATGTGGCAAAAGGTAAAAACAGTTAAAAAGTATTTTTTTTAAATTGATTATGCTGATTTAATGCTTATTGTTTATTAAATATTTTTAGTTTTTAATATTCATTGATTCATTCATTGGCACCCAGTGCTCCAAGCGCCCCGCTTCTATTTCTATTGCTGCAGGAGTATACTAGCCATAGTCAACCTCTACAATGCTAATACCGGAAGCAAAAGTCCGAAAAAGTCCGAAAGTCCGAAAAAGAGCGGTGGTCAGTTTAGAACGCAACCGGAATTGCCGTGTGGAATGCACGGAATTTCCAGGGGAAGGACAAATGAAAATTTGCATCTTGCCTCCCTTTCTCTTATTAGGAGGGGTATAAATACCAGGAACATTTGCTCAGTGTCCATCCAAACCTGAAGGATACATACCCCAAAATGCATTGCTTGGAAAGACACTTGATCGATGGATGGATGCACCAGAACTGACCTGATATGGACCCTAGGACCAACTACGTCAACTGCGGTGGTGCCGAGCAATGAAGTTCGGACCGCATTGCTTTTGTTAGCATAAATCCACTGCAGCCTTTAATTGGGGTGAGACACCTGCTTTTGTTTGGGGATCGGTATATTGTATGTTTTTAAGGATATTTTTGTTTTTATGCTAATTTTTCAATAAAAACTGTATGTCAACCCTTCTAACATATGGGTGTGTATGAACATCTTTTATGGTCTTTGCGCCAAAACCAGTGTATTTTTTCCACTTAAAGCTTGTTTTGAAGAGTAGGTGTATTTTTATATGCACTGTGGGCTGCATTCACCATCATTTATTGCGCAATTTCATAGAACAAACCCTTGAGAATAGAATGCAATTTCCTTTTATTTCGAAGTTGAGATTTATGGGCAGTATGGATGGTGTAATGGTTAGCAATACTGCCTCACAGCACTGAGGTCATGTGTTCGATTCCCACCATGGCTGTGCAGTTTGTATGTTCTCCCTGTACTTGCGTGGGTTTCTTCCAGGTACTCCAGTTTCCTCCTACAATCCATAAATGTACTGGTAGGCTAATTGGCTCCCAATAAATGAACCCTAGAATGTCTGTGTGTGTGTGTGTGTGTCCACGTGGTAGGGAATATAGATTGTAAGCTTCACTGGGGCAAGGATTAATGTGAATGTTCAAAAATTCTCTGTAAAGCAATGCAGAATGTGTGTGTGCTATATAAGAAACTGTTAATAAATAAATGTATGCTTTGACATGTGTACTGATTTGAAAATTGCCTCAAAAAAGCAAATTAATATTTTGTTTCACCAAAATTGGCCTTTAATACCTTACTGCTTTAGATTGACCGGCTACTATCAACCTTCATGTGTTGTCTGGCACTATTCCCTTCTTATATCTTCTGACGATCCGAATATTTAGCCAGACCTTATATAAATAGATTAAAGATCTTTTTCTAAGCTCTAAAAGCCTATCTGTAGAATCAACTCTCTGGCAGTACTACTGACATTAGGATAAATAGTGGGACAGACCTTTCACACTCCAGTGCTTCTGTTTAATGAGAAGTTATTGGCTGCATTCCTCATCAACCCTGTGTTGTAGGATACAGATCTTTGTTATGACGGTGTAGCCATCTGGACTGTGTCAGGTCATACACTATGCAGAGTGATTTATCAAACCTTTCAGGTGCTTTAGACAAAACATCCCATTCATTTTCATTCCTTCTCCTCCTATTACCTAAAGATCATATTTATTTGATAGAAACTCAATGAAGTGTTCTGATTTTCGACATTCACAAAGTAAATATTTACTGCCAAGTGCTGTTACCCCACCTCAGAAGAGTCTGTCAGTATTTACTCAATAGGGTAAATGTAATAGCGTGCAAACTGTAGACATTAGCAGTTTAATAAGTACTTGTTTCCTAGCACGGCGCCACCGACTTTTATGTTATGGCATCGGGTCTATCATGCGATACGATGCGATGCGATCACACCCGATTTTTAATTGTACAGCCACCCTGATGGGTGATTACTATGTTAAATGCACCCCCAGACCCGATTTTTCATTGTACAGCCACCCTGATGGGTGATAATGCACCCCCATTGTTAACGCCACCCCCACTATCAACGTCAACCCGAAGCGTGGCGAGCGCAGCGAGCCCGCGAGGGGCGGCGGTACGCGTCCTCCGACCTTTTCATACCCCCACTATTCACGTCGGCGTGGAGTTGATTTTATATAGTGTGGCAAGCGCAGCAAGCCACCGAGCCCGGAGCGTGGCGAGCGCAGCATGCCTCGAGAGGGGACGCAGATTACTTGGCGCTCGCCACACTATCTAAAATCTACTCCACGCCGATGTGGATAGTGGGGGTATGAAAAGGTCGGAGGACGCGTACCGCCGCCCCTCACGGGCTCGCTGTGCTCGCCACCCTTCAGGTTGGCGTTGATAGTGGGGGTGCATTTAACATAGTAATCACACATCAGGGAGGCTGTACAATTAAAAATCGGGTATGGGGCTACATTTAACATAGTAATCAGCCATCAGGGTGGCTTTACAATGTAAAATCGGGTCTAATCGCGCCGCATAGCATGCCATTGAAATGGCATGCGATGCAATGCGATGTTAAAATTGTAGAGGAAGCTCTTAAAACCCTAATATCGGGTCAAATCGGGTCTCATCGCATACCTTAACTAATGGTATGCGATGGGACCCGACGGGCGCCGTGCTAGGAAACAATTAAAAATCGGGTATAGGGCTACATTTACATAGTAATCAGCCATCAGGGTGGCTTTACAATGTAAAATCGGGTCTAATCGCGTCGCATCGCATGCCATTGTAATGGCATGCGATGCAATGCAATGTTAAAATTGTAGAGGAAGCTCTTAAAACCCTTATATCGGGTCAGATCGGGTCCCATCGCATACCTTAACTAATGGTATGCGATGGGACCCGACGGGCGCTGTGCTAGGAAACAAGTACCGTTTAATCTGATATATTATTTATTATACATATATTTTATTACTAGATAGCGGTAGTATATGTTGCCACAAACACACCATTCACTAGCCTTACCATTTCATAATTAACCACTTGAGTGGTATGCCCGGAAATTTCTCGGGCTCAGCTGCGCTGCCGCAGCGGGCTGTCCTGGAGAATTTCCGGGCATACCACTAAAATAAAGGTGTGCGCCAGTGGTGTTCAGGTGTGCACCACTGGTGCATCACCTGTCTTGGCACCCCCCCCAGTGGCCGCTCTGATGTCCCCTCCGCCCCATCCCCCTCATCTCCATCCCCCTCACCTCTCATCTCCGGCGATTGTACGCCGGAGCTCCCTTGCCCCCGCCGCCATTAGTTCTATTGATTGACAGGTGGCAGGCTCGGGGATGTTCGAGGCGGCTCGGAGGGCCTCGGGAGAGTTCAGGTACCCGAATCCTTCTGAGCTGCCACAAAAGATCCCCAAGCCTGCCACCTGTGTGATCACTGACAGGCGGCAGGGGGCAGCGCGGCAGCTCCAGAGCTCTGGCGTACTAACGCCGGAGCAAAGGTGATGGGAGGGGGTGGCGGCTGCATCTTATGATCTGTGGTGGGTTTTGCTGGGGCAGGACAAACCTGCCCTGGTAGGTTTGTCCTGCCCCAGCAAAACCCACCACTCAAGGGGTTAAAGTCATTAAAATGGGAATATACCATGTTGTTGATTGTACTGGCACATTGACACCATCTCCAGCTTGACATGAAGTAGTTAAAACAAATGGTATCCATGTAGAAAAATACTTTGCTCCACCATCTCTGTCTACAGACATTTCTGTTCAACCCATAATTAACAGGATAGACATGGTAAATAAAGAAGATAACCTTTAAACATTGAGTGAAATCCAATAAGAAAGTTATTTCGCAGCTGCTGTCACTCTAAAAGAAAAAAAGTGCATGGGACGGGATGCAGTTAAAATCCCGGCGGTCGGGATCTCGGCGTTCAGAATCCCGATGCCGGAATCCCGACCGCCGAAATCCAGACACATTCTCCCTCCGTGGGTGTCCACGACACCCCTGGTGGGAGAATAAATTAGTGTGCCAAGCGTAGCGAGGCACCGAGCCCGCTGCGTGGTGAGTGCAGCGATCCACGTCCCCCCCTTGTCGGCATTTCGGCTGCCGGGATTCCGGCGTCGGGATTCTGAACGCCGGGATCTCGACCGCCGGGATTCAGTACTGAATCCCATGGGACGTGCGGGAAACAATGTATATATTCAATTGTTTAATAATGCTTAAAAGTAAATACATATATGCACTGGCCAGTGTTTAAAAAATCAACATAATAATCAATTTATGAACAATATATATATATATATATTAAAAAAAACTTACCAATAACCTATTCTGAGAAAAGTTGATGGTTAGCCTATCATTTAGAATTCATATATCTCATAGGTTTAATTAAAAAAGAAAAAAGAAATGAATAAAAATACTATGTCATCCTCTAGTGAGGTAGATGTTTTAGGCGTTTTTTGGATACATTTTATTAGATAATGTCTGTTTGGGGGGGATAGGGGCATTCACTCCCTGTTTCCTTGTCTGGCCAGACAGAAAAAATAAAAAAAAATAAAAAATAAAATATATAAAAATGGGAGAATTCTCCAGATACCTGCTTATTGTAGTACGACCCAATTGGGGCTCTGTTGATGGTGACTTCAACTTGCAAGTTTAGAGAACCTTAGTTTTTGATATATTGCTGGAATTGCTCCGGTGCGAGGCAGGTAAGTTCTGACAGTGAGGTGGATAATTCAGCCCAAAAAGATTTTTGTTTATAACGCGTTTCTCTGCCTCCCTGGGGTGTCAGCGGCTTCCTAAGATAGTAGGCCCCAACAGAGCCCCAATTGGGGTGGACTACAATAAGCAGGTATCTGGACAATTCTCCCATTTTTATATTTTTTATTTTTAATATTTTTTTCTGTCTGGCTAGACAAGGAAATGGGGAGTTAATGTCCCTATCTCCCCCAAATGGACATTAACTAATAAAATTAATCCAAAAAAACGCCTAAAACATCACCCTCACTAGAGGATGACATAGACTGTCTATTTATTCATTTATTTTTTATTTTTTAATTAAACCTATGAAATATATGAATTCTAAACTACAGGCTAACCATCAACTTTTCTCAGAATAGGTTATTCATAAGATATATATATATATATATATATATATATATATATATATATATATATAATTCATAAATTGATTATTATGTTGATTTTTAAACACTGGCCAGTGCATATGTGTATGTATTTACTTTTAAGCATTATTAAATAATTTAATATATACATTGTTCGCATGTACTTTTTTACTTTACTGTTTTCCTTGGGGATAGGCATTTCCCTGTCTGACCGCTGCTAGAACCATCCGCATAATTACTCAAATTCTTAATAATCCAGTTGTTTTTGCAGATGAGTATATGGTCTACACCCTTAATGCTTTAATAAGACATTGTGTTTGAGAGGATCTATCACCGATATTTTTTTGTTTTTGCTGTCACTCTAGCCATAGAAGTGTATTACCTTGTGCCAATGCATAGGAAGTAGGTGCAGAGTAAATATTCCATAGTGCCCATAGGTCTGTTATTGCCATAGACAGTGGGGTCTCCAAGGAGGGAGGGGCACATGGGGCCCGCACCCTGTCATTTGTGGCCTTTTTTTTTACAAAATTCAACAGTGAGCAGTAGCAGCACTGAACAGGAGTCTGCACAGATTGGGGAGGGCAGGAGCCTACAAATAGAAGGGGATCAGGAGGCTACAAAGAAAGGTGAATGAGGTCACAAAAAATGGGGGCAAGAGGCAGCAAAGAGAGTGGGAAAGGAGGCTAGAAAGATGGTTGAGGGGGGGGGCTGCCAAGAGAAGGGTGCAGGAGGATGAAGTGAGGAAGTAAGCAGGAGCAGAAGGATTGATTGATGCAGGGATCACGTGATGAAATGGAGCAGAAGGCTAGGAGCACAACACTTGAGTGACACAGGGAACATGTAGATGGACACAAGGATGTATGCAGGGCCGGATTTACAATGGGCCTGATGGAGCTGTAGCTCTCCCCCTCACACCAGAAAATGCAGGGAATAGGCTGGTGAAAAAGGGGCCAGCCCAGGAATGTTCCTGCATGATCCTGGGACCATATTCCTGGGTAAGTCCCTGCATTTTCTGGTGTGAAAGGGGTATTCTTTCAAATACCTGTAGCCAGGACCTGCAGTGCTCTGAATACAGCCGGGCAGCCCCCTGCTCTCTGGGGCCTGTCACTTCTGCCCAGCAGCGGCTGTCCCCCAATTACCATGAGCATGTATTCCCCCTTGGCATTGAGCATGTAATGACACATGGCAACGACCATGGAACCCCTGGCAATGTGCATTGTACCCCTGGCAATGAGCATGTAGGTAAGCAGCAATTATGTTGCATAATTTTTAATAGGCATTATGCTGTTTGGCATAATACATAATGGAAAATATGGTGTGTGTGACTTAACTTGTAATGAGCATTATGATGTCAATTTTTAATGCGCGCCATTGGTGCGCAATACTCCTATTTATGAAATGTATTGTGAATTGTTGCTCAATCCGTTTGGTATAGTGTGTATTGAGGCTCAATACATGGGGCAAAATGTGAATTTTGCCTTAATCTGTGTGGCATAACGTGAATTTTGGCTTAGTCAGTGTGAGTTTTGGCTCATTCCATGTGGCATAATGTGTAAGAGGCAAGTGCAGAATAAGGGGGTTACTATTGTGTTGCATGATTTGTATAAGGGGTATATGGTGTAGGCGACCACATAACAGGTGCTGAAATGTTGTATACCAAGTTTTGGTTTTCAGTATTTTTTTTTATGACTGGAGTATCGTCTAACCCCGCAAGTATCTTTGGCCATCAGCGTCCTGCGAGTGCACCTTTGGAGGGCACCCCGCAATATATCTCCCTGCATCCTGTAAGTGTTGGAAATTGTAATATATATATATATATATATATATATATCAGGGAATTCAGGCAGCACTCCAGGAATTCATGAAACATCAGTGAATTTTTATTGTGACATCATCCAACATGTTTCGGGCAACAATGCCCATCCTCAGGGATCAATCAGTGCAACTCAAGTGTCCAATACTTATACAAAAAATAGTAAGCCCAACCCACACACAATTAAAACATTAAGTGGCACCAGGTGCCCCTTACCCACAGCGTCCTCCACGTGGCCCGGTCCCCACCATCCCTGAAGCGCTGCGCCGTCTGTGTCAACAGCAGGGAGATCTGTGCGTCTGTTCAGAACGCTTCAGGGATGGCGGGGACCGGGCCACGTGGAGGACACTGATGTTTCATGAATTCCTGGAGTGCCGCCTGAATTCCCTGACTATCTAAAAGGACCACAAGGCCCAGACAGGAAGGTACCGGGTCAGTAACCTTCCACATCTATATGGCAGTGCCGGACCCATCGACCATTTAATATATACATATATATATATATATATATATATACAAACACAGTCCAATCGGCACTCACGTATTAGAAATGTAGTTGGCTCCGGTGCCCTCACAGAAACCCAGGCTTGGGTCACAGAATATAGATCCACTTCAGCGGCACTCACGGATAATAAGTACAGTTACTCAGCTGTAGTTACCAACGTTTCGAAATTTTATTCATTTCGTCATCAGGGTATAAAAACATAAAGCACACTCTTACCTTATATACCACCAGCACCAGTACACCCGCGAAAAGTTGCCGGCGCAGACGCTACCGGAAGTGCGCGCCCCCTAGTGACGTCACACGCATCGGAGCCTGTTGCTCAGCAACCTCACAACACAGTGGATAACCCACATATGCAAAAAACCATCCGCAAACTATTAGATAAATAAACACCCAAAGGTGAAATACCTAAGTCAAAAAAATATAAATTAAAAAAGTGAAAAAAAGTGAAGAATATTTTAATCATAAATAAAGAAAAAATCGGAAAAAATCAGAAAAAAATCAGAAAAACATAGAAGAAAAAATCGCTCCAGCAAAAGGCATCATTGTATGATGGTGCTGGTGGCCACAAGGTTAACAATATTTCGATTAGATACAATAGCATAATATATCAAACATTATATAACAGGCTAAAAAATGTATATCACACAGAAAAATTCAACCGATGTTTTTCATGCAAATGATATCGGTCAATTCTAAACATCATAATATGCCAAATACAGCTAACAATTATAAACAAATTGTCACAAGAATGCCCCTAGTCCACGTTGTTCATTAAGTCCCATTGGGGACAAAGTTCCCAATCTATGGATCCAGGTGGCCTCACGCTGCAGAAGCAATTTGGACCTATCCCCACCTCGTTTCAATGGGGCAATATGGTCAATTATGATATATCTTAATGATGAAAGATTATGTCGATTCAGGGCAAAGTGACGGGCCACTGGCTGGTCACTGTGCCCTGTCTCGATTGCCGCTCGGATAGAGGATCTGTGTCCTGCCATCCTTTCACGCAGAGTGCGATCCGTTTTCCCCACGTAACCTTTTCCACAAGGGCACAGAATTAAATAAACAATATACTGTGTAGTACATGTCACACGGTGTCTGATCTGAAACACTCTACCCGAAGAAGGGTGTTTAAACGTGGTACCGGTCATAAGTGCTCTGCAGGTAGTACAATTGATGCACTTAAAACAGCCCGGACGCAAACTGAGAAAGCCGGTGTTGGCAAGATCACCCATACCTGTAACATCCGTTTTGACCACCCAACTGCGGATGTTCTTGTCCCTATTGTAACAGGGCATAATGTCAGTGTCGCCTAACTTAAGTAAGGGATCAGTCTTGACTACTGGCCACAATCGTTTTGTAGTAGCATTGATGGCCGTACTAGCTTCATTATAATGATTGACCCAAGGAAATCTCTTCCGCTGCGGTTTAATCTCCTTAGCAGCCAAAAGGTTTTCCCTTGGTATACTCAAGGCCCTCTCCTTTGCACAAAGGAGCTGGTCTCTCTGGTAACCTCTGTCAAGGAATTTAGCAATCATGATATCAATATGTTTAGCTGCAATCATGGAGTCACTACATACCCGACAAGCCCTGATAAATTGCGAATAGGGCAATCCATACTTCAATGCCTTAGGGTGGAAACTGGCTGCATGTAAAATAGTATTTCTATCAGTCGGTTTGTTGTATAGTGACGTAGTTAACACTCCATCATTAATCACCACTTGCACGTCAAGAAAATTAACCATCGAACCATCGATGTTATATGTAAACTTAATAGGGCTGCCAGAGTTGTTGTGCTCATCGATGACCCGTTCAAAATCCTCCCTCCCCCCGGACCAGATAATGAACAGGTCATCGATGTACCTAGCATAGAAATAGATGAACCTATTAATCGATGGTACATTCAAAAAGATGTCTTGCTCTGCACTAAACATGTAGGCGTTGGCGTACGATGGGGCCACATTGGACCCCATCGCACACCCCGCCAGCTGGAGATAATGATTGCCATCATACATGAAGTAATTTTTTGTCAAAATTAAATTAAGTAATTCCAGAACAATTTCCACATTGGGACCAGAATACAGAGGATTACCATCAATCAGACGCCTAACAGCGTCAATCCCTTCCCCATTGGGGATAATTGTGTAAAGTGACGACACGTCGACACTACATAAAAAGCAATTGGCAGGCAGATTAGATTTACATTCCTCCAACCGCTTTAAAAAGGTAGTGGTATCTAACAGGTAACGGGGGTGTCCCACCACACACGGCTGTAACAAAGAATCAAGATACACAGAGGTTGGTTGAAAAAGAGAACCCCTGGCCGCAATAATCGGGCGACCAGGGGGATCAACCAACCTCTTGTGTATCTTCGGTAATGTGTATATAAGGGGGGTGACAGGTTTCAGAGGGCACAACGCATCGGCCAATTCCCGATCAATCGTACCCTCAGCCACATGTCGACATAAAATAGATTTCAGTTCTTTAGAAAAACTATTTGTAGGATTACCAGGTAATTTTGCATAGACATTGCTATCAGACAACTGGTTATAAATCTCCCTCTTATAACTCTCAATATCCTGTATCACCACCGCCCCACCTTTGTCAGCGGGACGGATGATGATACTGGAGTTATTGGACAAATCACGTAAAGCGGCAAATTCACATTTCGATAAATTATCATGTCTTACATATTGCTTCAATTTATTGATGTCAAGATTGACCTCATGGTCCAACATGCGCATGAATGTTTTAATTGAAGCGCTGTTTGACATGGGGTCAAATTGAGATCTTGGTAATAGACTACGTACACCAGATGGAATAGTCGACACAACAGGTACCTGGGAAAAAGAATCATTGCAATTATAATGCTCATGTAATTTTAATTTTCGATGCAAACAATATTTTTCAACATCCCACTTCATAGAATTAAATCTCACAGTAGGTACATAAGACAGTCCACGGCTCAATACTCGCTCCTCAACCTTAGATAGTTCATAGGTCGACAAATTGACTACTGTCTCTTGCCCGATTTGGGGGGACGCCCCCTGCGGGCTTGTCCTCTTATGACTCCATGATTGCAGCTAAACATATTGATATCATGATTGCTAAATTCCTTGACAGAGGTTACCAGAGAGACCAGCTCCTTTGTGCAAAGGAGAGGGCCTTGAGTATACCAAGGGAAAACCTTTTGGCTGCTAAGGAGATTAAACCGCAGCGGAAGAGATTTCCTTGGGTCAATCATTATAATGAAGCTAGTACGGCCATCAATGCTACTACAAAACGATTGTGGCCAGTAGTCAAGACTGATCCCTTACTTAAGTTAGGCGACACTGACATTATGCCCTGTTACAATAGGGGCAAGAACATCCGCAGTTGGGTGGTCAAAACGGATGTTACAGGTATGGGTGATCTTGCCAACACCGGCTTTCTCAGTTTGCGTCCGGGCTGTTTTAAGTGCATCAATTGTACTACCTGCAGAGCACTTATGACCGGTACCACGTTTAAACACCCTTCTTCGGGTAGAGTGTTTCAGATCAGACACCGTGTGACATGTACTACACAGTATATTGTTTATTTAATTCTGTGCCCTTGTGGAAAAGGTTACGTGGGGAAAACGGATCGCACTCTGCGTGAAAGGATGGCAGGACACAGATCCTCTATCCGAGCGGCAATCGAGACAGGGCACAGTGACCAGCCAGTGGCCCGTCACTTTGCCCTGAATCGACATAATCTTTCATCATTAAGATATATCATAATTGACCATATTGCCCCATTGAAACGAGGTGGGGATAGGTCCAAATTGCTTCTGCAGCGTGAGGCCACCTGGATCCATAGATTGGGAACTTTGTCCCCAATAGGACTTAATGAACAACGTGGACTAGGGGCATTCTTGTGACAATTTGTTTATAATTGTTAGCTGTATTTGGCATATTATGATGTTTAGAATTGACCGATATCATTTGCATGAAAAACATCGGTTGAATTTTTCTGTGTGATATACATTTTTTAGCCTGTTATATAATGTTTGATATATTATGCTATTGTATCTAATCGAAATATTGTTAACCTTGTGGCCACCAGCACCATCATACAAACCTGCCTTTTGCTGGAGCGATTTTTTCTTCTATGTTTTTCTGATTTTTTTCTGATTTTTTCCGATTTTTTCTTTATTTATGATTAAAATATTCTTCACTTTTTTTCACTTTTTTAATTTATATTTTTTTGACTTAGGTATTTCACCTTTGGGTGTTTATTTATCTAATAGTTTGCGGATGGTTTTCTGCATATGTGGGTTATCCACTGTGTTGTGAGGTTGCTGAGCAACAGGCTCCGATGCGTGTGACGTCACTAGGGGGCGCGCACTTCCGGTAGCGTCTGCGCCGGCAACTTTTCGCGGGTGTACTGGTGCTGGTGGTATATAAGGTAAGAGTGTGCTTTATGTTTTTATACCCTGATGACGAAATGAATAAAATTTCGAAACGTTGGTAACTACAGCTGAGTAACTGTACTTATTATCCGTGAGTGCCGCTGAAGTGGATCTATATATATATATATATATATATATATATGCAATAAACTGCACCAGCACTTTTCTTAATAAGTTTGGAGCCTTATGTGTGCTGCCTACTTTCCTGCAACTGTATAGAATGGACTCACCCCTAAGGAGTTAACCCAGATTTGGGACACTGGAGTGCTGGGGAAGATATTGTGTGTGCGTGTATGTATGTATGTATCTATATATGTGTATCTATGTGTGTATATATATATATATATATATATATAAGTGACTTGAAAACAGTTAATAAGCTGAAACCTCGTCAGATGGAGTAGTCATCTCCTTTATTCGACCTGTTTTGTTAGTCCGAGTGCCACACCACCACTTTGGCTATATATACAGATGGAGCTCAGTCCATATTTGCAGGGGCTGGCGATTCTATCGCCAGCCCAGCTAACCGCCGGCTCCCACCAGGGGGCGCGCGTGCACGAGACGCTCGCGCACCCCCTGGCAACACAGCTTGCCTCCGGTCCCCACCACCTCCCCCGCCGTCGCCGCAGGTACCCCTCGCCGCCGCTCACCAGGGGGGGGGAAGGTCTGGCGAGCCCCTGCCAAGGATGGCAGGGGCTACATCTGTATATATATATATATATATATATATAATCCAAAAGTCGTCTGGCACTCCCTGCTCTCTATATGTCTCTGCCCGGGTGCCTTCCCCTGATGGATTCAGCACCAATACAGTACAGCAAAAGAAATAGGCATCACTTCGGGTCTTAGGTGGAAGCAAGCATGAAACGTTACTGTGTGTAAACGGTCTACGCGATTTCGGGATTACTCCCTACGTCAGGACCTACACAACAAGCTAACAGACATAAAGTGAAATATATAGCTTACAAACTGGAGCCCATAGCTACCTACCCTACTGCATTCTGCAGGAGACTCCCTGAAATAACAGCAATCTCCCTCTCTCCCTCATTAGTCTACCAATCTCCCTCATTTCACCTAGCCCACATTTCACTGTTACATTTTTGGGGAAAAAAAGGAATGAGAGATAGATACATTTACATTGAATCATCAGTAACATTTCCCTACCACTTATAGTATCTCTTACTAACTGCTTTGGGGCTCATCTACATTTGGATATAAGTCATTTTACAAGATTCCTCTCAGATGTAGCAGTGCACACCCACGCTTCTAGGTGCCACGTTCACAATGTCTTTTCACAATATCTCCATATATGGAACTAGACACGCCCTTTGGCACTAGGGCGCTGTGCAAAATTCTACTACCAACTATAATCTCCCTGAAACTAGTTTTCAAAAGTAGGCAAGTATGCTGGAAACCCACTAGGGAAAACATACAGTGCATCAAATTAGTGACCAAATATCATTGTGCATATACAGTGGTGAATCGTAGCTTATACATAATAACTTTTGTGAAAAAAACTTCTATATAAAAAGATTAAAATATGCATACCCAAGACTCCATTTGGATATACAAAGGTACTAGAAGTGCACATAGAAACATTCATTATTGCGCAATAATAATAACTTTCTGTTTATCTTAATCTATGGAATAATAATAATTATCTGTGTTATTCTGATTTATGTGAATATGATGCCCAAGGTTATGTTCATTTGAGAGTACCTCTTTGACAGTATTACAGTTACCAATAGCGAGAAGTGAACTGCATTGATTATTTGCTTAAACCTGTAGTTTGGAGCAAAGGACGTAGCGACCCCTGCGGTCATAGTTAGATAGCGTACGTGGTACATTATTCAACTGCCATGGTGTTAAGTGATGTTATTGAAAGCAACATGTTGTTTGTAGTGTGGTGCAAATTAAAGTGTTAACCCTTTTGAGCAATACCTGGTTTCCCACCTTCAATTTTTCCACAAGAAGAAGAAGCAGCACCATCCAAGCGGCAACACCGGTAAGAGAACACAACCAACCTACACCTGTGGTTATCACATCGACATTAATAACAAATAAAATCAGTATACATTCATACCAGATGGCATAAACACGTATATGTACCTATGGTGGGCAATCAAAAAAACTTTTAAATAGACACACCTCAGCCAGATAATTTTTTTTTTTTTTTAAATCCATCACCTCCATTTTTTGTTGTTTTAATGTTGAAGGGTCGTAACCTCTCTGGATGAATTTGGTGACCTGTTTGTCTAAAGCTGATTCAAGTACTGTTGACTCACTGGTGATCCTAGCCACCCGGATCATTTGCGATTTGGGGAGAGCCCTCTTCAATGGGGGGGCATGGAAACTACTGTGTTTCAGAAGGGTGTTTCTGTCGGGTTTTTTGTTGTAAACCTGCGTTGTTATGGCTTGGTCTTTTAAAGAAACAGTAACGTCCAAGTAATTTATATCGGTTTTACTTATTGCATGGGTCAGTAGGATCACCAGTGAGTCAACAGTACTTGAATCAGCTTTAGACAAACAGGTCACCAAATTCATCCAGAGAGGTTACGACCCTTCAACATTAAAACAACAAAAAATGGAGGTGATGAAAATACCCCGTGATCAACTTCTTAAGCCCACAAAAAAAAACAGCAAACCTTTATATCACAGAATCCCGTTTGTAACCACTTATACCCCTGCCAGCCAGGCACTCCCCAGAGCGACCAAAGCAGTATGGCCTCTGGTGACCACAGATAAAACCTTGCCCATCTTTAAAAACAAAACTATAATTCCCAGTTACAAACGTGGGAAAAACCTACGTATATGTTGGTGAAAACCAACATCCCACCCAAAACCATCAAACCCATTTTCAACGTGCAAAGAAAAAAATCAGGGTGTTATAAATGCCCAACATGCACTACATGCAGCATGATGATAGCAGGTTCTGAGTTCACACACCCCACCACAGAGTAAAAATTTAAAATTAGCGCATGGCATTACACCACTCCGCAATAAAAGCATGTATTAGCGGTGACAAAATAGAGCAGCCAGTCGCCAAACATTTCAAACTTTGTGGCCACAAGCTGGAAAGCTTAAAAAGTATGATCATTGATCACATCCACCCACTCCCTCGAGGCGGTGACCGACAGAAACTGTTGACACAGCGCGAGTCGGCATGGATATTCCGACTCAATGCGCTGGCACCGACAGGCTTAAATGAAAAAATAGCCTGGAATTCATTCATTTAAATGGCTTTGTACATGTCAGCCAGGACATATTTGCCAAATAGCATTAATCCCCACTTGCAAAACATCTAATATATTCACCTTATTTTCCAGCTATGTATACATTCAAATGTTTATATGTATAATATAGGTATATTTCTTTATCATGTGTGTACTATAGGTACCTGTTGCACGCCGCCGTCCGGTGCTTCCAGTGCCCGGACGGACGGCGAGTGGTGAGGGCAGCAGTAGCACGGCTGACGCGAGTCAGCCGCGTCCCAAGCCTCCTTCCGAGGCCAGGCGTCGGGGCGTTGCTAGGCAACGTCCCCGACTTCCGACCGGCCGCAACGCGGCGAAGGTGGATATAGTAACAGCGCGGCTGACACGCGTCAGCCGCGTTACAAGCCTCCTTCTGAGGCAGAGAGTCGGGGCGTTGCTAGGCAACATCCCCGACTTCCGCCCGGCCGCAATACGCGCGCACGCCTGGCGTCATCCAGGCGGCGCGTTATTTGAATAAATAGCCGGCGTCTGCTGGGCACAGACGCCGGTTATAGCGTTTCTCTCAGCGTGTTCCCGGCCTGGAGCCTGTCTGCGGCCCTTGCTCCAAGGACCTGTTCCTGGATTCTATGGTCAGCTCTGCTCGTGGTTTCCCTTCTCCAGCCTGCTTTTTGGGATCTCTGTCTGCCTGGTGTTGGTACTCGCAGTCTCAAGTAAGTGCTCCAGTGGAGCCTGGTGTCTATCTTTTGGGACTACCGAGTTCCTGCTTTGGTACCATCTCTCATTGTCACCGGTGCAGTTCCCTTTGGAACGCTGGACTTGCCCCGCCGTGGGCTTCAGTCATTTCCATTGCCTGTACCCTGCTCCCCTTTTTCTCTCTCGTTCACCTCCCTCCTTTTAGTCTTTTTATAGGCAGGGATCTTTGTATTTTCTCCTCAGTGTGTGTGTTTTGGGGATTCGTACCTTGGTGTCCCTCAGTATTGTGGTGATTCCCCATTTCTTGGTCCCAGGTGTTTGCGACTGGGTCGCCCTCCCGGTTCTGGCCAGGTGCCGGCAGATAGGGGTAATTCCCAGTTAGGCCCTGTAGTCAGAATATCCTTTTGAGTTACCCCTGGCGATCCCCTATCCCTTGTCCTCACATAGACCTAGCTGCATCGGGGTTGGAGCGGGCATAACTCGCTCCTTCGGACGCGGTGGCCACAGGTGAAGCCTAGTTCCCGCAGGGATTTGTCATCTGCCCGGGGTTCTCAACAGAGTCAGCGTAGGTTTCGCCGTGGCCGTCCTGACCGGCGGTCCCGGCTGCGGGCTCACGCCTGAACCTCCATTCCCTGTTTCCCTGTATCTGCACTCCGGGCTCAACGGCAGCCATAACATTATAACCGGCCCTACAGGTTATATTAAGAGGTCTTTATATAACCAACTGGTTTTTTTTTTGTATTATGAATCCCACTTCCCAGTCTTTTTCGGACCAGCTCCAGGGATTAACCCAAATGGTCCAAGATCTGTCCCTGAAAGTGGCATCCCAAGAACAGAGGGTGCGTCCTTCTGATCCTGTTGTGGTAGAGCCTAAGGTAAACTTGCCTGATCGATTTGCTGGAGACCGAAGGGCTTTTTTCAACTTTAGGGAAAGTTGTAAATTGTATTTCCGACTTCGACCCTGGTCTTCCGGATCAGAGTCTCAACGGGTAGGCCTAATCATGTCTTTATTACAGGGGGACCCCCAGACGTGGGCATTTGGCCTTCCCTCCGATAGTCCGGTGCTGTCCTCGGTTGACAACTTTTTTAGCTCATTAGGGCTTTTGTATGATGACCCCGATCGAGAGGCCCTTGCGGAGACTCATCTTCGAGCCCTTAAACAAGGGAAAGATCCCGCAGAAGTATACTGTACTGAGTTCCGCCGATGGTCGAATGATTGTGGGTGGAATGATTCTGCCTTACGTAGTCAATTCCGGTGTGGTCTATCTGATATCATCAAAGATAGTTTAATCCAGTACCCTGTTCCCAGTTCCCTCGATAAACTTATGGAATTGGCTATCAAGATTGACCGTCGTCTCCGGGAGCGAAGGTCAGAACGGGGCGTTCAAGCCCGGGCTCTTCCTTATGTTTCTCTGGGTCAAGACGAGATTGATGAACCCATGCAGATCGGGGCAACCCGTATCTCTCCGGAGGAGAGAACTCGTAGGTTTAGTTCTGGCCTCTGTTTATACTGCGGTAATAAGGGACACATCCTTAAGAACTGTCCCAATAGGCCAGTAAAAGCCTTGGCCAAGTGAACAAAGAGAGGGTTCACTTAGGCCTACAATTGTTTTCCTCTCGTGATTCGGTATTAGTTCCTTGTAGTATTTCCTTTCAAGAGAATGAATTTTCCGGCACGGCATTTATTGACAGTGGTGCGGCCGGAAACTTCCTGGATATCAGTTTGGCCCAGAGACTGGGTATTCCTCAGTTGAAACTCCGGGGCCTCGTCACGCTTCGGGGTTTGGATGGTAATATCCTGTCCAATGGGGCTATTTCTTTTCAGACTCCCCCAGTCCTTATGACTGTGGGTTTATTTCATAAAGAGCAACTTTCGTTTTTTCTGACGTCTTGTCCTCTCGTTCCCATAGTTTTGGGATATCCTTGGTTAGTGAAACATAATCCCAGTGTCGACTGGAGTGCGGCGCAGATTGCCCGTTGGAGCTCTTACTGTACGCAGCATTGTCTCAATACCTCGGTCTTAGTGGCGTCTGTCTCCCTCTGTGGGATACCTCCCCCTTACAAAGACTTTGCGGATGTGTTTTCTAAAGGGAAAGCAGACAGCCTTCCTCCCCATCGCTCATACGATTGTGCCATTCAGATTATCCCCAATGCTCCCTTGCCCAAGGGCAGATTGTATGCCTTATCCATTCCAGAGACTAAGGCAATGGATGAATATGTACAGGAGAGTCTCAAGAAAGGGTTCATCCGCCCGTCAAAGTCCCCTCTCAGTGCAGGGGTTTTTTTTGTGGCCAAGAAGGATGGTTCCTTAAGGCCTTGTATTGATTTCCGGGCCTTAAATAAAATCACGGTAAAAAATACCTATCCCCTTCCCTTGATCACGGTGCTTTTTGATCAGTTGCGGTCAGCAACAATATTTTCCAAAATTGATTTGAGAGGCGCTTATAATCTCATCAGGATCAAGGAAGGCGATGAGTGGAAGACGGCTTTTAGTACTCAGACGGGGCATTATGAGTACTTGGTCATGCCATTTGGTCTCGCTAATGCCCCTGCCGTGTTCCAGGACTTTATCAATGATGTCCTTCGTGATTTTTTAGGTCATTTTGTAGTCGTGTACCTGGACGACATTTTAATTTTTTCACAAGACGTGAATACACATAGAACTCAGGTTCGACAGGTCTTGCAAAGATTGAGAGAAAATCAATTATTTGCCAAATTAGAGAAGTGTGAGTTCGAGGTCACACAGGTCTCTTTTTTGGGCTACATTATTTCCTCTCATGGGTTTCAAATGGATCCCAAGAAGCTTCAGGCGGTGGTGGACTGGGCCCGTCCTACCAGCTTGAAGGCTGTCCAGCGTTTTCTTGGCTTTGCCAATTATTATAGACGCTTTATCCATTCTTTTTCCTCTATTGTCGCACCATTGGTGGCGTTAACCAAGAAAGGTGCTGACCCATCTCAGTGGTCTCCGCAGGTGGAGCGGTCCTTTGAATTATTAAAACAAGCATTTGTCTTGGCTCCTGTTCTGAGACATCCGGATCCAGACCTTCCCTTTGTTGTGGAGGTAGATGCTTCCGAAGTAGGGGCGGGAGCAGTGTTATCCCAAAGAGATCCAGAGTCACTGGAGTTACACCCCTGTGCTTATATGTCTCGGAAATTCTCACAAGCAGAGGCCAACTATGATGTTGGTAATAGAGAATTGGGTACTCTTTACCTAGAACGGCGCCCATCGGGGTGATCGCGGGATCGCGGGCAGTACATAAACGGCCGCAACGCGATGCCCGCGATCACCGCGATTTTCCCATAGGGAACAATGTTAAAAAGTCAGATTGATCGCGATTTTGCATTCAATGCCTCAATGCCCGCGATTTTACCATAGGAATCAATGTTAAATGGGCTACAGAGCCCAAATAGGCTCAATTAACCCTTAAATGTCACCCCAATTTTTTTACGCCACCCCACGATCCACGCCAACCCGAAGCGTGGCGAGTGCAGCGAGCCCGCGAGGGGCGGCGGTACGCGTCCTCCGACCTTTTCATGCCCTACTATCCACGTCGGCGTGGAGTTGAGAATAGAATAGTGTGGCGAGCGCAGCGAGCCACCGAGCCCGAAGCGTGGCGAGCGCAGCGAGCCCCGCGAGGGGACGCGGATACCTTCACAGTTATACGCGTCCCCTCGCGGACTTCACAGGTGTCCGTGGCGACGCCGACACCTGTGAAGCCCGCGAAGGGACGCGTTTACCTGTGAAGGTATCCGCGTCCCCTCGCGGGGCTCGCTGCGCTCGCCACGCTTCGGGCTCGGTGGCTCGCTGCGCTCGCCACACTATTCTATTCTCAACTCCACGCCGACGTGGATAGTAGGGCATGAAAAGGTCGGAGGACGCGTACCGCCGCCCCTCGCGGGCTCGCTGCGCTCGCCACGCTTCGGGTTGGCGTGGATCGTGGGGTGGCGTAAAAAAATTGGGGTGACATTTAAGGGTTAATTGGGTCTATTTGGGCTCTGTAGCCCATTTAACATTGATTCCTATGGGAAAATCGCGGGCATTGAGGCATTTAACATTAAAATCGCGATCAATTAGGCTTTTTAACATTGTTCCCTATGGGAAAATCGCGGTGATCGCGGGTACACGATTTTGATGTACCCGCGATTTACCCGCGATGCCCGCGATTTTTTACCCCCGACGCCCGCGATTCTGATCGCGGGCGCCGTTCTAGGTAAAGAGTACCGAGAATTGCTGGCCATCAAGTGGGCCTTTGATGAGTGGCGTCACTGGTTGGAAGGAGCAGTGCATCAGATCCTTGTCCTCACGGATCACAAAAACCTGCAATATATTGAGACTGCGAAAAGGCTTAATGCTCGACAGGCCCGTTGGGCATTATTTTTTATGCGCTTTAATTTTGTCATCTCTTATAGACCAGGCTCAAAGAACATTCGAGCTGATGCTCTGTCTCTGTGTTTTTTGCCTCGGCATGATGACAAGACCAGTAAGAGTTCGATTGTGCCAACATCTTGTATTTTGGTCGGAGCTCAGCAGACTCTGGAGGCCCTCATATGTCAGGCTCAAAGTCAGGCACCAGCCCGGACCCCCATCAACAAGTTATTTGTTCCCCCATCCCTTAGACGAAGGGTGCTTATGGAGTTCCACGATTCTAAACTGGCCGGTCATCCGGGAGTCATCAAAACCGGGAAACTTCTTTCTCGTACTGTTTGGTGGCCTGGTATGGCACGAGATACCAGAGAATTTGTTTTGTCTTGCCCGGACTGTGCCCGGCATAAAGTTCCGAGGTCTCGGCCCATGGGGGAACTGATTCCTTTGTCCATCCCTGTCAGACCCTGGTCGCATTTGGCGATGGATTTTATTGTCGGGTTACCAGTGTCTGCCCACTGCCAAGTAGTGTGGGTCGTGATTGACAGGTTTTCTAAGATGGCACACTTTGTAGTCTTGAGGCAATTACCATCAGCCAAGGAGTTGGTAACTCTGTTTTTGCAGCATATTTTCAGACTGCATGGGCTACCGTCAGATATTGTCTCTGATCGCGGTCCACAATTTGTGGCACAGTTCTGGAGACTCTTCTGTGCTGCTTTAAAGGTTAAGACCAGCCTCGGCCTTTCACCCTCAGTCCAATGGACAAACGGAGCGATTGAACCAATCACTCAAACAATATTTGAGATGCTTTGTGTCCAAATGGCAGAATGATTGGGCAAGTTTCTTACCGCTCGCCGAATTCGCATATAACAACGCACACCATTCAGCTTCCAGGACTTCCCCGTTCTTCGCGGTATACGGATTTCATCCCCGAGCAAACTCCTTGGGTCCCGAAGCTTCTAGCTCCATCTCCCCTTCGGCTTCTCGACTCAGAGTCATTTGGAGGAGTGTTCACGTTGCTCTTAAGGAGGCGGCACTTAGGGAGAAAGTGTCAGCCGACAAGGGCAGACGTCCCTGTCATTTCAAAGTCGGGGATTGGGTCTGGTTGTCGACCCGCAATATCAAGCTTCACCAACCGTCAGCAAGGTTGGGTCCGCGGTTCATTGGTCCTTTTCGGATCATTAAGAAGATAAATCCAGTTGCGTTTCGCCTGTTCTTACCCAAATCCCTCAGGATTGCCAATACCTTTCATGCCTCCCTGCTTAAACCAGTCTTCTTTTCTCAAAAGTTCCCTCGCAGAACGGACACGGGATCTTCCTCAGTAATGGTACGGGGACAACAGGAGTTCCCGGTGGAAAAGATTCTGGACTCCAAGTTCATGAGAGGTTCTTTGCAGTTTTTGGTTCACTGGAGAGGGTTTGGTCCTGAAGAGAGGTCATGGGTTCCTGACAAAGATCTTCACGCGCCCAACCTCAAAAGGATGTTCTTTAGAGAATTTCCTAGTAAATCCGGTGGTAAAGGGTTGTTAACCCTTCCTCAAGGGGGGGGTACTGTTGCACGCCGCCGTCCGGTGCTCCCAGTGCCTGGACGGACGGCGAGTGGTGAGGGCAGCAGTAGCACGGCTGACGCGAGTCAGCCGCGTCCCAAGCCTCCTTCCGAGGCCAGGCGTTGGGGCGTTGCTAGGCAATGTCCCCGACTTCCGCCCGGCCGCAACGCGGCGAAGGGTGGATATAGTAACAGCGCGGCTGACACGCGTCAGCCGCGTTACAAGCCTCCTTCTGAGGCAGAGAGTCGGGGCGTTGCTAGGCAACGTCCCCGACTTCCGCCCGGCCGCAATACGCGCGCACGCCTGGCGTCATCCAGGCGGCGCGTTATTTGAATAAATAGCCGGCGTCTGCTGGGCACAGACGCCGGTTATAGCGTTTCTCTTAGCGTGTTCCCGGCCTGGAGCCTGTCTGCGGCCCTTGCTCCAAGGACCTGTTCCTGGATTCTATGGTCAGCTCTGCTCGTGGTTTCCCTTCTCCAGCCTGCTTTTTGGGATCTCTGTCTGCCTGGTGTTGGTACTCGCCCTCTCAAGTAAGTGCTCCAGTGGAGCCTGGTGTCTATCTTTTGGGACTACCGAGTTCCTGCTTTGGTACCATCTCTCATTGTCACCGGTGCAGTTCCCTTTGGAACGCTGGACTTGCCCCGCCGTGGGCTTCAGTCATTTCCATTGCCTGTACCCTGCTCCCCTTTTTCTCTCTCGTTCACCTCCCTCCTTTTAGTCTTTTTATAGGCAGGGATCTTTATATTTTCTCCTCAGTGTGTGTGTTTTGGGGATTCGTACCTTGGTGTCCCTCAGTATTGTGGTGATTCCCCATTTCTTGGTCCCAGGTGTTTGCGACTGGGTCGTCCTCCCGGTTCTGGCCAGGTGCCGGCAGATAGGGGTAATTCCCAGTTAGGCCCTGTAGTCAGAATATCCTTTTGAGTTACCCCTGGCGATCCCCTATCCTTTGTCCTCACATAGACCTAGCTGCATCGGGGTTGGAGCGGGCATAACTCGCTCCTTCGGATGCGGCGGCCACAGGTGAAGCCTAGTTCCCGCAGGGATTTGTCATCTGCCCGGGGTTCTCAACAGAGTCAGCGTAGGTTTCGCCGTGGCCGTCCTGACCGGCGGTCCCGGCTGCGGGCTCACGCCTGAACCTCCATTCCCTGTTTCCCTGTATCTGCACTCCGGGCTCAACGGCAGCCATAACAGGTACCTTTTTCAACAACATGTATTTCATTGACCCATTGTATTATGATGTGAACAGGGAAAGTGCAAGAGATGCCCGCTATCTGAGTCCGTGCCAATAGAGAGTCTGTAATACATACTTCTCTTAGATGGCCCCAAATTATATGAAATGCAGTTACCACAGCCATAGTTTTTTAATGCTGCACGCATGTTTTTAAGTTTACTTAATATAGCACGTATCTTTGTCACTTATTTCCAGCAGTTCTAAGCTGGTCCTAGCAAGATGTACTTCCCCCAGACGCCGGTGATCTCAGACACACAGCGTCTATGGTGCCTAGGCAACGGCCGCGTCACACAGGGGCGGAGCCTCACACCTGGAAGCTAAACGTTCAGTCCTGGCAGCGAGGAACAGCGTCTCCAACACACACGCAGCACTTATAAGGTAAGAGAGCCTAACGGTTCTGTATTCTCCCTTTCCTATATGCACTTGCACCTTGCACTTTCAGCGCACGTCCAGAGGACGAGACTCCAGCAGTCTCGAAACGTTGACCACAGCTATGTTTTGATCTGCAACTTCTCATAAAAACCTTCTAAAAAAGACGTCTGAGTGCCACCTCCTTTCCTGGGGTAACCCCTTCAAGGCTCCCCCCGGATTTTGTCTACATTGTCCAGCATCCAGGGAGGCACCAGCACGCAGTTGCACTGTTATACAGAGTGCCGAGCAACCAATGCTTGTATATATATATATACATATACCATTGCACTCTTTTTCTTTTTCCAGGTAAGTTTTGTGATGTAGGCCATGCACCATTTTAGTTTCCCTTCTTTGTACAGTCTCTAATGTATTTATATCCTTCTGAAGATATGGTCTCCAGAACTGGACTCAGTATTCCAGATGAGGCCGTACCAATGACCTATAAAGTGGTATTATTACTTCTTTTTTTCTGCTACTGATTCCTCTCCCTATGCAACCAAGCATCTGACTAGCCTTCCTCATTGCTTTGCTACATTGCTTTCCTGCCTTTAAGTCACTTGAAATAGTGACTCCTAAATCTCTTTCATCCTCAGTAGTTTCCATTATAGTACATTTGATACTATTATTAAGCCTTTGGGTTTTTGAGTCCCAAGTGCATAATTTTGCATTTTTTTGCATTAAACTGTAGTTTCCATGCTCTTGACCAATTCTCAAGTTTACCTAGATCCTCAGTCATTTGATTTACCCCTCCTGGTGTGTCCACTCTGTTGCATATCTTTGTGTCATCTGCAAAAAGGCATACTTCCCTTCAATACCATTTGCAATGTCACTAACAAAGATATAAAAGAGCACTGGTCCAATACAGATCCCTGGGGTACTCCACTGGTAACATGTCCCTCCATAGAATGCACTCCATTTACTACAACTGTCTGTTTCCTATCCTGCAACCATGTTCTTATCCATTTAATTGTTTTATAATCCAATCCCACACTTTCAAGTTTATTTAGCAGTCTGTGCTGTGGGACAGTGTCAAATGCCTTACTAAAGTCTAGATATGTCACATCTATGGCCCCCTTCATCTAGTATTTTGGTCACGGAGTCAAAAAAGTCAATAAGATTTGTTTGGCATGATCGCCCTGCAGTAAAACCATGCTGTTTTGGATCCTGTAAATTGTTTAATTTAAGATATTCCACTATTCTTTCTTTAGTGTTTCCATTAATTTTCTTACTACTGATGTAAGGCTCACTGGTCTGTAGTTACTTGCTTCTTCTTTACTTTTGCTTTTGTGCAGTGGAACTACATTTGCTATTTTGCAGTCCTCTGGAACTCCACCTGTATCTAGTGACTGGTTGAATAAATCTGTTAATGGCGCTACCAGCACATCTTTTAGTGCTTTTAGTATCCTTGGATGCATTCCGTCTGACCCCATTGATTTATCCACCTTCAGTATTGAAAGTGCTGTTAGTACTTTCTCCTTAGTAAATGTACTTCCGTCTACCTTATTTTTATGAATGTCCTTGCAACTTAACTGTGGTCCATTCCCTTCTTCTTCTATAGTGAATACGGAGCAAAAATAATTATTCAGATGATCTGCAATTGCCTTGTCTCCCTCCACCAAATTCTCATTGTCTGTCCGAAGTCTTGTTATTCCTCCATTTGATTTTCTCCTTTCACTTATATACTTAAAAAAGTTTTGCTTCCTTTATATACTGATTAAGCCATTTTCCCCTCAGCTTGTGCCTTGGCACGCCTGATCACTTTCTTAGCCTCATTGCATCTGGCAAGATACACTTCTTTGTCCTTATTATTTTGAGTCTGCTTGTATGTCCTAAAGGCCATCTTTTTTGCTTTTACACTATTTGGTACCTCTTTTGTAAACCACACTGGCTTATTTTTCCTGGTGCTTTTCTTAACCCTTTTGATACAAAGGTCTGTTGCCTTTAGTATTGCACTTTTTAATTTTTCCACCTCTCCTGCACTCCTTTCAAGTTCCTCCAATCCACTAATGAATCACTTAAACATCTCCCCATTTTTGCAAAGTCAGCCTTCCTAAAATCCAACACCTTAGTTTTTGTGTGATGGAGTTGGATCCTTCCTTGATACTAAACCATACTGCTTGATGATCACTTGATCCTAAGTTCTCACCCAAATATATGTCTGATATCCTGTCACCATTTGTGATTATTAAATATTGAGTCTTTGCAAGTAGGATCCCTCACCAATTGCTTGAGAGATGCTCCCTGTAGGGAATTTAGAAATTTGCCACTTGTAGTTGATCTTGCAAAAGACTCCTCCCAATTCACATTAGGTAGATTAAAGTCTCCCATGATTATGACCTCTCCCTTTAAAGTCATTTTAGTGAAATCAAGCAATAGGCTCCTGTCCAAATCCTGACCCTGGCCTGGTGGCCTATAGATTACCCCAGTGTGAATAGTGTCATTCTCCACCATTTCTATAGTCACCCAAAGGGTCTTAGTTTTTTCTTCAATGTTTTGTATTAAAGTAGCATTTATGCTTTTCTTTACATACATTGCTACCCCTCCTCCGATTCTTCCCATTCTGTCCTTCCTAAATAAATTGTATCCTGGTATAGCTATGTCCCAGTCATGATTCTCATTACACCATGTCTTTATAATAGCCACAATGTCTAGGTCATCCCTTGTCAGTATTGGAATTAGCTCAGGAATTTTGTCTCCTAGGCTTCTAGTGTTTGCACACATAGTTTTAACATTTTGCCTGTGCATCTGTTATTCCTAGCCATGTTCATACAGTACAACATTCAAGTCTAAAGTTGAAATGACCTGTTTGATGATGTTGTTCAATGTCTGTTTTTATTCTTTTTTCCTGTTCAGAAATCACTTTATCAGTTACAACACAGCTGCACTTCACTAAATCTAAAGATATAGTGAGTCTTTTCAAGTCAGGCTACACCTGAACACTAATGGCCAAATGGTCAAAGGCAGCGGTTCTCAAACTGTGGGTCCTGACCCCAAAGTGAGTCCCGACCTTCTCAGCATAGGGTCGCGACTCCATGTTGCTGACCATCAGGCTGATGACTTTTCTAATCTCAAGGTACGTACACATGTACAGATTTTCTGTCTGATTTATCTGGTGGGAACAAAAACCTGGAAATGAATGGGAGCATATGACAATCAAAAAAATTGTTCCCAAACACTTGAAAACAGACAGGGATCAGTGAGACAAATTGTTTAAATCATTCTGATACAACAAATTTATCAAAGCATATATTTTTTCCTGCATTTGGGTGGAAATTTTTGATTGTCATATGTTCCCATACATTTCCAGGTTTTTGTTCCCACCAGATAGATCAGACAGAAAATCTGTATGTGTGTACGCACCTTCAGTCAGTGATTGAAGGAGTCTGAAAGATCTGTTCAATTGTCTGTTATTTAGACTCCTCCCATCATTTTGTGCCTCCCCAATGCTGCCGTGTATGTGCTGTCTGCTGACTACACATGTGATGTGATGACCTTCTGCAGTAACTTGCTGGGGTCCTGTAATTATTTTTATTGTCTTATGGCGTCCCAGAGCAAATAGTTTGAGGACCCCTGGTCAAAGGAGATAATTTGCACTGTGTTTAAGTAAACACCAAGCAGCATGTAACACTAAACTATGATTCACTGAACAACTTCCCCAAACAATTAATAACAATTACAATCAATTCATTACATTAAAACTTTTCAAATCATACAAGAGAATCATAACACAGAAATGTAGAGAGCATATTGGAGATGAATAACATACTTTTGAGTTATCAGTGCAGTCCATGTGTGTTATTGTTGGTTTGTAGTTGTTTGCCTTCAGTTTACCTTCGGTTTAACGCAGGTATAACACTAAAATTATTAATAGCACTTTTATGTCAGCACTTTTATGAAAGCACTAACAGCCTATGGCTTACAGCCTACTAAAATTTAAATAGGAAAGCTTGCCATGTGAATGCATGGAGGCTGCAGCCACTAGATGCCACAACATGTCTCCTATTGACATTGATGAGCTGCATGTCTATTGCAATCTGCACTTTCTTTCTGCTTAGCATCTTCTGTAAGGTCCAGTGATCCTTTCTTTCCTCTCAAAGGAGCACTGGACCCTAGTCCTGAATCTGGTTCACTCGCAAAGGCAAATTCCTTCTCAAATGGACAAAACCATATGCACTGCAGGTGGGGCAGATGTAACTTGTGCAGAGAGAATTAGATTTGGGTGAGTTATTTTGTTTCTGTGCAGAGTAAATACTGACTGCTTTATCTTTACACTGCAATATAGATCTGACTTTGAAGTAAAACCCCACCCAAATCTAATTCTCTCTGCACATGTTACATATGCCCCACCTGCAGTGCACATGGTTTTGTCCATTTGAGAAGGAATTTGCCTTTGAGAGTGAACCAGAATAAGGGCCCCTGTGTGAGCATCTATCTGCCACCTTTGCATCTATAGTATCTGCCTTTATCTGCCTTATCAGTGCTGGGCAGACACTTCTTTGCTCCGAGTATGAATATGAGACTTCAAGGATTTTCCGGCAACTTATGACCTACTTCTTGTCTCTCTTTCTTGGCCACTTCATTGTAGGGATGTGCACCGGCCACTTTTCATGTTTTGGGTTCAGATTACCTTCAGACATTGGGTTCTATTGGGTTTTTCCAAAACACCCCCTCAACGTTTTGGTTTTTGGGTTCTGATTTTTTTTTTTAAAGCATAAAAAACTCTAAAATCACAGAATTTTGTTTTTTTTTGCTCCTACGCTATTATTAACCTCAATAGCATTCATCTCCACTCATTTCCAGTCTATTCTGAACACCTCACACCTCACAATATTGTTTTTAGGCCAAAAGGTTGCACTGAAGTAGTTGGATAAATATGATAACCAACACAAGTGGACGGCACAAACACTAGACTGATACGGCACACTTAATAGCACCAGGGCCGGATTTAGGGGTCAGGCCGCCCCTAGGCACCAACTTTTTAGCCGCCCCCTGGCCCCAGAGGGAGAGAGAGGACCCTTTTTGAATTTTTAAAATAGGAGTGAAGTCAAGTGGGCTGCTCCCCGGAGTTACCTCTTCCACTGGTCCAGAACAGCACAGAAGCCACCGGCGGCAGAGAGAGGGCTGAGACCCCCGGGAGGCAGCAGTAGTGGCAGCAATAGCAGTGGTAGTGGTGGTGGGCACCGATAGCCCGGACACCGTGCTCCTCCTCTGCAGCAGCAGTCACCGGCAGGAGAGGGCTGAAACATCCGGGTAGCAGCGGTGGCAATAGCGGCGGTGGTGGGCACCGGCAGCCCGGACTCCACGCACTTCCTCCGCAGCAGCAGCGGCGGGAGCTAGGTGCAACACACCCTAACAGGGCTGAGGGAGGGCGCTGCAGCCCATAGTGCACCCAGGCGGACACTCGGGGAGCTCTGCATAGCCCGGAGTTCCCGGCAGCACTGAGACCCCAAGAGCAAGCAACACTGCAGCCCGCTGACGCTGAGGTGCGGGATACTGCTGCTGTGGGATGACAGCTGACAGGCGGGATGCTGCTGCTGCTGTGGGATGATGAGCCGTGCAGCGCTCCGTGCACCTGCATAGCTCGCCCCCCATAATACCGACACTGCTGGCTGCCACCCTTAACATGTGACGCCCCTAGGACCGTGCCTCACAGGCCTAGTGTCAAATCCGGCCCTGAATAGCACCCATGGACTGATATGGCACACTTAGCATCTTCCCTGGACTAATATAGCACACTTGGCAGCACCCCATGAATTATACAGCAGACTTGGCTCACCCCAGGAATTCTTTGGCAGATTTGGCTCACCCCTGGACTGATATGGCACACTTAGTATCACCCTTGGACTAATACCTGCCATTGAAAAAGTCCTTACCAAGGATGAAACGCGTTTGACTACACTACTCATGGTAATACCTGCTCTTTCACTATATGCTTCTTTATTCCAGTTGCTACTGGTAATTTTATCATTGCTAACTTTATTGTTACTCTATCTGTAAATAGTCACAATAAATTTACCTTGTAAATACACCAGCTCACCTTTTTCATTTGTATACGTGCACCCCCATAAGTCCCTTTCCACCCACTACACGGACACACTAAAATCTGGAACCGTGTCAACACATCAGGATTTGGGGAAGGCACACATCATCGACATCCACCGATACATCGGAACCTCACGGTAAGATACTATCACCCTTTCCACATACAACCTGCATACCCTGAACCCTCTTACGTTGTCTTCAGAGGTACATACACCAACTCCAGGATTGACGTGAAGGGATCTAGGTACCTTGACACCATCACCCATCGGGGAGACAACAGGCATTGCCTCACCGCGGGACAGTTTCCACTCACCTAGTCGAAGACCGCCCTCCCTTCACTCTCATCCTCAACACCCAGCCAACAGTTATTGCTCCCAGTTTCAACACCAACACCCAGCCCACAGTTATTGCCCCCTGTTTCCACCAGCAGAACACCCAGCCCACAGCTATAGCTCCCAGTATTTGACGACACTACACCGAACCAATCACAAAAAAAACCCTGAGCGCCAGCACTCCCCCCTTCTACTTTTGCCTTTGTATCTATAGGGGAACTGAGACTTTCCCCAAGGAGTGCGGGCTGCTAGGGGTCTCCATCCTCCGAGCGCTGTGCAGTCCCCCTTGTTTTTCCTCCATTCTTGGACTAATACAGCACACTTGGCAGCACCCTATAAATTATACGGCAGACTTGGCTTACCCCAGGAATTAAACGGCACAGATAGTGGCACCCCTGACCTCACATGACGGAACACATGGTATTATACGGCACAGATGGTGGAAACCCTGGACTGACACAGCACACATGGAATTATATGGCACACATAGGGCCTTATTTTGGTTCACTCTTAGAGGCAAATTCCTTCTTAGATGGGTAAAACCATATGTGCTGCAGGGGGGCAAATGTAACATGTGCAGAGAGAATTAGATTTGGGTGAGTATTTTGTTTCTGTGCAGGGAAAATACTGCCTGCTTTATTTCTACACTGCAATATATATCTCACTTTGAAGAAAAACCCCACCCAAATCTAATTCTATCTGCACATGTTATATCTGCCCCACCTGCAGTGCACATGGTTTTACCCATCTAAGAAGGATTTTGCCTCTAAGAGTGAACCAAAATAAGGCCCATAGTGACACTCCTGCAGTAAAAAGAGTTATTCTTTTAATAAAAAAAATGGCAGCACCCCTGGATTGATACAGCAGACTTAGCAGCACCCCATAAATTATACAGCACACTTGGCTCACCCCTGGACTGATACGGCACACTTAGCATCACCCCTGCACTGTGACAACACACTTAGCAGCATCCCGTGAATTATACAGCAGACTTTGCAGCAACCCATGAATTATATGACACACTTGGATCACCCCAGGAATTATGCGTCACAGATGCGGGTATACCTGACCTGATACAGCACACATGGAATTATACGGCACAGATGGCACCCCTGGACTGATACGGCACACAAATGGCAGCAGGCATGGAATTATATGGCAGACATATTCCTGCAGTAAAAATAAAAATTTGTATTCTTTTATTAAAAAAAAGAGCAGCACACCTGGAATTATATGGTAGACTTAGCAACACCCCTTGAATTGTACACTCTTGGCTCACCCCTGGACTGATACAGCACATTTAACAGCCCTTGCAGTAAAAATAAAAAAACACCTATTTTTCCTTTTCATTAAAAAAAAGGACGGCTCCCCTGGACTGATACGGGACATAAATGCGGGCACCCCTGGACTGATATGGGACACATGCGGGCACCCCTGGTCTGATATGGGAAACATGGGGCACCCCTGGAATTATACGGCACACATGGGGGCACCACTGGAATTATACAGCACACATGCGGGCACCCCTGGCCTGATACAGGACATATGGGGGCACCCCTGGAATTATACGGCACACATGCGGGTACCCCTGGACTAATACGGGACACATGGGGGCACCCCAGGATTTATACGGCACACTTGCGGGCACCCCTGGACTGATACGAGACACATGGGGGCATCTATGGAATTATACGGCACACATGCGGACACCCCTGGACTGATACGGGACACATGGAGGCACCCATGGAATTATACTGGACACATGCGGGCACCCCAGGACTGATACGGGACACATGGGGGCACCCATGGAATTATACGGCACACATGCAGGCACCCCTGGACTGTGACAGGACACTGGGCAGTGCAGCTGGACTGATATGGCACACTAAACACCCCTTGCAGGTTAAACAAAAACACCTTTTTTTAATTTCAATTAAAAAATGGGGGCAGCTCCCCTGGACTGATACGGGACACTTGGCAGCACAGCTGGACTAATTCAGGGCAGCCCTGTAGTTAAAAAAAAAGGTACTCTTTACCTAGATGGGCGCCAGCGATTGAAATCGCGGGCGTCGGGGTTAAAAATCGCGGGCATCGCGGGCATCGCGGGTAAATCGCGGGTACATAAAAATCTGCTACCCGCGATGACCGCGATTTTCCCATAGGGAACAATGTTAAAAAGGCTGATTGAGCGCGATTTTAATGTAAAATGCCTCAATGCCCGCGATTTGGCCATAGGAATCAATGTTAAATGGGCTACAGAGCCCAAATAGGCACAATTAACCCTTAAATGTCCCCCCAAATTTTTAACGCCACCCCACGATCCACGCCAACCCAAAGCGTGGCGAGCGCAGCGAGCCCGCGAGGGGCGGCGGTACGCGTCCTCCGACCTTTTCATGCCCTACTATCCACTAGGGCATGGAGTGAGAATAGAATAGTGTGGCGAGCGCAGCGAGCCACCGAGCCCGAAGCGTGGCGAGCGCAGCGAGCCCCGCGAGGGGACGCGGATACCTTCACAGTTATACGCGTCCCCTCGCGGGCTTCACAGGTGTCCGTGGCGACGCGGACACCTGTGAAGCCCGTGAGGGGACGCGTCTACCTGTGAAGGTATCCGCGTCCCCTCGCGGGGCTCGCTGCGCTCGCCACGCTTCGGGCTCGGTGGCTCGCTGCGCTCGCCACACTATTCTATTCTCACTCCACGCCCTAGTGGATAGTAGGGCATGAAAAGGTCGGAGGACGCGTACCGCCGCCCCTCGCGGGCTCGCTGCGCTCGCCACGCTTCGGGTTGGCGTGGATCGTGGGGTGGCGTTAAAAATTTGGGGGGACATTTAAGGGTTAATTGTGCCTATTTGGGCTCTGTGGCCCATTTAACATTGATTCCTATGGCCAAATCGGGTCCATTGAGGCATTTAACAGTAAAATCGTGTCCATCGGGCCTTTTAACATTGATTCCTATGGCAAATCGGGAGCATCGCGTCGCGGGCATCGCGGGTACATTTATGGCCGGCCGCGACGCGACCGGCGCGATTTCCATGTTTAACATGGGTTTCAATGGGAAATCGCGGGCATCGCGTCGGTCGCGTCGCGGCCAGACATAAATGTACCCGCGATCACCACGACGGGCGCCCATCTAAGTAAAGAGTACCAAAAAAACACTTTTTTTTTCAGAGAGCCCCTTAGATGTCCCCCACAGTAGTCCCATATAACAGCCCCCCTTAGTAGTAGCCTTAGTAATGCCCCCTTAGTTGTAACCTGAATAGTTTTCTACTTAGTATAGTTTCACCCTCAAAAGTTTATTAGATGTACAAAAGTTCCTGCACCATTATGCCCCTTTCCCACTGCAGGCTTTACACGGTAAAATGCCGTTTTTTTAGCCTTTTTAAACGGGTACAGCTGCAGTGGGAAAGCTCCAGGTTGCTGTACCCGTTTAAAAATACCGTGTTTTTATAACAGGTCTTGGTTCCAAAAATACAGGTGACAAAAAAACTGGATGTCCCCCGTATTTTGGAACCAGCACTGGGGTCCGACAGCCCGTGGTGTCATGCCACAGCCGGGGGACATTTTTTCTATAAGGTCCCCCTGCCGTACCATGCACACTGTGGCTGGTCAGCCCTGGACAGGGTACCTGGGGGAGTGGGGACCTCCCCAATAAAGGGGTCCACCCCAGGCTTCACTTTTCCAGAGTTGAAGCACAGGACTGTCCCCGGAGTCCCTAACCGGTGGACGCCAGGCTGATATGTGTAAAATAAAACAAACAAATAAATTGCTTTTTACAGGTGAACTACAAGTCCCAGCAGGCTTCCCCTGTATGCTGGGACTTGGCAAACCACAAGTCCCAGCATTAATGGGCCATCTTGGACTTGAAGTCCACCTGTAAAAAGAATGTTTAAAAAAACAGACACATAGAAAAGTAAAAGTTTATTATACACACACATTAATTTTACACATCTATGTTCACAAATGCAGGCTCCAATGGTGACTATATCACTATACAAGCAGTTGGCTTTATGCGTCTCCATGGAGATGCTTTCAGCCAATCAGGGCTATCTCAGCTCTGATTGGCTGAAAGCAACTCCATGGAAACAACTAGAGCCAAACATGGCTAAGTGCTTTTATAGCCGTATAGGGGGCCCATTAATGCCTCGCATGCTGGTACTTGTGGTTCGCCAAGACCCAGCATGCAGGGGAGGCCTGCTGGGACTTTTAGTTCACTCGTAAAAAGTAGGAATGTGCTCTGGCCACTTTTTTGGTTATGGGTCTGGATTTCCTTTGGGCTTTAGGTTCTAATGGGTTTTTCCAAAAACACCCTTCTGGGTTTTGGGTCTAGATTTTTTTGAAAAAGCATAACATTTTTTTTTTGCTTGCACGCTGTTATTAACTTCAATAACATGCATTTCCACTTATTCCTAGTCTATTCTGAACACCTCACATCTCACAATATTGTTTTTAGGCCAAAAGGATGCACTGAGGTACT